>NC_064857.1:16115029-16420029 GCF_024139225.1 Suncus etruscus | reverse complement strand
TTATTAGTGTTCTGTTCAACTCGATCCATGGTTTCTTGGAGTCTGTTGAGCACCTTCCATATTGCTAGTCTAAAGTCCTTATCTGAGAGGTTGATTAGTTGTTCAGTCATTATCTGGTCCTCAGAATTGTCATCTTCATTCTCTATGTCTGATGCTGGCCTGCGCTGTTTCCCCATTGTCACATTTGTATTGTGGGTTTTTCTACGTGTTGTAGTGGTATTCATTGTCTATATGATGTAGGCAGCACACTCCTCTGGCTCCTCCCTTTCTGGATGGGCTGACTTGCCTCTAAGGGAGGGGAGTCCTCCGTGGATGAAGCCTCACACTGGGTCAAATCTTAGGCCCGAGCATGTAACAGAGAAGACAGTCCAGAGAGAAATGTTTGCTTCTGTGATATAGCGCCGTTCTTAGTGTGATTTTTCCTTCTTGTTGCAATGGAGTTCTTTCCTTAGAAAGAGTGCACGGCCGCGTAGCGAAGCGGAGCGGCCGTGCTCCTCTGAGCCTCTTTTTGCCCCACTCGCAAGAGTTTCACGCAAGAGGACAGTGGACAGACATAGACAGGTCACACTCACAGTCTTTCACAGCTGAGCCCCACTGGGCCGGTGTACTTTCGCGGATTTTCCCCGCCTGGTGTCACACACAGGGAGCCAGCTTTTGCAAAGGATAGCCGGTTTTTATGCTCTGAAGTCCCTCCCTGAAAATGGCGTCTGGGCGAGCGAGGTTTCTGGAGGCTCTTTTTGCCCCACTCGCAAGAGTTTCACGCAAGAGGACAGTAGACAGACATAGACAGGTCACACTCACAGTCTTTCACAGCTGAGCCCCACTGGGCCGGTGTACTTTCGCGGATTTTCCCCGCCTGGTGTCACACACAGGGAGCCAGCTTTTGCAAAGGATAGCCGGCTTTTATGCTCTGAAGTCCCTCCCTGAAAATGGCGTCTGGGCGAGCGAGGTTTCTGGAGGCTCTTTTTGCCCCACTCGCAAGAGTTTCACGCAAGAGGACAGTAGACAGACATAGACAGGTCACACTCACCGTCTTTCACAGCTGAGCCCCACTGGGCCGGTGTACTTTCGCGGATTTTCCCCGCCTGGTGTCACACACAGGGAGCCAGCTTTTGCAAACGTTAGGATAGTTTTCAAAGTAGTTATTTCTCTAACTGCACTCATCACTGTTTGTGGTGAGCTTTATTTCATGAACTGGACCTTCCAGCCCTCCTCTCTTTGTCTCTGAGAATTATTGCAAAAATATCTTTTTTTTTCTTAAAATCCATAGATGAGTGAGACTATTCTGCATCTATCTCTCTCCTCTGGCTTATTTCACTCAGCATAAAAGACTTCATGTACATCCATGTATAGGAAAATTTCATGACTTCATCTCTCCTGACTGCATAATATTTCATTGTGTATATGTACCACAGTTTCTTTAGCCATTAATCTGTTGAAGGGCATCTTGCTTGTTTCCAGAGTCTGGCTATTGTAATTAATGCTGTAATGAATATAGGTGTGAGGAAGGGATTTTTGTGTTGTACTTTTTGTGTTTCTAGGGTATATCCCTAGTAGTATGAATCAACATTTTTAACGCCACCTGCTATTCTCATCTCAGGACTTTCATGCATCTTTCTTTTATCTGGAATACTTGTCTTCCAACTCAGTCTACTTTCTCTTATTCATCCTGCAGGTCTCAGCTAAAAATATTGGATTACAGTGATGATTTTTCACTCAATTTAAAATAAATCTTCCAATTTATAGCTCTGAATACCCTATGTATTCTATTAAAATAAACATAATTTATGTTTTCTTATAGGTCATTTGTTTGAATGTCTTCACAATTTTAGGAGGGCAGGGGATATTGGCTCAGAGATTCTATCTTAGAATTCAGTCATAGACCCCAAAAGTCCAATTAGTTGATAAAGATGTTGACTACATTAAAGAATAAAATAATTTTATGGAAACTGAACAAAAGTGAACATTTTGCCACGTCACTCATATTCATATCTTTCTGGTCCAACTAGAACTGAATAGCAGCAGGACACTATTGGTTTATACTTAAAGATAGAACAGTGTGAACAAGGATGCTTGCTTTGCATGTAGCTAAACTGAGTGGGATCCCCAGTCTCTCATATCCCTGAGCCCTGCCAGGAGTGATCCCTGAGCACAGAACCAGTTTAAACTCTTAGCACTGTGGGGTGTGGCCCAAAGATCAAACAAAGTACACATGTAGTTCTTGGCAAGATGTCACCCTTTAACTATTGGCAAGATTTGTTATTAGTTTGTTAATGATTCAAAATCAAATAACAGAGTTGGAGCCAGAAAGCCTTGACTGAACTTTGAATAAGTCTATAACAATAACTCCGAGTCCATGAATGTTATAACAAAAATTTTGTTTTAGCAAAATCTTGTTTCTAAAGGTTACACTATGACCAAAGAATGAGGATAGGGAAAAAAATTGTATAGCCAGTATCCTCTTCTTTTTAATACTATCTAAAATAGTTCCACAGTTGCTTATGTTGGTCCCAGAGCCTTGTGGAAACTAAAAGCAACTACTAAAAGTTCTTTAAAATTGTGGGTGGCAGCTACATATTTTATATTTCTAAAGATGTCCTCCCTTTCTTCATGAGAACACAGAAACATATGACTCTGGCTGCTCACATGACCTCTTTTCCTAGTCACAGGGACAGGTCTTGATGGCCCTGCTGAGAGCTGAGGCACTCAGAGTCCTCATTGGAAATGTTATTGATAAAGGTAAAAGGGAAGGTAACTTCTTCCTCTAAGCTCATTGAATCTAGACACAGACCTTCTATTGTTCACAAAATTAAACCCAAGCAGTAGTGGAAATGGTTTAAAGAACTGGAACATATATGTCTTGCATGCAGAGGCCCTGAGTCTATCCCAAATACCACAGAGACCTTTAAGCTATCAAGGAAGTAGTCCTAGGCCAGAGCGATAGCACAGTGGTAGGACATTTGCCTTGCATGCGGCCGATCCAGGAGGGACCCAGTTCGATTCTTTGCAAAAGACGCATGATAAACGACTGCTATTCTAAATATATAAAGAACTCAACTTTCAAACACAAAACTACTCAATTAGTAAAAAGGCAAAAGTTTTAAACAAACATCACTAAAGAAGATGCTTTAAAAGTTATATGAAAAGATACTCCAGTCAATCATAGAGAAACACAAAACCACCAGAAACTAATGCTATTAGAATAGCCCAAATCTGCTAAAACAGGTAGCAGCTAATAAAGGCATAGGCCCTCAACAATAGTTACCCCCATTCATTTCTAAAAACCCATACAAGAATTTTTAAAGACAGCTAGAAATTTCTTATAAAATTAAACATTCACTCACCAGCTCATTGAGCAAAGGGAAATCTTTGCTACACACTCAAAGGAATAAAAAATTATATCTACACAAAAGTACACACAGATGTTAAAGTAGTTTTATTCAAAATTACCAGAACTTGGAAGCAGTCAAGATGTTATTTGTGGAATAAAAAGAAAAAAAAAAGTCTATGGCATATCCAGGCTATGAAATATAACTCAGCACTAAAAAGAAATCAACTACTAAGCCACAAATGAGAAGGGGAAACCTTAAATGCACAATACTAAGTGAAATAAGTCAGTTTGCTAAGCTATCTGCTACACTGTTCCAGCCATAGAAATTATGGCATGGCAAAAACTGTGGAGAAAGAAAAATTATTAGTAGTAGCAAGAAGCTTGGGGGTAAGGAATGGGAAAATCCCAGGGTATTTTTAAGGCATAAAAATCAGTCTTTATGAAAGGCTGGGGGTCAGGGGCCAAGTGGTCTTGGGTGTATTGGTGGGGAAATAAATAAGGACAGAACTGAAGTTCTGAAGCTGAAGTCAACAATAATAGAATCAAAGGACCTAAACTTTAACAATCTAAACTCAAAGGGACCTGTTATATTGGCAGGCCAAGGGGCAAAGGGTGGTGAGAAAGCATGTACTATGGATCCACTGATGGAGGGAGGTTGACACTGGTGGTATGAAGGCCCTTGACTCATTGTATATCTGAAACTCAACTATGAAGAACTCTGTAGATCACAATTGCTTTAATAAAATAAAATTTAAAAATAGGTTAGTTGGGGCTGGAGAGATAGTATAAGTAGGGAGCTTGTCTTGCACATGGCCAACCTGGGTTCAATTCCTGGCAATCTAGTGTGCATATTCTACCACTGTTACTGTCATTATTCTATAGTATCGGAGCACTTCAGTACTACGGGATGTGGAGTAAGTAAACTATAATGTGATAAAAGCTTTTTGATATTTCAGATAAACCAGGCTTGCTCAGTTCTGAAGCAGAGCAGTCTTTAAAGGATATAAAACAGTTTGACAATTTGTTCTAATGACTCACATAAAAATTTAGACTTAGTAAACAAGTCATAGTTTTATCACATTTCACATATTCTTCAAAAAACTTTAAAAAACTAAAACCACTCACTATTGAAGAGCACACAAAAACAAGTCAAATCTGGAATATGGCGGCAACTATAGCTTTCCATCAGTGATCAAGAAAACTGAGCTCATTGGGTAAGTGGTTAAACTCAGTGGTATATTTCTGTATCACTCATCCTTTTGCTCACTACTCTTAATTTTCCAAAGGACGAATAAAACATCATTTTCTAGAGTTACAGTTCCAAGTGTCACATCTTAAGTCAGTTCTGAAGTGCCAAGGTCAACTACTTTATATTACAAAAATAACAGATACAAGTTCTTGGCAGGAAACCATTCTGTACACTTTAGAGAGAGATTAAAGACTACACATAAAGCTTTCTGACTCACGCAAAAATGAAGTCTGGCATTTTCTTACCTTGCTGGAGGAACGTCAATATTTGAGGAAACAACTTTTCGTTTTTGCTCCAGGAGACAGACTGAACGGGTGTTTTCTTTTTCATGGTCAAGGACTCGGTTGGCTTTTTTGGTGTCTGCTGTTTTCACATCTTCCTCCATGGCCAAGGAAAACAAGTGGTGATGAGACATTTTTTTATTAGAGTCACGTTTTAAGTCCTCAGGTTGAAATGTGAAGGTCATTTCCCGCTTAATGCTTCCAACCTGTAAAACAAAACAAAAAAATTATTTTTTTGTTTTTGGGTCATACCCAGCAGTGCTCAGGGGTTACTCCTGGCTCTATGCTCAGAAATTGCTCCTGGTAGGCTCAGGGGACCATATGGGATGCCGGGATTTGAACCACCGATCTTCTGCATGCAAGGCAAATGTTTTACCTCCATGCTATCTCTCCAGCCCCAAAATACTGGCATAAAAGATTAGCTTTGCATGAAGATGTGCAGATGGCTGTGAAGACAGGTCATGGATACGGCCCTATCAGTCCAACCTGAAGTCTTTATAAATTAAGTAGGAAAAAGTAATATGGAAATGAAATTATAAAGTAATCTCTATATAATGTGTAATATATAATTCATATTATAAAATAACATAAAATTAATGCATCATCTGACATAATGCCTACAAGAAGCATCACAAATACAAGAGGAACCTTCTTAAGTCCATACAAACTCTGAAGACTTGAAACAAGATTTCAAAAAAAAAAAATCTAAAAAAATTTTTTTTATACAAAAATACACATGTAAATAAAATTTCTGTTTCTTTTGGGAGATTTTGAGATCACACTATGCTCAGGGACTATTCTTGGTGGTAGCCAGGAGACCACATAGTGTTGGGGATTAAATGGAAATGGACACCATAAAGGTAAGTGCTTTACCTGGGTATCAGCTCTCTAGTCCCTCAAGTCTGCAATTGTTAAAAAAAAAGTTGTTTATAATAGATGTTTTAGATAATCAATGTTCCAATATCAATCCACCACCAATATGACCATCCCTATTGTCCAATTTCCCACCCATCCCTCAAGTCTGTCTCCTTCAAAACCACAAAATAATTTATTTTTATAGCTTGTTAAATCAAAATGGTACATGGAATATTCAAAAGAATAGTTAAAAAATTTAAAAATTAATATATCTCACAATGGTGTTACTGAAGTCATTTTTCTCAATACTTATTGAGTTGTTTGTTGAGTCTTCTGTGTTGTTCTTGCTTCAAGAAGTTTTGAAAATTATTCATGCTGATCATATTTAACAGAAAAACTATAAATTTAAATCAATATTTACATTGGACTATGAATACTGATTTGAATTATAATTCATGAAGAATATCTCCCATTTTTTTGTCTTGAGCAGTTAAGATCATAATAAAATCCTCTCACTGTTATGAAGATAAAGAAGCTTTATCAATGTATTTGGTCAGTTTTAAATTTTAAATGCAATAATGATTATGGTTTGGGAGGAAAAACAGAAAATTAAAACTCAGGAACCTTAGTAAGTTATCTCAGATCTTGTAATCCATGAAAATGGAAGTTGATGTTAAAGCGATTAACCTTGCAAATGTGGTTTGAAAGAAATTGTAAATTCCCAAGCACAAGGAGGCAGATAGGTAATCATAGTTCAGTACAGCAGTGTATTTCAAAATACAGATGTCTATTTGACATTTTTACAGATCATTCTGGGAGTTAGTTTGTAGAGTAAGTATTCATTTACACTCTTAAAACAGAAGACAAGCTTGTTTGTTGCTTTGTTAACTTTAGGTATAAGATAAAGCCTAAAGAATTTGCACACACAAATGGCAAATTATGGAAGCCAACACCACCAACATAAGACTTTATCAGAATAAAATGAGATGTGTTCCATAACAATTGATGATGGCAAAGAATAATACTAAAAACTAGAAATTTCTTAAAATCTCCCACATGGGAGAATGCCCAGAGCCCAGGGCTAATTTGTGACTTGGTGTCACTTGGCTGGAATATCTCTTCCTCATGAACACAGGCTCTAAAATGACCTCTCTTCTCTAGGCCCTGTACCTGACTTCTTTTATACATTCCTGTTAGACTTTGCCTCAGTTCCCAAGAACACTCATTAGTCACTTTTGATTTACTTTTGACTCATTAAAAAGCCACCACATTTCTTAGAATGCACAATGGATAAGAATACAATAAAAAAATGACTGCTTTTTTTTAAGTTAGTCATTTTAAACAAATCAATATACAAGAAGAGAAAATGGCCAAGGTAGTATCCTAATTGGTAGAGCATATGCCTAATATGTGCAAGGCCCTGGGATTGAGTCCCAACTCCTCCAAGTGTGTGCAGCACTGGTGGTTCCTGTAAACTTTAATATAAATAAAGAGAAAAGGACAATGTGCAAGAGAAAAAAAATAAGAAATTAGTTTGAACTTCAAAAACAGCAATGAAGGTTCAATGAAAATGATTTTGGAAAGTCAACAACTATAATTAAAGTATTTTTAAATTTTCCTCACATAGCTTCCTATACTTCTGTTTGGAGGAGGAATGAGTGAGGTGTGGACTTTTTTCTATCACAGCATATTTCCAATCTATAATATAATGGGAATACTCTAAACAGCAGGCATAAAAGATGAAAACAAAGGCCTGTTTTGATGACTGCACTAGTTTCTCCCTAAATGTCAACTAGTCCATTAATTAAATATGCACATTGTTATTAGTATTAAGTTGTATCAATAACTGACATCCATATCTCCACTGGGGCCAATTTGCCAAGTTACATGAATTCAACCCAAAGACAGATGGGATTGGCAAAGAATAAAACATTACAGGCTGTTTAGCTTTTAGTTTTAAATTTTTAGAAAATAACAAAAAACAGTCATTTGAGGCAACATAATCCAAAGTAGAATAAATTTCCTATAGAAATGATGCTATTGTATATTGTGATTTGAGCCAGACACTAATACAATGGTTTGTGCTAATATAACAATGCAAACCATATGCCTTTTACAGTTCTCTAATCAAAATTATCTCAAAATATTCAGATAAATTTAGCAATATTGTGAACTTCAAAGATTACTTATCCCAGACTAGTTGCTTTTAAAAGATGAATTAAAATGAGTAGGATTAGCAATAAACAAACATTACAGAAATGAGTTAGAGATAAGAGATTTTTGGCCTTTCAGGGACACACTCAGTGATGCTCTGAGATTACATCTGATTCTGTGCTCAGATATTACTGCTGTCAGGCTTGGGGGACCATATGTGTTGCCAGGAATCAAACCTGGGCTGTCCATGTGCAAGGCAAACACTTTGCTATTACTCTGGCCCCAGAAATTTGAGATATTTAAAATCATGGGTTCTACCATTTGTATGGTTGATGAAAAGAAGTGATTGACAGGACTTTTTATTACATCACTATGCTTTAAATTTTAAATACAAGTAAGGCATGATCTTTTTAATGTTTTTATTTATAGTAGATAAATAAATTAATAATATAAATTAATAATATAATAAATTTATATTAAAACACTTTTCATAAGAGAGGACATACAGTCAAACCTTTCAAAAGTTGAGCTCAACTCTGGCCCAGAGAAATGGGATCAGAGTTATTTAGATACTGAAAACTGTGAATCAATATTAAAAAACAGAATATATAAGGAAATAGAAAGGTATCCTATGCTCACAGATTAGGAAAAGTAACATTATAAAGATAATCATTTAGATAATCAATAGAATGCATGGATTCAATGCACCCTCTAAGTTTCAATGGCATTCATCAAATAAAAAGATTACATAACTGTATTATTATTATGGACCAAAAGACCATGAAAAGATAAATAAATTCAGAAGAAAAGGAAGTTAATAAGCATCAAGAAGTCACAGGATTAAAGCTATATCACAAAGCTATGGTAATTGAAACAGTGAAGTATGAGAAAATGCAGACACTATGCCAATAGAAGAGATCTGTGAGCCAAGAAATAATAAACTACGACACATATAGATAACTTATTACAGCAAAGACAGGTATAAGGGGAGAAAGGAAAATTTACTCAATACATGTTGAGAAAACTGCATAGCTGTATACAAAATAAAAATAATGAAACAGAATATGCACAAAATTTATCCAAATAAGTTAAAGACTAAGATAGAACTAGAAAAAGTCAGAAGAGAAAAAACACTATCAATCTATTGCACTTTGTATGTAGTTTTTAAAAGCAAAAAGAATGGCTAATAAAACAGAGCCTTAAATGCTGACCAGAGAACTAAGATTACACAGAACTGACAGAAGCATTGTGAAGAGGGTGGATAGTGAAAGGGGGACCAATGAACTGTATTGGAGGAATACTGACATTTCAGTGGTGGGTGTGGTATGGTAACTTACAATTTCAAAAAGGAATAAAACTATACTTCTGAAACTATATTCCTTAGAACCATTATATATATATATATATATATATATATATATATATATATATATATATATATATTTTTTTTTTGGTTTTTGGGCCACACCCGGCAGTGCTCAGGGGTTACTCCTGGCTGTCTGCTCAGAAATAGCTCCTGGCAGGCACGGGGGACCATATGGGACACCGGGATTCGAACCAACTACCTTTGGTCCTGGATCGGCTGCTTGCAAGGCAAATGCCACTGTGCTATCTCTCCAGGCCCTAGTTCCAATATATTTTAAGTGTATGGCTTACGTAACTACCGAATAAAAACATTAAAATATACACAAATATAGAAACCAAGTCTATTTTAGGGGCTGGAGCCATAGCACAGCAGTGGGGTGTATGCCTTGCACATGGCCAACCGTGGTCAGACTCTGGTTTGATTCCTGGCATCCCATCTGGTCCCCTGAGTCTGCCAGGAGCAACTTCTGAGTGCCACTGGGGTGTGACCCAAAAACCAAAAACCAAAAACCAAAAAAAAAAGTCTATTTTCATAAATTACTAATTACCTAATTAAAATAAATGTATTATGTGGGTAAAATCTTTAATATTCAGAAAATTATTGAAAATAGCATTATATTTGCATTATACTGTGAATGAATATGCATAATTACAATGTAAAATACTAAATTATTACATAATAATTACATAACTACAAATAATAATTATTATTAAAATTATAATGTAAATTCTAAATTACTTGTTATTTTGCAACTTTATTTTCACTTCACAAGAAATCATGAATATTACCTCATATTAACAGTAGGACTACATTTAAAATTTTTAAATGCTGTAATATTTCACAATATCTTACACATGGATTTTGGGGTCACACCCAATGTACTCAGGTCTTACTCCTGGCTTTGAGTTCCAGGATCACTCTCAAAGGACCACAGATGATGTGGAATCAAATTGGGGTTGGCTGTGTTCCAGGCAAGTGTGTTTACTCCTGTACTATCTTCCCAGCCCCAGAGCAATATTTTTAATTGATCTCTTCTTGACATTAAGGCTAATTTCAGTTTATTGTATTAAAAAATATCATAGCAAACATTCTTGGGTTTGATCCCTGGCATTCCCAAGCCTGCTAGGAGTAACTTCTCAAAGTAGATCTCTGAGCATCACTGAGTGTGGTGGAAGGAAGGAAGGAAGGAAGGAAGGAAGGAAGGAAGGAAGGAAGGAAGGAAGGAAGGAAGGAAGGAAGGAAGGAAGGAAGGAAGGAAGGAAGGAAGGAAGGAAGGAAGGAAGGAAGGAAGGAAAGGAAGGAAGGAAAAGGAAGGAAGGAAGGGAAGGGAAGGAGGGAGGGAGGGAGGTAAGGGGAAGGAAGGAGGGAGGGAGGGAAGGGAGGGACGGAGAGAGGGAGGGAATGGAGGGACGGAGAGAGGGAGGGAAGGGAGGGAGGAAGGAAGAAAGGAAAGGGGAAGGAAGGAAGAAGGGAGGAAGGGAGGGAGGAAGAGAGGAAGGAAGGGAGGAAGAGAGGAAGGGAGAAAGGAAGGGAGGGAGGGAGGGAAAAAGGGAGGGAGGGAGAAGGAAGGAAGAGAGGGAGGAAGTGAGGAAGGGAGGAAGGAAAGAAAGGAGGAAGGGAGTAAAGGAGGGAGGAGGGAGGAAGAGAGGGAGGAAGAGAGGAAAGAAGACAGGGAGAAAGGAAGGGAGGGCAGGAGGGAAGAAGGGAGGGGGAAGAAGTAAGGGAGGGAGGAAGAAAGGGAGGGAGAGAGGAAGGAAGGAAGGAAGGAAGGAAGGAAGGAAGGAAGGAAGGAAGGAAGGAAGGGAGGAAGAAAGGAGGAATGAAGGATGGGAGGAAGAGAGGGAGGGAGTAAAGAAGGGAGGAAGAAAGGGAGGGAGGGAGGGAGAGAGGAAGGAAGGGAGGAAGGAAGAGAGAAAGGAAGGAAGGGAGGTAGGGAGGGATGGAGGAATGAAGGGAGGAAGAGAGGGAGGAAGTAAGGAAGGGAGGGAGGAAGGAAGGGAGGGAGGAAGAAAGAAAAGAAAGAAAGAAAGGAAGAAAGAGAAAGAAAGAAAGAAAAGAAAGAACAAAACAAAGAGAGAAAATAATTCAGAAAGAATCTTCTAGAGATGTAAAGACTGGTTTCTCTTATGTGCATAAAGGTATCTGCTGTTTTAATTTCATAGCAATTTGCAACAGTGTTGGGATTTTATGATTTAGGCACACAATATTATTGCATCATACCCACCACCAATGGGTGATAACCTTCAACTACTGTCTCCAGGACCTCTCTAACCTACATTTTATATCCCCCTACTCACTGTGGTCACCTCAGTTCTGTTGTCAGAGTACAAGGGTTTGTTTTCACTGAACACTCTCTATTCCTTTTCTTTATATCCCTACCTATGATAAGCTCTTCAGATATTTATATTTTTCCTTCTGATTTACCTTTTGATATGCCAACATTTCTCTGATTTGTAGTTTTCACAACGTTAATATATAGGTCGGTATTTAAAACCTCTGATCTATTCTATGATAACAATTCCTAAATTTTATATAATAACACTTCTCAAGAATCTGGCACTTATGTAACTACTTTCTCCTACTCGCTTTCAATTATAAGTATATAGGCATATATTAAAGGGAAGGATTGAGTTCCTTAAAATAATATATCCACTTACACTATTACTTTTTGTTATTATCACCTGTCAGTCATACTGTATTATGATAATTATGACTAACTCTCTTCTTCCTACCCCACATTGAAGCCCTTCATATAACTTATCACCAACATGCATTATCCGATGTAATTTTTTACAAGAAAGCAAAAGCTTCAGTATTGTTATATGAAAATAGTACCAATCACTTAACTTACAAAGCTGAGATTTTTTTTATTACAATGAATAGATTTTGCTTTCCTGAAAAATAAATAGCATATCTACAATGATAATAAACTTGAGGAGACTAATTTTGAAAAATAAATGAACAGTTTTTAAATCTTGAATTTATCTAAATGGTACTCTTTGCAAATTGGATAAATTTTGACCTAAAATAGGGAAATGAAGTTCATCGAACTTTTCTTTTTCCTTATTTTGATTTTTGGGTCACACCCAGTCGCTCTCAGGGGTCACTCCTGGCTCTACGCTCAGAAATTGATCCTAGAGGCTCGCGGGACCATATGGTATGCAAGAATTTGAACCCCTGACTTTCTGTATGCAAGGCAAAAGCCTTACCTCCATGCTATCTCTCCGGCCCCTCATCGAACTTTTCAATTAAATAAATTGGTATACTTTGAACTTTAATAGTGCATCCAAATAGAACGGCTTGTGCTTTCAGCTCACTTGACCAATTTTTCATTTTTTTATGCTCTACAGCATTCCAGGCCACCTTAATTCTAACATCATACTTTAAGGTTTACCATGATAAAAAAAATCAAAAGCATATGTCAACACTTAACTCACTCTTGAAAATTCTCCTGAATTACTCATCCCAACCCAGTAAGATATAAGAAATTGGCTCTGGAAATCAACGGAGTTTCCAGGAATAAACAGCAGAAAGCTAACGCATTTTGCCTTCTGGGGTTTTCTAAATCGTAACAAAAGAAAATACAATTCCGATCACCGATCACTGCAAGAACCATTTGAAGAGAAAGCCACAGAAAGGAGGTGAATTATCCACTTAGCCAAGAATCTCTTTAATTCTATTTACCAGGAAACTACAGAGTTATCTTGCCAAACTTTACAAAATGTTTTCTTTCTTCAAATTGCTTCCGCATGTTATGGTTTATTTTTAAAAAACTATCTTTCAGTAGGGGATGATGGCATGGAATGGACTCTGGGAACATTGATGAAGGGAGGTTGACAATGGTGGTGCAATTGGTCCTGAAACATTGTATGTCTGAAACCCAACTATGAACAACCTTGAAAATCATAATGGTTGAAATAAAATTTTACAAAAGCTTCACTTCTAGAAGTGACCCAAAAAAAAAAAAACTATCTTTCAAAACACAGAAGTAGATATTATACAGTTAGTGGTGAAAGACAATGATACATCAATTACAGTGGGAAACATGTAATCAGACTCATAGTTTTTAAAAACATTATAAAATAAGCAAAGGTTAGATTAAGAATAGGAGCAATTTACTCTAAAATTAAGGTATTCCAATTAAGGGTCATAGAGCATACCCAAGTCAATTGATTCAAAACTACATAAACAGTCCACATTACTCACTTTAGATTAAATTCTTCAGATGGCATGCTATCAAAAAAAAAGTGAATCTATTCAGTACTAGTGATAAGGTATATTAGAAACACTTTAAAAATCTTTATTTTTTCCAACTGGCAGTTCTCTTGATTAAATTATTCCCTTGGACCTCAGAAATGAACAAAGTGTTGAAAGCACTTTCCTTAAATACACTATTTCTATATACCAAGACAAGAATAACAAGCCAATGAGAATCAGACTAGTTTAGTTGGGTGATGATAGATGAGAAGTAAAACTCAGCAAGACAGGGTTAATACTGTATTATGTTTTGGCATCATGCATTCCAACAAGACAACTTTACTATCTCAGCAATCAGTGTTGTTAAAGATTTTCACTTTAATATCTTTGACAATTTAATATTCAACAAAGCGTGACTTGGCTTGCCTACCAGCAGATTAGTCAACTGCACATTTCAAATGAAAAGTTGTTACAAAATCTTAGTGGAAGACTTCTTGGCTGAAGTTTTAAGTCTTCTATTATTAACACTTTCTCAAGTGAGAACACGTAACTTGGGGATTCTTTCTGAAAAATTCCTGAATGTAAATATCCATTTCAAAAAGTCCAGCATTAAATTCTTTTTTTTTTTTTTTTTTGGTTTTTGGGCCATACCTGGCAGTGCTCAGGGGTGATTCCTGGCTGCCTGCTCAGAAATAGCTCCTGGCAGGCACTGGGGACCATATGGGACATCGGGATTCGAACCAACCACCTTTGGTCCTGGATCGGCTGCTTGCAAGGCAAACGCCACTGTGCTATCTCTCCGGACCCCAGCATTAAATTCTAGCTCAGCAAAGTTCTAGAATATTTTTCCCAACCAAATGGAAAGAGAGATACAAAGCCAGGTCAACATCAATACCAGCTGATTTAATTTCAAAACACAGAACCTTGAACTTATTCCATTAATCATGGATTCCACTTTTTTTTTCTAAAAAGTAAAACTCATCTGATCACATCCAGTCCTACATAAAGCCTGGAATCTTCAGAATGCATGCAATCAGTTCTCAATATCTTCACCTTGATCTAGTCACCAAACTTCTTGCCTAGAGTTGTTCCCTGCATTATTTACACCTTTCTTCATTATGCCCTTCTAGTTCTTTTAATAATAACACCTCTTTAATAATAGCATTCTACATTTTCACTAATTATCCAGATGGAAAATACTTCTCTCAAGGACTTGTGATTTCACTCAGAATAGAAGTCAAAACTATGCAGTAAATGGGCCCCCTCTCTCTGACTCTTCCTTCTTTTTATTCTACCCTCCATTCTTCTCCCCATGGTCTTCTTGGCTCTGAACTTCAGGGATTCACTTATCCCTTCAGTTAACCACATCATGAGCTTCTTCACCCTTTCAGTTTTTTCTCAAACATGTCTTTCTCAGTTAAATGAGCTCTGGCTACTTTGTTTAAAAAGTGAAATGCTTCCCTCACACTCCTTTTCTCTCAGATTCTATTTAGGTCTATATTGTTATTGATAGTACTTATCTTATAACATCATAAAAATTATTATAGATTAGATCTAGGTCAGCAGTACACCACAAGAGTTCTACAAGGGCAGATATATTCAGTTTTGTGTATTGACTCATCCCATCACCTAAAAGAGTGTCAGAAGTTGAATGAACCCACAATAAATATGTGTGAGATTAATCAATGAATGAAAGTTCTGGTGCTTATATGTGCTAAATAGTAACACCTATTACTGAAATGCAAAGATGCATTTTAGATGAATATGCAAATAAACAAATTCCTAGAGCTATAAAGTGTGAAATCATTAAATTCCTCAATCTAAAAGAAGTTTCCAAATATACACGAGAGGAAATAGTTTATCTTGCTATTTAATTGCAGAGGAAATTGGGCAAGATCAAGTATGGAAGTCAACTTCAGTTTATGAAAGACATCCTGTTTTATAATAAAATTATATAAAATAGGGCTGGGCGGTGGCGCTGGAGGTAAGGTGCCTGCCTTGCCTGCGCTAGCCTAGGACGGACCGCGGTTCGATCCCCCGGCATCCCATATGGTCCCCCAAGAAGCCAGGAGCAACTTCTGAGCGCATAGCCAGGAGTAACCCCTGAGCGTCACAGGGTGTGGCCCAAAAAACAAAAACAAAAACAAATATATATATATATAAAATAATAAAATTAATTTATTAAAATAATAAAATTAATAAAATTAAAGGAGAAAGTGGGTTTTATTTTAATTTTTAATTAGGGCCCTAAAACTTCTTTCTACAAACATCATCAGATTAATCTCAGGAAAAAAATGTAGAGATCATGAGAAAGAATACAATTTTTCAAATTTATGTATGGTGGAGAAATTTATGCTTTGGGATCCAGTATTGGGACAGGCCATGGAATAGTCTGGTTTCTGGTAGCCCTAGAACAAGTTCCTTCTTTCTACCTGTCTGGGGCTCACAGCAAACCCTACCACTGATTGGTTCTCTTAATGCTTTCTAAACTAATAATTCAAAACCAAGTAAACAAGACTAAAAAAGACAGGCCATCTTATTTATCTTCTACAATTGGATTAGTTACTCTTGATACTGATGGTGTTCAAGTCTCACAAGAAGTTTTCTCACAGACATGTTTTTTTATAGGACAACAGGGATAGATGACCTATAGGCAGTTGACAACTCACATGAATCCTCACATGCAACATCACATGCATCACACCCTTGGATGTGACTGCCACAGTTCTGCCAGGAAGAGTGAGGGATTCTGGTTAAAACAGATTTTCTTTATCTCTGACCTTTCCTCACAAATCTCTGCCCAAGATTTCCTCGGATTCTGTCACCAGAATCTTATTCCAGTCATCAAAGCACATTGGATCTATGCCACAGACCACCAAATTCAGGGTCCTTTTCTATATATAATCTTTACTGGAGTTCATCCCTCGTTGTTATACTGAGAGTTTTTTTTAATTCAATCTGTACCTGGACTGATACCATGTCACACACGCGTGCGTATGCACACAAATAAATACACACACACACAACATGGCAGACAGAGTCCAACTCTGGGACTGGGGTCCAACTGAGGTTCATTTCCTTCATGGGCTATCTAGCTAATTGCTACTGACTTAGGAATAAAACTGGATTTGAAAACATGGATTCCCTCACCATACCACATATTTCACAAAAGTGGCTGGAACAAAAATGTGGGATAAATTAGAGAATCATTCCGTTCTCAAAGGGAATGTTTCATAATATCCTGGGCACAAGTAGGAATACAGTAATCTTTTTATTTGTCAGGATCTGATCACTTTTATAAAGTAATAGTAATTAGTCATGGTGACTAGAACTGGCAATGCTTATGATCCCACCAAGAGCACATGAGGAAGTAAGGAATCAGGAGGACACGAAGAGATAGTACAGTGGATAGTGCTATTTCCTTGCACACATCCCCAGCACCCCATATGGTCCCTGAAGTACTGCCAGGAATGATTTCTGAGGACAGAACCAGGAATAAGCTCTGACCATCACTGGGTGTGCCCAAAAATAAAATAAACAGAGGAGAAAGTAGAGCAGAGACTACAGAGAAACAGAAACTGAAGGCAGGAAGATCCCCTGACACACTAGGACCCTGAAAGCTTTCTCACTGCTCATTGACATCCAGTTCCAGGATCTGAACTGCGAACACAAGCTCAGGACCTCTTTGTCTATAGGCCTTGGTCTCCCCCCTCCCCTTAACTATGATCTCTACCCCACCCACCTCATCCCACTTTTGTTTCATAAATGCCAAGTTGGATTCAACTACTTGAAAAAAAAAAAGAGCTGGACTAACTCAACACCTTTAATTCCTCAGACCACAAGAACTAGAAATAGAGCTTTTCAAATTTCTTGAGAGGTGCCACAGTCTGATACTGCTTCTTTAATTTTTGCAGCAAACAAAAAACCAAATTTCTAGTGGAAAAGAGCATTGGAAAAAAGCTAAGGGTGCTTCCTTCGACACACATTTCAGTTATAATACAGTCTATTATTCCTTTGAGTGATAAACAGCATTAAAATGAAAAATTAAAGTTGAAAACTAATAAATCCCCATTTTAACTTGGGTTGGGCACTTCACTTCCATAAAGCCAATTACTTTTACTAGATGCAGATGACTAAATCAAATTTGTTAATAAATGTGGCTAGAGGTTTTTTCAGGAAGTGAAGTGGCACATGTTAGAATAAATTTGTGCGTTTACTTAGTATAAATTTAATTTCTTAAAATACTTAAGGTCCAACAAGAGAATAGAGAGAGAGCAGAGAGATAGGATGGGGATTAAGGTTCTTGCCATCAATGCAGCTAACCCAATTCAAACTATGGAGCCCTTTTGTACCTTGAGTACACCATGTACAGCTCTGAAAGACCCTGAGTGCTACCAGGGTTGGTCCTAGAGATCCCCAAGCACTGCCCAGCCAGGATAGCTCAATAGTCCCTAGCACCAACTTCAATCCCTTGCACCTGACAGAACTTAAGGGCTGCTACTCCTTGATTAGTGCTTGATGCATAACACCCTCAGTGGTGCTTGGGTGTGGGTATCCCCTCCCCCAACTTCTTGTTTATCCCAACTGAATGATCAGAACTGCTCACACCTGGAATGGATGGGAAGAGGAGTCTACTTGGGGAGGGAGGGATAAGGAGGAGAATCTTATCCTAGAGAGAATCAGCAGAGGAAAATCAACAAGGAGAACCAGCAAAGGGTAGTCAGTCAGCAAGGAAGCTTGGAAAGCATCTGAAAGGGAGACAGAGGCAGAGAGAGCCAGAGAAGGAGCAGACAAGAAGCTGCTTGGAAAAGGCGTAACATAGAGGCCATGTGAGGAAATGCACATGGGGTTAGGACTGTGAAATAAAGCGGGCTCACTCCTGGAACTTTATCTGACTACTTTGTGTTTCTTCACTGTCACCATGCAAACTTCAGACCTGCCAGGCCGTAGGGGCTGCAGGAGCCAGGCCAAGTCGAGAAAGGTCTCACCATCCTCCTTCCAACACATGTGAACTGTCTAACTATATATATTAAAATAACACTTGGGTACTACATAGTTCCAGGGGACGCTGGGGGAATGAAACCGTGGTCTGTCCTAGGTCAGCAAGGAAAACATCCTATCGCTTGTGCCACCGCTCCAGCCCCTCAAAAAGTAGACATTTCTACTAGAAATCTAGGCTCCAGGAAATATTGGTGCTATGTGAGTGTATGTGTGTGTGTGTGTGTGTGTGTGTGTGTGTGTGTGTGTGTGTGTGTGTGTGTGTGTGTGTGTAGGAAAAAAATATATATATATGCTAAAAGATATAAAGACACTATAGCCATGAAGCTAAAGTGGGAAGGACTTAAAGAATCACACAATATAAGTATCGTTGCAACTGCTGCAACTGCAACAAATGCTCTGAAAGACATGTACCTCTAAAGAGACGCTAAAAGCATGTGTATGAAAAAAACAATTAAAAAGTCTTAAAGTACAACACTAAGAAAATTTCTTTGTCATTTGGCACTTGTTATATTATAGGCTGGATGATTTAGGAAACAACATGTACTCAAGCATTTATTTAGGCAATATTTACATTTAGACATTTATTTAGGCAATCAACATAGACCTGGAAGCTGCAAAACCAAAGATCAAGGTACTAGTAGTAGTCTTGATGTCTGGTGAGGAATGTAATTTGTTTATAGACAACTATACCAGGCTGGGTTGTCATCCCTTTATAAAGGCATACATTTTTAATTGACTGAAAATCTACTCAGAACAATTTCATACAAATCTAATCACCTCCCACAGGATCTACCTCCGTTATATCACAGTGGAGATTAGGCACTAATATAAGAATTTGGGGGGAATTAAAAATCTTCCTATCTTTGGGACAGGAGCCAAAAGGTCTTAGGTACATTGGTGGTATTAAGAAAACCCAGAACAGGGGCTGGAGAGATAGCACAGCAATAGGGCATTTGCCTTGCATGTGGCCAACCCAGGAGAGACCCGGTTTGATTCCCAGAATTCCAGCCTTTTAGGGGCGATTTCTGAGTGCAGAGCCAGGAGTAACCCCTGAGCATGGCCAGGTATGGTCCAGAAACTAATCAATTGATCAATCAATCAAAAATAAATAAATAAAAATTAAAAAATAAATAAATAAAAAGAAATCGCAGAACTAAATATTCAAGCCAGAGTCAACAACAATGTATTCATTAGATCCAAATTTTAACAACCAAAATTTAGAATGATACTGTTATGCTTACTGGGGCAAGGTATGGTAGGTAGCATGGGGAGGACTCTGGAAATATTGGTGGAGAAAGGTTGTCACTGGTAGTGGAATTGTTACTGATATATTGTATGATTGAAACTGAACTATGAGTAACTTTGTAAATCAAAATGGTTTCAACAAAAAAATTAAAAAAAAATCTTCCTATCCTAGTAGAAAGTAATGCTTAGAAGTCTCATAACAGATCAACAATTTCTACAGTAGTTAATAAGGGCCAGTCTAGCAAACTAACACAAGGTCAGAAAGAGAATGATACAAATTGTGCTCTTCAACTGGGATTGTTCTCAAACTCAGACAAGAATAAGTTCTGAGCACTGCCAAGTGTGGTCCTAAAACAAAACAAAACAAAACAAAAAACCTGTTCTCTTTATTCTAAGATCATGGTATCAAAGGATCAGGATTAGTGTTAGGAAAAGGGGTCACACATCAGATGTGTACAATGTTTTGGCTGTAGTGTCAAGATGAACTGCAAAAAATTGAGTGGAAAGAATGTGACTAAACTGGTTGAATAAAACCTCCAAAGGAAGCTCCATTTCAATGTATGGGATCTTATGAGGCAAAGTAACTGCAGAGTTGAGTAATTAAAGGCGCTGTAAAATCCAAAATATAGTCATATAAGTGTCTGTATAAGAGGTAGATCTTACAGTAAAGGAAATGGAAGTAACGAAGCAGAAAGTGGAGAAATGTGATTGAATTTGGAGGTAGGTCCCAGAAAACAGAAATACTGATGACCCAAACAGCTAGGAGAGAAAGAAGATGATTCACTTAGGACCCCTAGAATAAGTACTCCTGTTTTGAGCCTAGTGAGAACCATCTTCAACCTCTGACCTCCAAAATAGGAAATTATCCCCCATCCTGTTGAATCCTTGGTTTCACACACACAGATCCAACCCACAATTTCTATTATGCCAATGGCCCAGCTTCTCTGCTTCTCACCTCATCTCTGCAGACTTCTAGCTGCCCAACTCTCAGGTATTCTGGTTTTGTGGCTGACATCTCCAGGGACCTTTGGAGTCTTTTTTGGGCAGCATCCCCAATGCCCAATGTCCCACTGTGTCTCTGCACATTCGAAGTCCCTGACAGTTTCTGGTTTGTAGAAATCAGAGCCTTCTGCCATGGCTGCACAAGATGCCAACACTGTAGACTCGTGTAATCTTCAACAGAGAGACAATTAGCAGGAAAAACTCATGAACATACAAGCCTTGCAGCTGATCACACTAGGGTCCTTCATAGGGCCCCCATGAAACATCAGACCAGACCTTCAGATACTCAAATTTATGGATCACACAGTCACTGCACGATACCACCATAATTTTAATTCTGATTTTCTAGTAGGAAAACTCAAAATATTAAATTATTCCTACCTGCCAAGAGTAGTTGAGAAATTGATGACCAGGGCAGAGAGAATATTACATTAGTAGTGGGACTACTAGTGCAACATTGAATGCCGGAAATAACTGTATTTTAAATAATTCTGTAAGCCACAATGTCTAAAATAAAGAAAGTTAATTAAAATTAAAATAAAAAAAGAATTTATCAATGCTGTTCTAAACTACTAAATATGTGGTAATTTGTTTCAGGGGCAGCAGAAATATCATACAAGACAAGATTATGTAAGAGGCTATCAATCAGCTATTTAGAGAAGAGAAGGGTATATAAAGTCAAGATAGGTGAAAGTAAGACTTGATTTGGGAAGAAGGGTAAAGAAGAAGCCAGTGAGAAGCATTTGTGTTCTTTACTTCCAAGCTCAAGAGAAACCAGATAGAGGCAAGGCAAATATGGACTTCCTATCCAAATTTAGTGTCAGAGATCTATTGAGGCATTTCAAAGTTTCAAGACAAAAATAAAATCTCATTTTACTTCACCTTGGACTTTTCTAATAAAAATAATTATATCTACTTATAAATGAAGTGTAATATTAAAATTCTATTTGCAGGGGGCTGGGAAGATACTACAAGGGTTAAGACATGTGCCTTGCATGTAGCCAAACTTGGTTCCATACCAGGAACATATGGTCCCCCAGACACTCCTGGGTATAGCTCTGGATGGCACTGAAACATGTACATTCTTCCAGACAAATAGCAGACAAGTGTCAGACACTATATAAACACCTTCTGTATCAGTGCACAATATGTATGTGTCACTTTATGTATGTATCACTGCATGTATTATTTTATAACATGAAACTTATACTCCATGACTGGGTGCAACTTGGAAAGCTACCCAGGCACTGTGATGTATATTTCCAGATGGTCCAAGGGTGCTGGAGTGGGTAACCGCAGGAACCAATTAGTTCAAGTAGAACCACATCCATGTGTTCTCACACTGAAATGCTGGCCCTAATGGCCAAAAATTACCAGACCCAATGAACCCATTTGGAAGCCCTTCTCTCCAATAAAATAAAATCTTATGTGAAGACGAGAAAAACTCTTGGTTTTAAAATTATCTATGTATGTGGAAATCTAAGTTGCTTTATTTGTAATCCTCTCCCTTGCTTCATTATTGCTGGAGTTTCTGTCATGACCAGAGGTATGGTTTTATACAAGCTTGGCTATGATGTTCACTAGAGTCACACCTCAAGTTGCCACAGACTCAGCCTTGGTACTCATCAAGGTTCATGCCCCTTCCAGCATGGTATAAAGACACATTTGCTGGGGGTGCCCTATTAGCCAAGACACACAAAATCTGAGGTGTTGTTCAACAGGGGTCACTGTGGCACTCACACTTGCGCTCATCAATGGTTGCACTTTCTATCTGTGTTGCTCATAAATTTTTTGGCAGAGGTTGGGGTGGACTGGGCCATATCCAACAGTTCTCAGGGCTTACTTTTAGCTTTGCCCTTAGTTATTTCTCCTTATGGGCCTGGACGTAGGAGATATGGGATGCAGGAGATTAAATCCAGATTGGCGATGTGCAAAGCAAATGCCCTAGTTACTGTATTCAAGGCCTCTACACATTTTTTAAAATTGAAGTGTCATATTAAAAGTAGTGTCAATAAGGGCTGGAGCAATAAAACAGTGGTAAGACATTTTCCTTGCATGCAGCTGACCCAGGATGAACCTGGGTTCAATTCCTAGCGACCCACATGGTCCCCCAAACCAGGAGCCATTTCTGAGCGCTTAGCCAAGAGTAACCCATGATTGTACCAGGTGTGGCCCAAAACCAAAAACAAAAGTAGTGTCAATATTTAGGATTTATTGATATAATATTATTGTCCCATACTTACCACCAAAATGTCAGTATCCCTTCACCACTGTCTCTAGGTTCCTTCTTATCTGTTCTCCATTTCTACTCCCTGACAACTTCCACATATCTTAGTTCCATTGGAGATTCTCAGGATTTGTTTTATTACCCATTGACTGTTTCCTTGATTTATTTCTTTATATTATACATATAAGTGACATAATCCATCACATATCCCCTTTGCTTAACATGACACCTGTGTTTTCACCCAAGATACAGTGATATACAGGATTTCCTTTTTCTTAGAGTAAAGTAGTATTCCACTGTTTTGTTTGCAGTGCTCAAATTTTTGTGATGCTTAATATGTGGCTTACATGATCAAAGTGAGTTGTACTGAGTGTCACACATAACAGACCTAACAGGAGAAAGAATTGTGATTAGCACATGTGGGACACTAGGGATTTGAATGTACAATCACACAATTGCTTGACAGACACAAAGAGCCTTCAATACTTTTGACATTTTTTCAAGAGAGTCTGAGCCCTTGTAATATGATAATAGCAATATCCATATTGAAGCTAAATAAGAATGATTAATATTCATTTCTACTCATCCTAATTTGCTTATTATATATTAAGTTGGCCTCTATTATGCTCAGTGTCAAGCCTCCAAAAACTAATATATGTGGAATAACATGTATTATTTAGATACGTAGCCCTAAAGTGCTTCTGCCATATCTTTTCTCACTTGTATAATGATTCTGACCCCATGAACTTCCAAGAAAACAGTCACTGCATTGTAAAGCCCTGTCTATGCCAAATGGAATACAGATCATTTCCTGAGCTTGCACTTGCATTTCCTTAGACTGGAAGCTGACCCTACTGATAAGAGATTTAGCCACATTTAGGAAGTTCAAGCATTTGAGTGAAACTAATGAATATCTGACTTGTGCTATTTCCTTTTCTCACACTAACAGCTTACTCCTAGTTAAAACAAGCGAAGGAATGGTATGTGTCTGTTCTCTTTGCTCTTCTAAAATTAGAAATATACCATATATCTAGATATAAAACTCTGTGAACATCAGAGAGAATTTGAAAGGTCTTTGAGCAGTGAAGGATCTATCTTTCCTAAAGACTGTGGAGTTTACTATTAGTACAATGATAAGAAACTATATTCAGAACCATGTAAAGACGCTTGTTTACAAAGTAAGGTTTTTTTGTGTGTGTGCTTTTTGGGTCACAGCCGGCAGTGCTCAGGAGTTATTCCTAGCTCCATGCTCAGAAATTGCTCCTAGCAAGCACGGGGGACCATATGGGACTCCGAGATCAGAACCAATGAGCTTCTGCATGAAAGGCAACCGCTTTACCTCCATGCTATCTCTCCGGCCCCACAAAGTAAGGTTTTTGAAGCAGTAGAGACACTCCTGAATGGCCCAAAAGGGAAGAATACAAAATCTGCACACTATAACCATAATCTGGGTCTTAAATAATTAAGACTGGGCCTAATTCTGTATTAAAAACACAGTATTTGATGCTCTTATATTGCTATGATATTTGCTTGTTTGTTTTGTTTTGGTTTGATTTTGGTTTTTGGAGGGCCACCCCAGTGACGCTCAGGGGTTACTGCTGGCTCTATACTCAGAAATCACTCCTGGCTTAAGGGACCATATGGGATGCCAGGGATGGAACCAAGGTCCGTCCTGGGTCAGCCACATGCAAGTGCCCTACCACTGTGCCACTGCTCCAGCCCCAGCCACGTTTATTTTTAAAGGGTAGCACTGTACATGCTTTAATTTCAATAGGATAAAAAGTAGTAAGTAAAATTGTTAAGAATTCTAATTGTTGGGCCCGGAGAGATAGCACAGTGGCGTTTACCTTGCAAGCAGCTGATAGCCAATCCAGGACCAAAGGTGGTTGGTTAGAATCCGGGTGTCCCATATGGTCCCCCGTGCCTGCCAGGAGCTATTTCTGAGCAGACAGCCAGGAGTCACCCCTGAGCACTGCCGGGTGTGGCCCAAAAACCAAAAAAAAAAAAAAGAAGAATTTTAATTATTGATAAGAACTATTGATAAAGTAAAATGACTGAACAGTCATTTCGGCTATACCAAACATGATGTGGCATGACTTATTTCCAGTTAAACTAAATAAAATGTTATATTTTGTTCTCTATGCTCTCTTGAAAAGTTTGAGAGCTAATTCATGAAGCTTTCTTGGATTTTCATCAGGAAATGCTGCTCATGAATAATGAATGACTAAGTCTTTTGATTTTGCAGAGATTTGTACCCACCCCTATAATCCAGGGGCACATTAATATCATTAATATATTCAATTAATTGACTAATGACTTGCAAACTCCACTGATATATTTTTGCATCTTTGATCTTGAATGATTTTTTTACATGCTGTTACCAGCAATGACTCTTCATTTTCGAAGAAATCACCTTAAATTTTAGCTCAGAGAACATGAACTCAAAGACATTCCATAGTTAATAAGTAACCCAGACCTAATAGTGTGCACATGTTTATACTATTTTGAAGATATTCTTATCAGTATATTTTTAAGTTCATCAGATCTTTGAAATTTATTGGGGGAACTAAATAGATTATCTAAGGCCAGGCAATAAGTCTTCCATGAAAAGCTAACTCTAAAATTAGTAGAGTTCTTAAAGGAGGTATTTTCTCAGAAGTTGGTTGAAATCAGCGCATTTCTGATTATTAAGGTTTTCTACTAAATAAAATGCTTTAGAAAACTAAACCCACTTTACACTCATCCCTTCTTCACTGATGAAAATATATTTGGTAAACAATCTATTAGAATGTCAGAGATGAAAGTAAATGGCTCAGAAAATTTGCCAAGTAAGAGATAAACAATAATAATGTATTTCTATATATTTATAGCATGTGGAAAGTGAAACCAAATTACACTCACAAGTCACGCTAAATAAAATAAAATATGAAGCATACATCCAGTAAAAAAGTCTCTCTCCTGAAAATTAAAAAGCATTATAAAATGAAGACCTACATGAATGGAGATAAGTCACAACAGTTTGAAAGAATCAACAGCAAAGATGCCAATTCATCCTAAATTGTTCTAGAAGTTTAATGATCCATAGGGACAATCAATGGACATACATGTACTCTCTCTCTTACAGGGTACATGGAAAGGCACACAAATAAATCAAAATCTAAAGTGAGAAGACTCATCTTACCCTATATTAAGACTTAGTATATAAAGTCAGAGTGGGAGAGATAGACATAGAATAATCTCACTCATCTATGCGATTCAAAAAAAATAAAAAACATTATTATAATAACACCCAGAGACAATAGAGATGAGGGCTGGAAGGACAGACCATGATATGAAGCTCACCACAAAGAGTGGTGAGTCCCGTCAGAAAAAATATCTACACTAACAACTATCCTGACAATGGTAGCGAGTGAGAGAAGTAGAATGCCTGTCTCGAATACAGGCAGGGGATGGGGAAGGAGAGAGATGAGGAGTATTGATTATGGGAAGGTTACACTGATGAAAGGGGTGTTCTTTTTTATAACTGAAACCCAACTACAAACATTTTTGTAATCATGGTGCTTAAATATAGATATTATTTTTTAAAAAAACTTATGTAACTATTGAACTAATTATGTCCTTTTAAGATACATAATTAATTAAACAGGACAATGAACCCCCAAAATAAGCCCACACAAATATGTGCACAAAATTTCAGTGAAAAGGTGGAACACAATTTAATGAAGGAATGATTGTTTTTTGGTTTCTGTGTTTGAGAAATGGTGCTGAAGCATTGGACATCCATAGACAAAACCATGGATGCCAAAATAACTTTAAACAGTCACCAAAAACTGACCCAAATACATTGCTGGTGTGAATTTAAAAGGTCAGAATACTAACAGGAAAATCTTTATTAGAAGTAAGACATACATTTACCATGACTGATTCAGTAAATGTATTCTTAGCTGCTTATCGAATAAATGAAAAGTTACTAAAAAATATAAAAGTTATTAAAAAAAAAGCCTACTCATATAAAAAAAAAAAAAACAACCTAACTAACCATAGTGGTTTTTTGTAAAAGCACCAAACAAAAATATCTCCAAAGCTCTCTTAGTGAGTAAAGCGTTAAACATAGGGTGGTACAACACCACCACAGGGTACCCTATGGGACTACAAAGAAACAAACAACTAATACACACAGCAACTTGGATTAATCTTTAGAGAACTCTTACAAGGAATAAGACAATTGCTGTATAATTAAATTTATGTAATATTCTTGAAATGAGGCATTTCTGAATAGTAGGGTAATAAGGAGGTAACTATTAAATAGTAGCAAGAGCTATTCTTGTAATGAGACAGGCTTCTTCACTAGTCACACAAATCTACACATGTGATAATATTACAAGCACACACATTGGTCTACTAAACCTGCTGAAATCTATGAAGGTCACTGAAAGTATTAATCAATGTCAACTCCAGGTTGTGATGCTGTACAAGTTATAGAAGAAGTGACCAATGGAATAAACCACAGAAAGGCTAGGAAGAATCTGTATTATTTAGCATGACTGTATGTAGATGCACCTCACATTTGTGAGTGATTAAATATATGTAGTAAAGGAATTTATTCCAGCTTACACTATTAGTTGAGAAGTAGGTCAAACATAAAAATCAGAACTCAATTTTCCACTATGTCATAAAACATACCACAAGTAATAATAAGCAAACATTGTTTTATCCCATATGGAGGTAATAAAGACATGTACACACAGCTAAAATGTAAACATTATATTTAAATTTTGATTTAGATGTAAAACTAATTCAGAAAGAAGAGGTATAAACTTGTATCTATCAAATAATGCTACTAAAACATGAGCAAGTCCAAGGCAATAACCTCAGTGAGGCAGAGCAATGTATAAGAGACACATGGACTGGGAATAGCTCACTGGTAAGGCGTTGCATTTGAGGGTCCCAAGTTTGATCCCAGCACTACACACACCCCACCCAAAGTCAGGTGTATATCCCTGGAGACCCCACTATCATCAGGTGTGAGTACCAAAACTCCCCATAAAATTAAAATTTATCTCATTAGACAGCTTGAATCTGGCTCAGTATGTGCCAGCAAAAGTGGAAGCTGAAGTGTTCTACATGGACACTGGTCTCCACCATCACCATTAACTCAATTATTCATCGGAACTTCTCTTGCCCTCTTCTCTACACTAAGATATACATGCTTTTCGTTATAGTTTTCTTGGGCTTTTTAAAATATTTTTTATTGAGACCATTGTGAATTACAAGTCTTTCACATTATATTTAAGGTACATAGTGGCAGTGAAGTATGGGCATTCCCACCACCAGTGTTGGCCTTTCTCCACCATAGTTCCCAGAATGCATCCCCATACCTCCACCCTTAGCTCCCTGGTCTACCAGTGTAAAAGGTCCATTTTGTGTTTAGCTTGTTATAGTTTGGGTCTCTTGATTCTATTGTCATTGACGTTGGCTTGGGTATTTAGATCTGACCTTTGTTTTTCCCCAATGTTATTTTTCCTGTTGTTTTCTACCTCATTTGCCACTTTATCTTTTTCAGTACAAAGACTTAGTTTTAAAATCATTTATTCCGGGGCCGGGTAGGTGGCGCTGGAGGTAAGGTGACTGCCTTGCAAGCGCTAGCCAAGGAACGACCTCGGTTCGATCCCCCGGCGTCCCATATGGTCCCCCCCAAGCCAAGGGCGATTTCTGAGCACATAGCCAGGAGTAACCCCTGAGCATCAAACGGGTGTGGCCCAAAAACCAAAAAAAAAAAAAATCATTTATTCCAAAATCTTCAATGATCAGGAAGTGGTTCACATGTTCCATTTACCCAGAACATTTTTGAGCTCATTCATCCAGATCTCAAATGGCTGTGCTGCGAATGTGGTGCAAACATGTTTGTTTCTCCCCTGGCCAGGAACACCTCAGGTGGGGACTATGGGAAAGCGCCTGCCATAAAGGAGATTATGAGTTGCACAGGCTGGCTTTCTGATAATCTTTAGCCATCAGCATTGGGCTATTGTTTCGTTTTTTAGAAAACAGAGGCAAGTTTATTTCCATAATTTAGGAAAAAGCATGAGGCAAGCACACCTGCTGGGACACTATTATTTGTTAATTGACCCTGGTAGAGACCTCTCAGGACTCCCATTTAGAGATCAAGGACAGAAAGAATATCTATGCTTGTTCAGGATTCTGTGTGATAGTAGCCACATGAGGCGTGGAGCTTACTGTTTTGGCCAGTGAATCTAGAAGGGATGTCCATTGTAGGAACAACAGTCAATAATGGAATCCAACGCTCTCATATGTGGGGGCCCCTTTGCAAAACAAACTGTGTTAAATGCCCAATGGGCTTTGAACCTTTAGACAACTCATGAATTAAATTGTTTGGGTTATACCATATTATAGTACTCATAATAAAAATAATAGTACAGTAATCCTATCAATGGGAGTACATGTATGCTGCATACTTCAATATATAAGAAAAAGGATCTATCTCTTGAACTGGATGAACTTTAATATTTTTGTTTATTTTGTTTTGGGGCCACATACAGTGGTGCTCAAGACTTGCTCCTGGCTCTGTGATCTGGAACCACTTCTGGAGGTCACTTAGATTAGTTGTGTGCAAAGATATGCACTGTAATTTCTGAAATATCTCTCCAGCTTCTAAAAGTTAATGATGTTTTTGCTGAAAATTTCTGTAAAATCTGTTAGTTACTTTTGTGCTTCTCTATTGAAGATAATGAACTTATTTTTATCAAAGCAGCATTACATTAAAATATTATGTTGATTTCAGGTGTATGTTACTAAAACTTAACATGTACATACCATATTAAGTTCATCACTAAAGGTCCAAATTTACCCTCTTCACCTTAAAAGATATGAGGAATTTTTTTCTTGATAATCCAATTTATGAAAGTGTTATTAAACTCTATGAGTCATCTGCCTTCTGTAGTGCCTTGTTACCATATTAAATAGCCCCTGACTGTTAATATGTTTATTTCATATTGTCATTTGCATAGTGTCTTAAACAATGATTCAATATCCTTCATCAACAGCTGTTTTCTCTTGCTGTTTTTAGGACGTTATTAGTGGTAAAAAAAAATACGGTTTTTCTACTAATTCCAGATGAATTTGTTGTGTGCAAAAATACATGTAACACATTTATTGGAACTGAGGGTTAAGTAGGTGTAATAGGGCATGGAAGACTACAAAATTAATATTAAAAAAATAACTCCACAAAACAAAATGAAAAACACCTGTGAATCCCTATATTAATAAATACCAAATTAGCAAAGAATTAAGAAAACAATTCTACTTGTAATCACATCAAAACAATAAAATATTTGGAATTCACTTAACCAAACACGTGAAGAACATAAACACTAAAAATTATGTAGTGTTATAATAAATGAAGAAAGAATCAAAAAAGTGAATTGAAATTCTATGTTCATAGATTGGACATTTAAAAAAATTTTTGAATTACTATAATTCCATTAATTGGCATTGATTAAATGGCAGTTGTACCTAAAGCAGTACATAGATTCAAAGCAACCTTTACTAAAATTCAAAAAAAAAGTTTTCACAAAAATAAAATATGCAAAATCTACATTTATATTTTTGTATTGCCAAGGACCTTGAATAGCCAAAGCAAAAATTAAAAAGGACCAGAAATGAAAGCATCAGATTCAACTTCAAACTATACTATACAGCTATAGAAATGTAAATAATATAGTATCAAAATAAGATGAAACTCAAAGATAAATGAAGCAAAGCTGGAATATAGACATACATGGATAACTAATGAATGAGAAGGAATTCAAGAACAAGGAATGGAGAAATATGCACCTTTTCAATAAATAAAACTAGAAAAACTAGAGTCCCATGTGAAAGAATGAAATTTGACCCATTTCCTACTCCATTCATCAAAATCAACTTAAAATAAAGACTTGAAAATAATACCTGATACTATAAAATACAAAAAACAAACCGGTATAATCACCACTTTTGACACTAGTTTTAGAAAAATCTTTAGGAACACAACTCAACTAGAATGGGACATGAAGGCAAAAATAAGTGGAATGACATCAAACTAAAAAGCGTCTGCCCACTGAACAAAACCATAATAAAAAGTTCACCCAATACATGTGTTGATAGTTACCCATGCAACAGATAAATGTCTTAAATATAAGCAAATTCATGTAACTCAGCAAAAATTTTGATTTAAAAAATGTTCAGAATACCTGAATAGGCACTTCTCTAAATAAGACATACAGATGGCCAATAACCACATACATTGTTGCTTGTTATTACTTATTACATGTAATAATTTCTTTCATTCTTACCAATACTTGTAAATATTCTATATTGCTTTGGAAAGTGAAAAGTTGGCAACAAACCTAAGATTATTTTAGCAGACTTAATATCAGGTATGAGATGCAAACATAATGTAATCAGAATACTACCAAAATAAAGAGTAATTATTAGGGAAGGAAAATGATAAATATAAAGCTTAAATATGTCTTGATCATAAAGAGGACAAAGGCAAAATAATAGGTGATGGGAAAAATGATTAGAGTGGACAATGACATATTTATTATTTCATTTTTACTGGTGGTGTTGTCCGGAGCTGTATCATTTCTATGCCTGGGATCTGGAGTTTTGGATTGGACTAACACTGTCCAATCTCCTGGGGACTGGTTGTATCCACATGACACATGTTCACAGGATGGGAGGCACCCTTCTGCTATAAAAAGTGAGTTCTTATCCCTAGAAGATAAGATCTTGCTTCTGTGTCTATGGTTTCCCCCTTTTTTTTACTGTGTCCATACAAAAACGTATGGTGTAATACTGTGTTGCTGGTGCTCTTCTGGGTAAGGATGACAGGCTGCACACACAGTCTCTGTCGTCTGGTTTTGTTCTGAGCTTTTATCCCAGTCAAGGCTTTTTGTACCAAGCAGCACCAAAAATGGTAAGGATAGAGAAAAAATGTATATATTAAAATAGAACAAATAAATAAAACTGAGTTAAAAAGAAAAGGTATTTGAATAAAACAAGTGGTAGAGGAGGCTACTTGTATATATAGAAATACACATCTTAAGATGTATTGTTACTAATTTTAAACACTTATTGACCACTCAAAAGCTTCCAGAAAAAAAAAAGACAGCAAGTTTAGAGTGTAATGTCTGTAAATATCTATGGTTCCATTTGTCTCTGAAAAACTAAAAACATGAACAGTGGTTACAGTTTGATTTGGCTACCAGACTTGTTAGAAATTTCACTCTTTGGTGGTGGGAATGTTGAACTGGTGAAGGGGGGGTCTTCTTTTTGCAACTGAAACCCTACTACGGTCACGTTTGTAATCACAGTGTTTAAATAAAGATATTATTTAAAAAATGGAAGGGAAGCAAATGTCAACAAACCTAGATTTAGACTAGATTTACAACTTAGTAGATTATTAACCACTACAAGGGTTCCACATTTTAAAAATGAAAACAATACCAAAGCTATGTTTCATTATCCATACAGATATCTTTTAGGGTTGCAAGCACTTACTTGTTAAGATTGTTTCTCTCACTACATGAATTTTTCAAAGAAGATGGGGTCCCTCTTTTTTCAACAATATATTCTCTACTCCAGCAACGTAGTTGATTCAGAGTAAATACAGTATTTGAATATCATCAGTAAAGTGGTAGCAGAGAAAATCCACAATTATTCGCCTGTTTTTTTAACTCAGTTTTGATGATAACTATCTTTTAATTTTAAAAGATTATAATTAATGCTTCCTGGTTCTTGAAAAATATTTGCTGTCTGATGTTACAAAGATATTCACTTATGTTTTTTTTTCTCCATCAATGTTCCCAGAGTATAACCTGTACTCTGTATGAACCCTTTCCTCCCTCCCAGTTTGCCAGTATAAGAGGCTCATTTTAAGTTTAGATTGCTAAAATTTGGGTCTCTGAAGTCTATTGTTATTGACTTTGGCTTGGCTATTTAGTTCTGTCCTTTTTTTTAATCTCCACCAATGCACCTGAGACTGCCTGACCCCTAATCCTCATCCTTTCATATTTATATTTCTCCTCCTCCACTCAGTTTTTTCCTTATCTTCGATATACTCTGGGGCCAAGGGTTAAACCTGTGTATTTTCTAGAACTAGCAACAATCTGTCTATATTACTATCAGTGCTACCACACAAAATCAAGTATAGAGCTCTAATTTTATTCTTATTTTTCAAAACTGTCTGAAGTGCTATATTTATTTTGCATTTTCATAGACATTTACAGCTTGCTAATGTCTACCAAAATGCCCTAGTGAGATTTTGATTAGAATTATGTTGAATCTATTAATCAGTTTGCTGAGAAATGACATTATTAGCTTACTGAATATTTCAATCAAATTATATTCATTCATTATTTCATATACTCTGATCACTAATTTATAACTTTACACATTGTTTCTGTACATTTTCCACAAATTATTTTCTGCTTACATGTGTGTATGTGTTTTAATGTGATGACTATTAAACCCAGAATCTCATACTTGCAAGGAAATTGATCTTTCACTGAGATTCATCCCTGACTTCAAGTCCTCCGGAATCACACCTGGTGGTACTCAATGGACCAAATGGAGTTTCAGGGAAATCCTAGAAACTGGATCAGCTGATTGCAAGGCAAGTACTTTATCTGCTGTACAGTGTCTGCAGCCCCAATTTTTAACAAGTATTTTTGGCTGGGGCCCGGAGAGATAGCATAGCGGCGTTTGCCTTGCAAGTAGCCGATCCAGGACCAAAGGTGGTTGGTTCAAATCCCGGTGTCCCATATGGTCCCCCGTGCCTGCCAGGAGCTATTTCTGAGCAGACAGCCAGGAGTAACCCCTGAGCATCGCTGGGTGTGGCCCAAAAACAAAAACAAAAAAAAAACAAAAAACAAAAAAACCCAAGTATTTTTGGCATGGAGGTTTACAAAGCTGTTAATGATTGATACTTGCAAGTGGTAAAGGGCAGTGGTGGAATAAAGTGAATACTGCTGAAGAAATTAGTGTTAAGGCTAAATTATATACCTGAAACCCAATCAAGAATAACTTTGTAAGTTCATGATGACTAAATAAATATATATCGAAAAATTGTTATGGTATGGTTTTATAAATAAAATTTCTAGCCCCCCAGTCTCCCCCACACTTTCCCTAATCACAGTAAGTTTCCTAATGAAGACAAGTTCTAGCTTTTCAGGAATTTCTTATTCCCGTACAATGTTTTCATATTACATATATGAAAGGTAATTCTGTATTTTTCTCTATCTAAATAAATTCACTCACCATAATTTTTTTTCTAGATGCATCATGTAGCAGCAAATTTATGACTTTGTCTTTCTTTAAAGCCAAATATTATTCTATTGTGTATAAGTACCATAGTTACTTTATCCATTCATCTCTTCTTGGATACTTGTGTTGTTTCCAGATTTTGACTATTTTAAATAGTACTGCAGTAAAAATTGTGATCACAGAAGTCTGTTCTAATTCTAGTATTTGAGGTCTTGTGGATTTTCTGAGTCATATATAAGCTCAATTATGTATTATTTTAGATATGCCCATAGTGTTTTCGATAAAGGCTGGACAGTTGACATTCTCACCAAAAATAAATGAGGGTTCCTATTTCCCACATCCACATAAAACCTGGTGGTTTATGTTCTGTGAAAAAATGTGTCAATTTCAGTGCTTTCTGATTTATATTTTCCTAATAATAAGTAATATTACATTTTAAAGTACCTTTTGGACATCTATGTTTTTGAGAAAGTTTCTGCTTATCTCTTCCCCCATTTTTTGATGAGGCTGCTTTTTTGTATAAAATTTTGTGTTTTATAATGTTGGATCTAAACTTTTTATAAGATGAATGCAGTGCAAATACCCTCTCCCAGTCTGTGGAATATCTTTTGGTTCTAGTCATCTTGTCTTGCAGAAGTTTCTTCATTTGATATAGTCCCATTTGTCATTACCTTTGCTTCAGTTTTCTTGGTCAATGGCGTTGAATCATTCAAGATAGCTCGAAATTCAATGCATTTTATTGTTATGTTGTTGTTTAGCTTTTTGGTTTTTTTGGGGGCCACACCCAGCAGCACTCAGGGCTTTTTCCTAGCTCTGCACTTAGAAATTACTCCTTGCAAGCTGGGGGGACCACATGGGATGTCATAGATCAAAGCCGGTTTTGGCTGCCTGCAAAGCAAACTCTGCTCTGGCCCCTAAATTCAATGCGTTTTAAGTAAACTAAATTTGTACACAATAACCTTGTTAAATTTCCCAGTGAATTTCTTTAGAATTTGTTTTTCTATATAAGGTCTTACCAACTAGACATAATAAATGTCTTACCAAACAGAGATAATAAATGTATTTTTTTGCTAATCTTTATGGCTTTAATGTATTTTTTGTCTCAAAATATTAGCTAAACCTTAAGCATGATGTTGAATAAATTAATCACAATAACAATAGCAGGGCTGCTGTGCTGAGGGTTTACTTTCTCATCAATCTTGTAGGACTACTACAATTTTATTTGCTGCTCTGATTGCTCTGACTTGGATCATAACTTCTGCTATGTATGAATCATGTTCGTTGTATATTGTAAATGTTTTCTTTATTTTTCAAAGTACAAATATTTGTACTTTTCTCAACATACTAATCCTACTCTCATTCCTATACCATGTTCTCAGGGATAGGAGCAATCTCAAAAAAAAAAAAATCAGCAGCATCTCTAGAGCTAGTATAAATTTACTCCAACAAACATTAGCTTAACTTCTTCTACTAAGCAATTAGAAATAAATCTCAACAGGAATGTTAAAAGAAGTTTGAATTGGGGGCTGGAGCAATGAGCACTGCAGGGTAACCCCTGAGTGCCACTGGGTATGGCCCAAGAAAAAAAAAAAAAGAAGAAGACTAAATTATAGACAGGAAATATAGTATGAACATAAAGAGCTTGCCTGGCATATGGTCAGTCATGTTTTTTTCCCCAGTAATACATTACTCCACAAGCACTAAAGCAGGAGTAGCCCCTAAACACTACTGAATGTGGTTGGGAAGGAAGAGTAGCATTGGTGAAGGGAAGGCTGCACGATGAAGGGGGGTGTTCTGTTTATGACTAAAACCCAACTACAATCATGCTTTTAATTATGGTACTTAAATAAAGATATTATATATATATAAGGTATTATAAGAAGACAAAAAATTCCATCCAAAGAAGCTCAAATAATAATAAAAGGGTCAGCAGAGTAAAAACAGGTTATTTTATGTATATGGATATCACATACACGACCATATAGCTACAGTTATGTTAACTGTAATTAGATATACAGGTATTATGTGAATAGGATTTATACGGAGATAAGATATTATGGATTTCCAATCCAGCTTTAACCATGGGACACAGGCTCACCATTTGAGATCTATCCTTTCTTGGAGAAAGCTAAACCTGTATATAATAAAAATATATGTAGATATATAGCAGAGTGCATGCATGTTCATGCATGCATGAACACATATCCTTGCAAATGCAAAAATATAAAAATAAAAATAAATAAAATTAAAAAAAGAATGAAATCTCTTGACTTCACCCATGCTGCATGTCTGAAACAATAGATGTATCTTTAACAAGAGATTCTTGTGGATTTTGGGCCAGTCTCTCCAGTTAGTGCCTATGTAGCTAACGGAGAGAGGAATATTCCATTGACAAAGTGAGAGATCAGCATAAACTGGCTTCTTGGACCACTTTTGGATCAAGGCAAGCAAATATAGTAAAAGAGACACTAAGGGATATGCATCTGATCCTGGATTTACTCTTCCCTAAATCATGTTTATTCCAGATCTGGAATTTACCTGAGCTTTGTAGGATTATACATTGCTGGTTTGGTGACAGTTGGGAGCTCTACTCTAGATTGCATAAACACAATGTGTTGGTTTTTCTCATGCTGCTCTGGGACATTTGTTGTTGACAATTTTTTAGTATTAGACAAAAATATATAAATCTTTTTGTTGTTGTTGTTGTTCAAAAATTTCATGAAGAAAAAAAGGCCTGAAATAAAAAATAAGGTACCACTTTTCACTTTTCATTTTGTCTACTCTTCTCTTGTGCTTCTTCCTTATTTCCTATTTGGGGCAAGTTTTCATGTGGTGAAAACTTGACTTCTGTCCTGCCCTCAACCAGTATTACAATAACAAGGCATGCATGGAGCTGGCAGATAGGATAGCATTTAGAGCACACACTTTGCATGCTTCCATTGCTGGTTCTTTTACTGGAATCACAAGGTCCCTTGTGGATGACTGGGTGCATTCCTGGAGGTTTGCAGTACCAGCAGGTATATCCCTAAAAGTGGCCAACAAATTGGCAGTGATTGAAGTATCCCAAGCATTGAAGGGTCAAGAAAACATCCTTGGGCCCTTGCACTGAGATAAAAGTTTCTGGTGGGTTCCCACTTGGGGAAAACTAAATCCTTGTGTAACCCCTTGAATAAATTAGAACCATTCTAGTCCTGATTTGAAGTTGAATGCTTAGTAGGATTCCCATCACTTACATAGCTAGATTTGTATGGATCAAATATGCTTAGTATTCTCAAATCTAGGGTACAGAGCAATGGGAAGGGGTGAGAAGAGATGGTTTTTCCACACAGAAACTTGGAATGAGAGCCTGAGAAAGGAAAGACTATCCAATTCATTCAGGAACTTTTTTGCTGATTCAAAAAGCTAATGTCAATATGGCCCCCAAGATGATCATATAGGATGCAGATAGGATATAATCGAACTCTATGTTTACTGCTAGAAAGCAAAGCTTATCTTGAATATAAAAGAAGAGAGTAGAAAGAAAATATGAGATTGGGTCCTTTCTCTGATTGCTTTCCTTTTAATACTGAACTGTAGGAGACTAAATTTTCTTGGGTAGTGGTCCCTCCCTCACTGAAGTATATGCATTGGTTAACTGATTTTGCTGTATCTGATGCTTTCCCTTCTTTACTATGTATAATTTATGTTAACCTTACATTGAATATAAGACAGATCTTTGAGATGTATACATTTTCAAGAAAGAAGTATATAGGGGCTGGAGCGATGGCACAGTGGTAGGGCATTTGCCTTGCACACGGCTGACACAGGAAGGACCTTAGTTTGATCTCCTGGTGTCCCATAAGGTCCCCCAAGCCAGGAGCAATTCCCAAGTGCATAGCCAGCAGTAATCCCTGAGTGTCACTGTGTATGGCTCAAAATTTAAGAAAAAGAAGGGGCCGGAGAGATAGCATGGAGGTAAGGTGTTTGCCTTTCATGCAGGAGGGCATCAGTTCAAATCCTGAGGTCCCATATGGTCCGCCGTGCCTGCCAGGAGCAATTTCTGAGCCTGGAGCCAGGAATAACCCCTGAGTACTGCCGGGTGTGACCCCCCCAAAAAAAACCCCAAAAAATTTAAGAAAAAGAAGCATATAAACAATGAAAGCTGTATTATTTCTATTACAATTTAAAAAGTAAAAATCATCTCCCTTAAAAACATCTGTATTAAGAGTGCAAGAAAAATTTGAGTGACAAAAAATCAATATAAGGGGTTGAAAGACATATTTGAATATCTCTTAGAATAAGAATAAAGAGCTAAAAATTTTTGCTGTCATCCAACAGATGGCTCAAAACACATTTTCAGAAGCTCTTAACACCCACCAAGAACTAATTTCACAAGAAATGCAAATAACAGTCCCTGCTCTCCATCACTCTCCAAACCTTATCTTGGGTCATTTGAAATGTTCCAGTGACTCCTCCCTTCCTGTCAACCACCTCTTTCCCACCCAGATACTCTAATATCTAAAGTTGCCATGGATCCAGGGGTCCACTTTCCTTCCTTTACTGAGATAATTTTTATTGCAAATAATGTTTGATGATGCAAAACTATTTCTCTACTAAAAATATTTCATGTATAAATTTCTGAAGATTCTTGGAGCACTAATATTTCCACTACTTTTCTAAAATTTTGTTAAACTCATTTTGTTTTATATAAATATACTAATGAAAAACATCTCCAAAGCTTGCATTTCAAAATCTGTGTTAAATTTTCGACTACACCCAAATTAACAGAAGTTAGTGAGGTTTGGTTTTCAGTAAACATTTGTAGCTGACTTGCAAAATATGTGCACGCTATGGGGAGGGACCATAGGACAATGGTGGAGGGAAGTAGACAATCTGTGGAAAGAGTGGTATTGGAATGTTGAATGCATGGAACATTATCAACGTATTATATATAATATTTTATATTAACAGTACAGACATCATAGTGCTACATTAATATATAGATATATTTACAATAATCCAAGGAAATCATATTGTTTTAATTTATAAATTACTCAAAAATAAAGTTTTTACTCCTTGAATTTCTATTGTTGCTTAGGTACCAATTTCAATTATTTTTAAAATCTGTTGGTTCCAACTGTTTCCTGAAACATTTGACAAGTATCTATGTCATTTAGTATAAAATCACTCCATTTCTATTTTCCCCCTATTTTCCCTTGGACTTATTTTTCACATCCAAAGACATGATATTACATTCATCTTCTGAGTCAGAGAAATAGTACAGGGATTAAAGCTCACCTGCTTTGCCTGCAAGTGGGATCTGGTTTGATCCCCAGAGCCCCATATGGTCCCCAAGCACCACAAGGAGTGATTCCTGGGCACAGAGCTAGGAGTAAGTCATGAGCACTTTTCAGTGTTCCCCTTCCCTCCAGAAGATCTTTAAAAGTATATACCTTCTAAGATTATCAAGCAGATCAAATGAAGTTAGATTTAAGTACCCCTTCATGGATTGTAATAAAATCAGTGCTGGGCGATACTAACAAAATGTTGAACAATGTTCAGCAATGCACCTTCATACAAGACACTCAGCAGTCACGCATGTGGAACCTCTTCATTTGCATACTGCTGAGTTCAACGTGTCACTCCTACTAACCTAGTGAATTTATGTTCTTTTCATTGACAAGATTATCATATTTCCCATCATTTTATTTTAGAAAATCGCCAGTTAATACCAAATACACTTCCATGAGTACGAAACACCTTGCAATTGTTTCCCCTTGGCACTTTTAAGTTCTGTTATGATGGCACTTGTCCTACCTCCTATATTCCCTACTAGACCCATATAGTGCTTCTTACCAAGTTTTAAACTTCACACACAAGAGTGGCATTCACAGCTATCCAAGTGAGATTTTACCACATGAAATACTTCCTTTCTATGTTTTCAACAGTAAAGATAGTGAAGACATTATCAGTTCATATGAGGACAAGTACTTCAAAGCTAGCATGACCCACTAACATTTGAAATCAGCTCTGTGTGTATAAAAAACTTAAGTTCTTTAATTATTCTTTTTTAACTACTTATACCAAGTATAAAACATTTATCGATGAAAAAAAATAAAACAATAAAATAATTCCCTATAAAGTCATCTTCGGAGCCAGAGACATAGTATAGTGGGGTCCGGTTCTAGTTTGCATTTAGTCAACCACATAATAATATCCAAAGAGCCCTAGGAGAAATCACTGATCACAGAGCCAGGAGTATTGACTCCACATGTGTTGGCAGATGTATCCCACCTATTTATATATTTGCTACTAGTTATAGCAAATAATTATAAACCAGTATTCCTCAAAATGTATTCCCCCCACCAAAAAATGCTCTAGAATAAAAGCTTATGTAATAAATTAGTATGTGAATGCCACAATCTATATTCAACTTCTTAGAGATTCAAAACTGCCCTTCATATCTATTATCAGTGGTCTCCTTATACATATATATATGGGTTTTGTGCAACATTACTGATTTCTTCTATGTTGTAGACTATTTTATAAGTTAAAAATGTATTTTTTTTCCCACTGGGATTTTCACAGATTGTTTCACTCTAGATTTCTTGTCCCTATATTTTCCCCATCTGGAGTATCTGGATCTAGCTTATTTCCTCCTTGTAGTGAAAAACAAGTAAATGCAAGAATTTCTAGGCAGACACTAGTCTGTTCTTCCTCATTTGTTCCCAAACAAAGAATTGCTTCTTCACCAAAAATACAACAGGCTTTGGATATCCACATGAAGGAAGATGAGCAGGCCAAACCCCTATCTCAGTCTCTCAGCCACTGCCAGTTTGAGTGGTAGAAGGTGTCATAACTGGATTTCTATTGTTTTGAGCCACACACATTCAATGTGTATAGAAAACGTTTTCCCACTCTTTTTATAGTAATTGGGTTTTCTCCAATAGAACTATAGCTCAGTGCAAATAGACACAGCTAAATGTCTATCTTTTTTTTACTGAAATAGATAAACGACTCACAGTTCCCTGGGCTAAAACAGTGAATTCAAGCTCAAAGCATGGACCAGCTCAGAGAACGGAGGAATGATGTCACTTCAGGAAACAGTGCTTTGAAATACCTTGGTAGCAAGCAACAAGAAGGTAGTTGTATGATAAACATATTAGATATTTGCAAGGGTCCTTTCTTTCGGTGGGGCCAGAAAGATATTATAGAGGTTTCAGGGATTGCCTTGCATGCAGCTGACTCTTTTTTTTTTTTTTTTTTTGGTTTTTGGATCACACCCGGCGGTGCTCAGGGGTTACTCCTGGCTATCTGCTCAGAAACAGCTCCTGGCAGACACGGGGGACCATATGGGATACCGGGATTCGAACCAACCACCTTTGGTCCTGGATCGGGTGCTTGCAAGGCAAACGCCACTGTGCTATTTCTCCGGGCCCGCAGCTGACTCTTATTTGATCTCCAGCACCACAAATAATTTCCCTGTGCACCGATAGGAGTGATACTTGAGCACAGAGCCAGCAGTAACCTGAGTGCCACTGGGCTAGGTGTGAGTCCTTTCTGTAACCATGAAAAAAATGCTGCCTATCATATATTATTTGAGGAGGTCTCTTGCCTATAACCAATAATACAAGGTAAGAGCAGAACAATATTATCTCATTTTAGATGGTGAAGTACAGAAGAGACATGAAGTAACTTGACAAGGCAATGCAAATAAGGGCAGAATTTGAGTCCAGAACCTTCTTTGCAGAGCTTTCTATTCTACAAAAAAGGAAAGGTGGGTGGGATCACCTGCTGTGATTCTAGCCTCTTTATTCCCATCTTCCCAATAAAGCCATACAGAAGGCCACATTAGTGTACTAAAATGATCTTTTCTGAAGGTTTAATCAGACATGATTTCAAGGCATAAGGCCTCTTAAAAAAATTGAACTGAATTTAAAATGTTGGAGCATGTTTGACATCCACTTATTTTGACTAGCCATCCCCAATTTGTCTGAATCAGGGGAATTTTACATTCATTTAATCTTCCATTATGACAGGAACTTAAGGAAAGCAAGCGTGTCAACTGGCAATGAACAGGCAGTGTGGAGACGTGTTCTGAGTCAGTCCTTGTGGAATGACACACAGGCCTGAGCCTGTATGTTGATGAAAGGGTTTTTACTGCTCTGCTTCTAGAGTTTGTGGCATTTTCTGATGAACAAACCCATTTTATATAACACTGCAAAGTTCTTGCTCTAAAAGAATACGCTCACTCAAAACTCTAGAGTTGAGTGATTTTCCCTATGTAGAACCTTTAATGCAGATTTTTCAAAAGCAGATTCTTCATGAGTTATAAGAATTCAATGACACCTCTCACATATGCTATATTCATTTCTTTTCATCTTGTAAATGTGAGTGAGCTTATTAACCCAATTCAATGACCTAAAGACTTGTCCTTTGACTATTCAGGACTGACCTCTAGATAAACCATATCATCTCCCTCATGTAGTTTGTCTGTGATTTTAAGAATGTAAAAGTTATATTCTAAAATATGATACTCAAGTAAGGTCTTCAGCATGTTTAATATCAATCATGGTATATATAAGTAAAGGGGATTGGAAATTATTTCTAGACATCATGGCAGAAATTTGTTAAGATTTGGATGTCCTGAAAGATCATAGGCCTTAATCACAGTTATTTCTTACATGGGTATTGCATTTCGCCCTTAGGATGGGCTTGGATGGAGAAGGGTAGAGGCCTTTATTCTTAGGCCATGGCCATGTGGCTTCATCCCCCATCAACCGGCGGGTCTGGGGTCCAGGAAAGCGACGGGTATTGAACTCACTCACAGGCAGGCTTCAGGAAGCATCAACTTTATTCATGCCCTATCCACCACATGTGTGGTCTATATCATAACCTTTTAAGCATTCAGCCATTCTTAGCTAGCCCTGCATCTTAACTCCTTTCAGCCATCTTCCCTTTGACCTCCATGCTGGCAAAAGACCAAAAAGGGGCTAATCCCCTCTGGTCAAAACCTTATCTACCCTTTCCAAGACCCCTCCCAGGAAATGGCGGGGTCTTGCAGGTATGGTCAAGTTACCTAGGAAGAATGGAGGGATGAGGTTTCACATGGGTACTAGGGATGTGATAAATAATGCCCATAATAAATATCTACAAATGGGGAGAGCAAGGAGAGAGCTGAAGTACTAAAGCATGTGCTTTGCAGATGTGAAGTTCTGAATCCCACATGCCTCCTGTGCTCATATGCTGCCAGGCGTGGCCCCTATTTAAAGAGATATCTATGTCCTGACAGCCTCCAGGCCTGCTCTCCACTATCTCAGCAGGCCAACTCCCACATCTTAAACTCTTTGCTAGCTCACCTGGCTTTCCAGGTGAAGTTAACCTCTTGGCTGGGTCTTTTTTGGAACAGGAAACAAGTGCTCCTCCCTTTCAGCTGGGTCCCGGCAGCCTCCACACTGGACCTCCTCCACCTCTTCAGGCTCAGAGCCACATCTGAACCACTGGGCATACATGATAGCTCTATTCATCACACCTCACACTGATCACACTTTACCTCCAGTTACTGGGTGATGACAGGCAGGGAAAAGAACTGCAATCTAATGTCTTAGAGATTCCAGGGCAGCAGCTAAGTGTAAATAGTCACCCTTATCTTAGTAGGAACATGTAAAACACAATGGGAAAGACCCATAGAAGACCACCAAACTCAATGATTGAAAATAATATTATGGAAAGCTTTATCTATACCAGCCATTTCTGTAAACTCTCAGAGAATAACTTTAGTGACACCATGTTAAGGACGTTAATGAGGTCAAGGAAACAATCCCACAGAGAGTTAGCAAAGCACAAGAGGGTAAGAGTGGAAATGAGAGATTTACAAGCAGAACTGACAGAAATGAAGCCTATGATAGAGATATTTAAAAGATCTTGGGGCCGGGAAGGTGGCGCTAGAGGTAAGGTGTCTGCCTTGCAAGTGCTAGCGTAGGACGATCCCCCTGGCGTCCTATATGGTCCCCCCAAGCCAGAGGCGATTTCTGAGTGCATAACCAGAAGTAACCCCTGAGCGTCAAATGGGTGTGGCCCAAAAACAAAACAAAACAAAAAAAACTTAATCAAGGGTCTAAGCAACAAAATAACAAAAACTGAGAAAACTGTCACAGAGTCCCAAGATGAGATGCAAGAAACCTCCAGATAACAGATAATGGAGGAAAATCTGAAAAGAAATGAATAGTCAGGGCCATAGAATACAGTGGAAGGGAGCTTGCCTTGCATGTGGTTAACTTGGGTATGATCCCTGGTATCCCACATAGTCCCCTGAAGCTACAAGAAGTTGAGCGTTGAGCCAGGAGTAACCCCTAAGTACTATGTGGACCCCACCCCCAAAAAGTACATGAACAGCACATCAGAAAAATATGATATGAATTTCAGAGGAATAATATAAGAATCACGGGAGTCCCTGAAGAACAGAAGGAAAATTCAATAAAGAACCACTAGTTAAAAGAATCATTGTTGGGGCCGGGGAGATAGCATGGAGGTAAGGCCTTTGCCTTTCATGCAGGAGGTCATCGGTTCAAATCTCGGCGCCCCATATGGTCCCTCGTGCCTGCCAGGAGCAATTTCTGAGCCTGGAGCCAGGAATAACCCCTGAGCACTGCCGGGTGTGACCCAAAAACCACAAAAAAAAAAAAAAAAAAAGAATCATTGTTGAAGAATACTGGCACTGAGATCCAAGAGGCCTAAAGGATCCCAGAGAAATTGGTTTTTACCCAAGTAGAAACCTCCAAGACACATTATAATCAGAATAGTATAAGTCAAAAGAGATAAAGAAAATTGAAAATGTAAGATCAAAAAAGAAACATATATACAAAGGAAAAGTTGTAAGATTCACAGATCAATCAAGTGAGACTCTACAAGCCAGAAGAAAGAGTGGGCTATAGAAAAACTTCTCCTTTAAAAAAAAAACTCAACAAAATAAAGACCCCCACCAAGAATATTTTATCTGGCTAGGTTATCATTCAAGTTTGAAGGAATGCTACAGATTTTATATATATATATATATATATATATATATATATATATATATATATATATATTTTATATATATATATGGATTACCAACAACTGGTAGAATTTATAGCCTTGAAACCAAAATTGCAAGAGGCATTAAAAAAGCTTATTTAAAAGACAAGACAACTTTTCATCACTTTTCCACAGAGCCTGGTGTTTATGGTTTGTCCTCTACTAGATTAGTAAAAGTCTATTCACACCTAGTGTCCAAAAGGTTTATTTTTCAATAACGAATTAACATTTACAGTAAATGTTCTCTATACAAGCGACGTTTTAGGGATGTTTATTACACCGTATCACTAATTAATGCAGATACCTACGCTATAATACTTTCCAAAATAAAGCCAATAATCCCTTTTAAGTATAAAATGCACTTTCATACCTTTTATAGCCCTATTAAGATTTTTCCCTTAAAGTGTCCTTTCCCCCACTCTTACTAATTTGCATATTTATAGGATTTATTCTTTCATGTCATTTTTAATGTACCAGCATTGGATTATTCATATTATTAACTTTTTATTTATATACTTGTAAAAATAAAGAGAAAGATATACAATTTTTTTTTTTTTTTTTTTTTTTTTTGGTTTTTTGGGCCACACCCAGTGACGCTCAGGGGTTACTCCTGGCTATGCGCTCAGAAGTCGCTCCTGGCTTGGGGGACCATATGGGACGCCGGGGGATCGAACCGCGGTCCGTCTCCTAGGCTAGCGCAGGTAAGGCAGGCACCTTACCTCCAGCGCCACCGCCCGGCCCCCAAGATATACAATTTTTGAATATAGTTAAAGGCTGAGAATCAATTACCTTCTAGATCAGTTTACCGGAAGGGATTATGGGCACATAGTTTGCAGTGAAATGAGTTCATTTCTCACTTGTCATCATTCTCACTGCACACACCTGTCTCTGGAAAACTGCACAGGGGAGGGAACTGGCCCAAGAAGAACTCACCCAGCCTGTAATCACTTTATGAAAGAAGAATATTTCAAAAATAGAGATAATATATAGTGATTGGTAGCTGACTTCATAAAAGCATAATTTTTCTAACCACAACTAGAAGGAAGTAAATGGAGCTCATTCCCCAGTTTTAGGCACTATCTGAGAAATAAAAAGGAGGGCAATAAATTGGGGGTGATGGTCCAGAACACAGATCCTGGCCCCACCTAACTTGCTGAACAGCCTTTCCTGGACCAGCACGCCACCAGCTCAGTGTCCTTGGCAGTCAAGTGAGACTATCGGATTACTAGATAATCTCTGTTTCCCTCCCAATGCCAACAATCTACGATGCAGTGAATGACAACTTTGTCTGATTTCTTAAACACATGCCTTTTGCTCGAGCCAACACAGACCATTTGTAAGACACATACTTGTTAACAAATTGGAATTCAGTGTTTGCCACACAGTCCCTGCCAAAGGCTTCTTAAAGTCATCTGATATTCAAAAGATAATGTAATAGATGTGTTAAGCGTCTCTGAAGAGCTGGCATGCAAGAAACAGGTTTCATTTGATTAATATTTATTGAACACTCTGTGAGTGAACTCTGACATATATTATCTCATTTCGAAGTATTTTCCCCCCAGTTTTCAACAGATGCAATCTTGATAGATTGACTAGAATTCTTTAGAGTCTAGATTTCTTCTACATTTATTACATCAGTGATTTTTCAAACCCTTCAGGTTCTGGGGGTCTTATCCCTACACTTTTACACCTATCAAAGAGCACAGGCTTATTATCTCAATTCCCTGTTGTTTCATTGTTTTGCCTTTACTGCCAACAGATTTAAAAAAAACATCCTTCTTCCTTCTATTTTGTTTTACCCATTAGACTCTGGTTGGAGATATTGTTTACTATGCAATTTAAAGTTATTCATGCAAGGGTCTAGGAGGTTAATTAGGTGTTTTGGGGTGTGGAAGGATAGAATTTGATAAATGTATAAGCTTCATTTGATCAGAATCAAAAACCCTGTAAAATCAACTTCCTTGTAATCTTATTTAAAGTCCATGTTAGTACATGATGCAATCAAATTAATATATCTCCAATAGTTAGTAACGTCTATTCCTCTAATTCCATAGCCACCCAAGTCCAAGTGAAAACTGATGAGCATATATGTCTCAAATAAGTAGAAGGGAATTTCAGATCAATGATTAAAAAGTACCGGCTATGGGGTTGAAGTGGTAGAACAGTAGTAGGGTATTTGCCTTGCACACAGCTGACCCAGGATGGACATAGGTTCAATCCCCAGCATCTCATAAGTCACCTGAGCCAGGAGAAATTTCTAAGCACAGAGCCAGGAGTAACCCCTGAGTATCACTGGATGTGGCCCCAAAAAGAAAAAAAAAAAGGACACGCTATGGGCATGAACCCAAGCTCTCAATCAATGTGTTAAGCAAGCTGTATAGAATTGACACAATTATATCATGAATTATCATATACTATCATGAATATATAATTGTTATATAAACCATAATATATATTTCCATGGCTATTATATATTAAACTTGGATATTAGTATATAACATGTTTAAATGAAACTAGATACTTAAATTTGTCCTAATGATAGAAGGTAATTAATACACATTGTTAGAATTTTTTTTCTTTTTTTTTTTTTTTTTGAGCCACACCTAATGACACTCAAGGGTTACGCCTGGCTATGTACTCATAAATCGCTCCTGTCTTGGGGGACCATAAGGGACACCGAGGGATTGAACGGTGCATCCTAGATCAGCATGTGCAAGTTAAATACCCTACTGCTTGCACCACCACTCCGGCCCCTGTTAGAATTATTTTGATTATTATTACTCTATGTAGGAACCAATGAAATGAAGGGGGAGATCGCATACCTAAAAAGTCTGTTTATATCCTAAATATGGAAGTAAAACCATTGATGAGTCCTTAAATAGGTCTGGCAACTCTATTTTATTTCCCTAATGTTTTTAACATTTTTCCTGTTTTTAGTATTTCTAATTTTTTTAACTTTTGTTGTTTTTGTTTTGTTGTTTTGTGACTTTGCCTCCTTCCACTAGGGAAAAGCAAAAGCCATCAGACAAGTACTATTTCCTCTGCCCATTATCTGATATAATACTACCTATATTTGGACTCACTTTTCCTCTCTTCACTAGAGTTTAGTGAAAGAATGGCCCTTGCTATAAAAGTCTAATCCCTGCTGTACTTAGCTCCAGGTCCTCACATCCTGGCTTTCCAAGGACTTTCCACCTACAATTATTCTTCTGATTGTGATTCCAACTGTCCTTATCTCCTACTAAGCATTTCTCTAACCCAGCATTTTTCAACCACTGTGCCCAGCACACTAGTGCGCCGTGAGATATTGTCTTGTGTGCCATGGGAAAAATTCCAATTTTATCTGTAACATGCAGCTTTGGCTCACAAACAGACCATTTATTAGATTCTAATGATTGATTTCATAATAAAGTAATTATAAAATTATTTATTTAATTCCTACTCAAGAGAATTACTTTATATAGTCAATATATATCTGTATATATAGTCTTTATATATATTGAGTTAATTTTTTTGTTTGTTTTTTTGTTTTTTGGGTCAAACCCAGCAGCGCTCAGGGGTCACTCCTGGCTCTACGCTCAGAAATCACTCCTGGCAGGCTCAGGGGCTGGGGGGCGTATGGGATGTCTGGGATTCGAACCACCGTCCTTCTGAGTGCAAGGCAAATGCCCTACCACCATGCTATATTTCTGGTTTCAGAGTTAATTTTTTTTTAACATTTTCTAATGGTTGTGTGCCTCGTGATTTTTTTTTAATGAAAAAAGGGTGCCTTTGCACAAAAACGTTGAAAAACACTGCTCTAACCATTACGTGTGAGTGGCTCACTATGAACAGGTAGAATATAATAAAGATGGTGGAGAATCCATCGTGCTAGTGACCAGTTAATTTTTTTTGCTGTCACAATAAAGTACAGTCAGGCATTGCTCAAAGACTGAGATATGGGCTGATAAATGTGTTTTCAGGCAATTTCATTAATATACAAATGTCAGAAAGTGTAATCACACAATCACACAGCCATAGCCTTGGCTTCCCATTCTTTTATCAAGGATACCAAGTGATATAGCATATATAAAACCACTACTTATATGTGTGTTTATATATATATATATATCACTGTCACACTGTTGTTGACTGAAATGCTCTCACTCTATACTGGATTGTAAGAAGCCATTTGAAAGTCACATGGTAAAGTGGTGGAGATGAGGATGGTGGAAAGGGTCTTTAGGAGCAAAGGGTGAATTTGGGGTAATAGTCAGCTGGAAGCTGGGACCATCAGACCTACAGATGCATGGAAGGAAATGTTGCTTACAACCAGAATGAGTCAGGCATTGAATTCTTCTCCAGTCACCCTTCTGATGGGATGAGAACACAGCCCAATACCTCTTGTGATACCGGACGGCATCTTTGTTGAAACTCAGCAGCATCCAATTAAGCCACACCAAGATTCCTAACTGACAGGGTAGGAGTCTATGACTTTCTGGGTCTAGAGTGGTGATGCAAGGTGAGGGGTTTTTACCTTGCACTTGCTAACCTAGGATGGACCTTGGGTCAATCTCCTGGAGTTCCATATGGCCCCCCAAGCCAGGAACAATTTTTGAACATATAGCCAGGAGTAACCCCTAAGCATCACCGGGTGTGGCTCAAAAAACAACAACAAAAAAAATGGAGTCTATGACTTTCAACCTCATGAAAGCTGTTGAAAGTCAAAAAGTTTGTGGCAATTTGCTAAACAATATTAGTCCAACACACTTCTTCTCAGGCATATCCCCCTCACTTTCCTGAAAGTAGTTCCTAGAATCAACTGTATCTTATTTTTTTAAAAAGTAAATGAAGAACCAGAGAGACAGCTCCATGGACTGATGCATGTTTTGTATGTGCAAGATCTGAGTTTGATCTTCAGCACTTCATGGTTCCCCAGACACCATGGACACAAAGCTGGAACACGAACTGAAAGTAGCCCTTTCACACCACTGGGTATAGTTCCAAATAAAAAAAAAAATCAATCTAGACCTTGTGCCCTCTAGACACTTGCCCTTCTCTCCTTTTTTCTTTCCAATAAAACCTGATAAAATGTTTCATTTGTCTTACTACATTCTTACCTGTATTCCTGCTTAGTCTACTCCAGCCAGAGCCCTCGCTTCACATTCTTTTATCAAGGATAGCAAGAAGTTCCACATAAACTAATCCAAAGGTGCATGCTTTTATCTTTATATTAGTCAATAGCTCTTTTGATTCAACATAGTTTATTTTAGAATTAGCCCATCTCTTGACTTACTGGAGAAAGCTTTTCCCACTTACTGGATTTTATGTTTTGTCATTTTCCTATAAACTTCTTATGTGCTGTACCAAATTCATCTTTGTCTGCCCCTCCTATTGCTCCACCTAAACAATGCAGTTCCCCAGAGATGGTGGTAAAGCTCTCTGTCCCTGGCCTGTTTGCCTACTGTCCATCCCTCCAGGTCCTATTTTAAGAGACTTTAATATGCTAAGAAATGATTGTTCAGTGTCTCTCTGTCTCTCTCTCCCTCTCTCTCTTTCTGCCATATCTTTATTTCCTCTTTTACTCTTTCTTTTGTTGTTGTTTTTTGTTTGTTTGTTTTTGTCCACACCCAGTGACGCTCAAGGGTTACTCCTGGCTATGCGCTCAGAAATCACTTCTGGCTTGGGGGACCATATGGGGCTCTAGGGGATCAAACCGCAGTCCATTCTAGAACAGTGCATTTAAGGCAAATGCCCAACCGCTTGTGCCACCGCTCCAATCCCTCTCTCTCTGCCATTTCTATCTCTCCCCATGACCCATCTCCACATTCTGTAGTCAACTTCCTCAGTGCATCTCTATTTAGATTTCTCATCCTCTTCCCAGATGTAGTATGGCCAAAACAGAAGACTGGATTTTTTTTTCTTCACAAAAATCCACGTTTTTTCCAGTTTTCCCATTTCTCAGCTAAAGGCACTCCAGCTTCACATAGGACTTCTCTTTTCTTCCTATACATATTTCCCCTCTCTTAGCTATTCTCCATCTTATATCCTGAATCTGTCCACTCTTCAAATTCCCCATCTGACCACCTAGTAAAAACTTCTCTCACCACTCAATTGGAAAGTAGAGAGCAATTAGCCTGCTCTATCTACCTAGCATCCTCTAGAGGACTGCAGTCCCAAAACTAGGGGCTGCAGGGTTAGGACAGGGGTTCAATGCCTGGCACTACAGAGTTTCTCAAGCAACTCCAGATTGGAGTCTTTGTAGAATCCCAAGCACTGTTGCGATGGCCCTGAAGAATCCCAACACTTTGTGATCCAAGTAACACCTCACACTTGAGCCTCACACTTACTTGCTTAAGCATTACCCAAAGTGCTCCCACATCCCCACCAGTTGCCTGAGCACCACTTGGGAAGCCTCTCCTGTCAAAAAGAAATACAAGCACAGGGAATGGGGTGGGAGCACAGTGGTAGGGTATTTTCCTTGCACTCGACTGACCCAGGACAGACTGTGGTTTGATCCCTGGCATCCCATATGGTCCCCCAAGCCAGAAGCAATTTCTAAGTGCAGAGCCAGGAGTAACCCCTGCATGCCGCCAGGTGTGGCCCAAGAAAAAAAACAACAATAAAAAAGAAATACAAGACAGTCTATACACCTTCATTGCTTATAAACTTGCAGTCTTCACTCTACTTACAAAGGTGCACTGGGGAGGAAGGAGCAATTGCACAGATGGAAAAGGCCTTTGCTTGCACACAGCCAACCCCAAGTTTCATCCCTGGCATCTCAGATGCTTCCCTCCTCTCTGTGGCCCCACCAAAACAAATAAAAGCAAACAAAAAGAAAAACAAACAAACAAAAAACAAAGGTGCACTGGTTTTTGGTGGCTGAACCTGACATGACTCGTATCTCTTCCTATCAAGTTCCAGCCATGCTCATATTTCTTTCTTCACCACTGCCCCAGCAATTGTTTCCAGGCAAATATTTCCTGGAAATCTTTCAAGAGTGGAAAGATCTTCCAAAGCTACACATCCATAATCTTAGATCAAATGTCACCTTCCCAGCAAAGGTCTTTTCTATAGTTTCCTCTTTCTCTTTCTCCTCCTTGCCTCTGAGTTATTGTTTCCTCATTGCAGACATCACAATCTTAAGCACCAGTTGTCCCTGCTCACTTGTTTATCTGATTCCTTTCATGACATATTAGTACTCTATAATAAGCTTACTGTTATACTTTGGAGTGGTACTTGGTACATAGTAGGTGCTCAATAAACATTTGAGTAAGACAGTAAGTCTATAGTTATATGTATTACATATTCTATTTTATATGCATTAGGATAAACTGCTTCTGTTATCATTCATCAGAAAATCTTTTCAGAGGCTGTATCAACAAGACTTTAAAGCGCTGTAAAATCATACAAGTTTTACATTAAACACTCAACCTAGAAAATATATTTTTTTAAAATTTGGCAAACGAAGCATTGACAAATAAAATCCATTTCAAAATATTAACAGAAATTTGGCAAGAAAAAAAACTTTTCTTAATGTAAGTTATCATAACCTATTCTGTTTCTATGTTTTTCTGATCACTGTGTTTGTTTAACCAGAGAATAAAAGAACATTTTTTTTAAATCACAAACTGTACAGCCAGTATTGCAATCACAAGAAATAAGTTCAGCGTTTCTAGAAAAAAATAACAAGGCATCGATCGCACTACTCTATTTACTCAATTTCAATGATACCAAGTAACTTAATTCCAAACCCAACCATATCCTGTAGCTGTACGATGCAGGCTTTTTGGCAGTCTATGATAATGAGTGTGGTCATGGTCTGGATTCCAACAAGCAACTGTCAAAAGCCATCATCCCAAATGGCTCCTGACTTCACATTTCTCACTCCCAGCTCTGCTATTTTCAGGGTGGTCTATGGGGTAAGATCTTGATGCATCCGTATCTACTCCTGGGCTACTCCACATTTTAATGTTTAACGATTCTTTGCAACTGCAATTGGATGATTTGAGAGATCATCCCCCTCCTTTTTGCATCCTAAGGCCATTAAGATTTTCAATGACATATTCAGCTCATTTAGTTCTGCTATTTTGTCTTCCTCCGCTACCAGGATTATTTGAAAAAAGACTATAAATAGTTATTATTGGGTTGGAAAAAACATTCTTCGAAAAAATAAAATCACAGTACGACGCTCAACCACTCATTTTCATTCCACAAAACTTCTTAGCAACATACACAGTGCATTGAACCTCAGCGTGCTTGGCTTTGTCCAATCGCATCTCCTGAACCCCCACAAACGCTCAGATCTCTGTGTGCTTCGGTGCCCAGGGGACTTTTTTAGAATTCTCAGCAGAACTCAAGTTCGTTTTCCATGCTAAATCTCCCCACCCCTTCTCGTTTTCACAATCCTCCTTTAAAAATAAACTGCGGTCATTAGACTAGAAAGAACAACCAAAAGCTAAACAACGTTGAACTAAACGGGAGGGGTGGGGTACAGTTAAAAATAAATCACAAAAATGCATGCAGAAACCATGCATTGGGTGGTTTGGGGGGGGTGTTGTTTTTGTTTGGGTGGTTTAGAGAGGAAGGCTGGTTTGCTGAGCAAGTGAGTTGGCTTCCCCTGAAACCTCAGCGACAAAGCCTGATCAACAATTGTTCTAGAATAAAAGCGGGGGGGGGGGCGTGTGAGATGATCAAAAGAAGCTGCTGGTGCATTGCCAGGGGCTTGGCGGGTCCAGCAAAAAAGAAACAGGGGGATTACCCCTGAAGGATCCTGGAGGACTGAAACCTCCCACCGGGATCCAGCTGGTGCCTGCCACATCCCAGCTCCAACTTCCCTAGCTTTGGGGGGAAACAAGACCCCTTAGGCTGCACCCCCAAGAGCCCACAATCCGGACCAGGCCTTGGGAGCCTCTGGGGTGGGTAGTGGGAATCAGCCACCCCTAGAAGGTGCAGGTGGCCCCATGCTCAAACATTCCTGCCACATCCCAGCTCCAACTTCCCTAGCTTTTGGGAGAAAACAAGACCCCTTAGGCTGCACCCCAAGAGCTCACAATCTGGACCAAGCCTTGGGAGCCTCTGGGGTGGGGTAGGAGGATCAGGCACCCCTAGAAGGTGCAGGTGGACCCGTGCTCAAACATATCCTGCCACATCTCAGTTCCAACTTCCCTAGCTTTTGGGGGGAAACAAAACCCCTTAGGCTGCACCCCAAAAGTCCACAATCCAGACTGAGCCTTAGAGCTTCTGGGGTGGGATGGGGGTGAGATCAGCCACCCCTACAAGGTGCAGGGGACCCCCATGCACAAGCAGATCTGCTCCTGTCACTACCAGACACACCCCTCCCTCCTGGCCTGGGGTTCAGCCACTCAGTGCTGCTGACTGGCTACACCCCGCAGGTGTCAGGGACCCAACCCGAGGGTCCCGCACCTTCCACCCACCTTCAAGGCGCCCCGGGCCGGGCCCTTAGTCCCTGGGCGGCCAGAGCCCAGGGGTACGAAGCGCTCCTCTTCGTCTTCATCATCCTCGCCGTCCACCACCTCGATCACCACGTCCTCATCTTCCTCCTCCTCCTCCTCCTCCTCCTCTTCGGCCACCCCTCGGGGCCTCCCCACCACGCGCCTCCCAAGCCCCCGGCGACGCCGGCCAGGGCCCTCGTCGTCCTCATCGTCCTCCCCGAGCAGCAGCAGCAGTCCCGGGGACGAGGCGACAGAGGCGGCTGCACCGCGAGCCGGAGCTGCGCACCCCGGGGTGACAGTGGGGTTGGCAGGGGGGCGTCCGGGCTGGGCGCTGCAGCTTCCCCGGGCTGGTGGTGGCAAGCCGGAGCCCCCTCGGCGGTTGCCCAGGCTGGAACGCTTGGCCAGGCGCCTTGCCTGCATGCCTGGAGCCCAGGAGGGAGTGGGTCGCCGCCTCCTCCTCCTCGGATGTCTCTCCTCTTTCCTCCCTGGGCTGTTGCTGCAGGGTTGCAGGAGCTGCAGAGGATGCAGGATTTGCAGAATTGCAATAGCTGCAGTGCTACAGGAGTTGCAGAATATGCAGGAACTGCAGTGCTGCAGTAGCTGCAGAAGCTGCAGGACTTGCAGAAGATGCGGTCGTTGCAGTGCTGCAGGAGTTGCAGCAGCTGCAGGAGCTTCTGGCACAACCTCCCCGGCCCTTGGCACCGACTGCAAACGCCAATTCGGGGCTCACCACGGTGGGGCTGCCAGGCGGGTGTGTTCCAGGGAGCCAGGAGCTGCCACCAATGCAGCCCCGGAGTTGCAGGCCCGGCTGAGCTCCATGCAGCCGGCTACCCACCCACCCACTCCCCGGGCCTGGCCTGGCCCTCCTCTCCCGGGCCTAGCTCTGCGCTGGTGCCTGGGTGTGAGCTCTGGGGGTTGTGCCTAGGCCACCGCCACCACCTCCCTCTTGGAGAGCCATGGCTCTGGAGTCCTTGGGTCCCCCCCACTACCAACAACCACCACCACCCCGCCTTCTACTTCTTCCCTCCCACCCAGTGTAGACAAAACCCGGACTGGATTATTTCATCACCCCGACCCGATTCCAATGCTGCTGGGTCTGTTGCCCTGTCAGAGAAGGTTGGCACCAGACTGCTGGGTGGGGGGTTTTAAGAGCTACCCACATTGCTCTGATCGTCCTTTTTTTTTGGGGGGGGGTCACAGGGAAGACTTGGTAAGTCTTGCAAGTCCTCACTTGCAGGTCGGGGTTAGAAAGAAGAGGTTGGTTTCTGTCCACGCATGGCATGGCATGGCATCGCAGGGGGATGTTTCTGGGCCATGCCAAGCAGGACACCGGTTCTGGTCAACCCGAAAAGGGGCACAACCCCAATTTGAGAATAATCAGTGTCTGATCTAAATCATGAGAGTCCTAGGGAAGAGTTGAGATCCTCTTTTTTTATTTTTTATTTTATTTAAAGAAAATGCATCACATAGTTGACATAACTGATCAAAATACAGCCAAAATTTTAACAATCTTGGGGTCAGAGTTATAGCACAGCAGGTCCAGTACTTGCCTTGTGTACAGCCAATCCAGGTTCTGATCTCAGAAATCTCACATGGTCCCCAGAGCCTGCCAGGAATGCAGAGACAAGAGTAACCTCTGAGCACTGCTGGGGTGGCACCACAGAAAAACAAAAATAAATAACAATCAATTTTTGTTTATGTAACATCAAAATTTCCTTTCTGTAGATGTGATCTTGAATGAATTGTTTTATTAAATCACTATGAGATACAAATTTAAAAAATTAATAGTGAAGTTTCAGTCACATAATGTTTCAACACTCGTTGATACCCCATTCCCCAACTGTTTCTATGGCAGATATTTCTCTCTCTTTTTCTCTCCCCTCTTTTATTCCTCTTAGGATTGTGGTTTGTAATATGTTATTGAAGGGGATGATTTGAAATGTATGCTTAAAATGAAATTTTCAGTATTACTATTATTTTCTTATTACGTAAAAGCCTCCTGTGTATATTTTAGCTCATAACCCCTATTTATTCACTCTAAGAGAAATATTTCTAAGCTTAAACTATCTTCAATATCATACCTCAGATAAGCAATGTTCTTTAAGATACTAAGCCCACTTCTTTCCACAATCACATTTTATAATCCTAACAGTTCCCAGTAAGAGTATCATCATTTTGCTGATAAGGACTTGAGGAGAAATTTTAAACAGTTTGAATCAAATCATATAATAGCAGCCATTTCTGGTCATCTGTTATCTCCTCTCCCTCCCTTACCATTCTATATTATTCACTGTCATCTTTCCAGTTTGAAATGTCTGTTGTAGCATTCCTAAAGTCTTGGCATTCCCCCTCCCACCATTCCTTAGGAAAAAGAATATGTTCTGGACTGAAGTGGCAGCTAAAAATGTGAAAACTGTTAATGTAGGCTTTAACTGAAACTCCTTCTTTTTTGGGGGGGTCACACTCGGCAGTGCTTAGGGGTTATTTCTGGCTCTACGCTCAGAAATCACTCCTGGCAGACTCAGGGGACCATATGGAATGTCAGGATTCAAACCACCGTCCTTCTGCATGCAAGGCAAACGCCTTACCTCCATGCTATCTCTCTGGTCCCTAACTGAAACTTCTAAGGCCACTTCTATATCATATTTTGCATTAATATAAATGTGAACATCTCCAAGAATATTCTTCACTGTCCAATAATAATACCATCTATGTAGAAACAGAGCAATTGGCATGTAGTTAACATAAATGCATGACAAAAATTTAATTGTCTTTTATTTTAACTGAATTGAAGTAGTCATACAATTAATGGTTGTGGTTTGGACAATGCAGGCTCGGGTCTTCCAAGAGTTGTTCTTTGCTTTCCAGATCCATTTTTTTGGTGAACTGTATAAGAAAACAAAAATCTCACACATAATCATTGGCTGAAAATCCAAAAATCCAAGCTCTCATAACTAGGTTTTATATCTAATTTCAAAAAGGTATTTTTAATTTATAGCTTATATATTATAATTTTTATTTATTACCTTTATCAGCTTTCCATTTAGACTATTTTCAGGTTTCAGTGTGGTAAGATGTCAAGAGCTCCTATCTGTCCCTTTACCTCCTATATTTGCGGTTTCATACTCAGTTTATTACAGGGGAGTTGTACGTGAATTAACCTTAGTATTATATCAAGAAAACCAGGTAGAATATAATCAGGCATCTGCCCTTTCTTGTTGTTACTGTTATGCTTGTTAATGTGGGGCAAATGAGAGACAGAATTCTGAAAAGAGTATAATACTTTCTAGGTGCTCAATATATATATATATATAGGGGCAGATAATTTTTCTACGCAATTATCAATAGAAACAGGGTCTTTCTGGCTTTCCACCTGCATAGATGAAAGAGGAGAAGGGAAGGGTCTATCAACCTTCAGCATCATTCATTCCATTCATCCATTTACCTTTTTTCACTCATCACTGTAAGCACTGGTGACATTGTGTGTCGCATTGCCCCCTGTACATAAACATTCCCTTTCCCCATAGTCTGAGTAGGCCCATTTGTCTAGCTATACCCATTAACTGTCTCTTTTTGTTTGTTGGTTGGTTTTTGGGTCACACCTGGTGGTGCTCAGAGGTTACTCCTGGCTCTGAGCTCACAAATTACTCCTGGCAGGCACAAGAAACCATATGGGATGCGGGGGTTTGAACCATCATCTGTCCTGGATCAGCTGCTTGCAAGGGAAACACCCTACCACTATGCTATCTCTTCAGCCCCATCATTAACTGTCTTTTAATAAGCATTCTTCTTGCCACCTGGCAGGAGGAGCTGGCTTCCAAGACCTTTGACCTAACCTAAAATTTCAGCAAAATCTTGTGTGAACACTCTTGTTTCTTGCTCCTTCACAGAAGGTAAAAAGGACAGGAGGAAAGACAAATAAATAGGAATAAAAAGGAAAGGAATAAGCAAGATGAACAGTAAAAATAGGCTTGGATCTTTAGTAATTTATTGTGCTTTATATATAATAGTCCACAAATAAAAAATTTCCTTCCATTTAACCATTTAGGTCTATTTTTCTTCATTTTACTCTCAGTGAGAAGAGAAAATAGTGACGTGAACTTAGGTTAAAAATAGTAATATTTAATATTTGTTTCTAGTTCTTTTCTAGTAGGGTTTCAATACTGTTTTAGTCAACATGCTATAATATTTTTCTTCTTTTGTTTTATAAGGATCTTATAATACTTTTGACTATCTACTAGTAGTGGCAGCATTTTTCTTTTGGCTTTAAGTACCTTTCTCCCATTTTATCTTCATGCTAAGCTGGTACCTCTCAGAGACCTCTATATCTTTTTTACATAACATTACAAATCATCAGTTATTTCCTAAACAGATAATTTCTGTTGCTTCCAGTTATAGGACCATATTTAAAAGCCCCATTCACCTTAGTTTACTAATATATGTGCATTTGACAGATTATGTAGACATTTCTAACTAAAATTTTTATGTAATTATAGTAGCTTGATGAATATATTCTCAAACGCTGAATGAATTTGTGTATAACCTGTCCTGAAATAATGTCAATATTTAGAAAATTGCTTGACTTAAACTTTAGATATTTTTGACCAGGACTGACTACATAATTTGTGGGGCTCAAGGATCATGCTGTGCTTCTTGCTCAAAATTATTATGCATTTCCAGATAGATAACAATGGATCATTAAGTCAAACATGGATTCTCCTAAGCAATTTATATGCCCATAACTCTCTATCCTTGATTACAGCTTTGTCATAAGACAGTGACAATTTTACTTACAGCAAGACAGTGACAGAGAGGCAAAGCAAGCCACAAAATCTCATGGTCTAGCAGCTGCTTGCACAGGACCTCTTGGGTGAGGAGCAGGACAAGTACCCCAGCTTGCTGAAGCCTTGGCAGATGCCCACACAGACACAGCCAACAACTGTTGTCATGTCCATGGCAAATCTCTGCAGAGACACCTAAACACCCAAAACTTCATGTATACTTGTTTTGCGGGTGACATCTCCAGGGTCTCTCTGGAGCCAGGACGGGTTGTTACCCCATCCTCTGCACCTCTATACTTTCAGTTGTCGAATCAGCCAGGCCCACAGAAACCACTACCACCATTGGACCTAATTGGTACAGTTCCACAGATCCTCAACATTCTGGAACATGTGGCCACACATCTCCATAGTGTTAGTACTGATATTTCAGTAGGATGTAAACTTATCATAGAAGCCACCTAAGCTCAACAAATAAAACCAGACACAGAATGGTCAACTAGGAATAAATAACTTTGCAAACTTTCTTGTAAAGACTTCAGTGATCCTCTAGCAGACCCTGTTAGTGAGAGGGATACATGTTCTGGCTTCATTGACCTAGCCCCAGATTCTAGGCACACACAAAGACACTTACCAGGGACATTGCCTCTCAGTTGAAGGAGTTCATCAAATCAATGAGCTGCACAGATGCACAGAATCCGACTGGCAATGTGACTCCCTCCTCAGCTGCAGGCCTTGCATACTTTCACTTTTCTCCTGGGGGTGCCTGCCTATTCCAGGCCACTAACTCCACATCCTGGTTTTCCCCTTCTCTTCTGCAGTAGACTGCCTGTAAACACGCGGGCTCCCAGACTGCAGAGCTAGGATTGGAGGAGCCCAGCCTGGCCTCCCCTCTGCTAAGCTTTGGAGCTGTCAGTTATTTGTCCTGTGTGAGCTAGATTTTGGCGCCACAGCTGGGAATGAGGCTTTTGTTCCATAACAAAAACAAGCGGCTGAATGGCAGGGCTGCCAGCGCCCAGCCTGGCAAAGGCAGTCAGAAAGGAGCCCGCCTGGTGGATGTTTGTGACCTGTCATTAGAGACAGCTCCCTGGGTTTTCAAATGATCACACGGAGACAATGTGGTAAATTATGTTTGTAGCAGCCACCACCCTCCTCCAGCCCAGGAGGTGAATATGGGGCACCAGGCTCTAATAAAGGGCTTGTTAGCTCAGGTACAAGTGCATGTTGCTCGCAAGCAACAACTGAGGCATTTCCAGAGCTTTCTGCCTTTTCTGTCAAAGAACTTTCTGGGTGTTTTTTTCCCCCCCCTCTGTGATTGAAAGGCTGTCTTTCGGAAACAAGTTAGATGATGGATTCAGTGAGGCTAGGAAAATTAAATAGGAGTTTAGTGCCACCTTGCAATTCACAGAATTGAGAAATCTGTGGTCATTAATACTTGCCTTTTCTACTGTCTGATTTGTAGGCTGTGTGTGTGTGTGTGTGTGTGTGTGTGTGTGTGTGTGTGTGTGTGTGTGTGTGTGATGTTTTAACTCGTCCAGATCATGGATGATCCTCACTGAAACAAATTCACATGCAAAAACTTGACTCCTAAATCCGAGAGTGAGTAGTCTCGGTGTGGAAAATTATTATTTAAGTTTCCAAAGCATTCAGAACTCCAACACCCTTGGGGGGGGGGGGAACGGGATGTCTCCAAGCTACATCGGTGGTGCTTAGAGATAAAGTGAAACAATTAAAGATCCATTCCTTCAGGTTTAGGCTGTTTTTTGTGGAAAGGAAAGAAAGTGCTTTTGAGAAAATGATGAGGTTCAAGATTCCTTTTTACACCTCAATGAGAGGGAGTTTAATCTCTTTCTTCCTTGACAGCAGTTTTCAGAAAGGGAAAAAAAAGTTGAGTTTGAGCTAAGTTATTGAAACAAAATAGAAAAATAATATTGATAGCAAATAGGCAGAAGATGCTGCCTATGTCAGGGATTCTCAGACAATTATGGAAAAAGTTGACTTTTCTTCTTTTTTATTTTTTTGATTTGGTTGTGGGTCACATGTGGTTATGTTTAGGGTTTTTTTCATGGCTCTGTATTCAGGGATAACTACTGGAGATGCTTAGGGGGAACTTAGTGATGCTAGAAATTAAACAATGGTCAGTCACATGCAAGGCAGACTACTCATCGCCTAACTCATTTTTCTGACCTCTACAAGAGTTAGATTTTAAAGAAAATTCTTTCTCTGCTTTGCTTTTATAGTGCTTTCAATGTACTGCTCTATAATGATGGAAAGACCTATAACTACAGTATCCAATATATATCTGCCAGTCACACGTTGTGGCTGATGTGACTGAAATGTTATTTTGTTTAGTTTTAATTACTCCATATGGCTCATGGCTCTTTTTTTTTTTTTTTTTGAGAAAAACATCTTTGGAGTATCGTAAAAACTGCATCTAGCCACACAGCATCAGGAATAAAGAACTGATTCATGTTGAGGGGGGAGGCACTCTAAGGTGGTCCTCAAGAATCCTTTCTGCTGTTAATAAACTGACTCTGGACTGAGGTTCCTCCCTTTGAGTTTGGGATCAACTTAGGATCTAACAATAAAAATATGGCAAGGAAGTGGAATGTCCCGTTGAAGTTTAGATTACAAAACAGCTATATCTTTGGTTCTCTTACTCATTTGCCATGGGTGAACCAGTAATCATATAACCAATGTCCTATGGGAAGACTCCTCAGTCAAGAAACCGATGTCTCCCCTCAACAGTCAACAAACATCTGTTTAAAGACCTAAATTCAATATATCTGAAAGAATTAGCATCAATCCCAGTGGGCTGGAATGCCTGCTTTGTATGTATATAGTCTGGGTTCTATTACTAGCACCAAATGGTCCTCTGCACATCTAGGAGTAATCCTCAAGCAACAAGTCAAAAGTTGGGAATAACTCTTCCTTACCCCAAAAGGAGCTTGGGAATGGGTTCTCTGTGATTTAAGCCTTGACATGGCTGCCACTCTGGTTGGTATTTTGATTGTAACTTTGTGAGTCACAGAGCTAAAGATGAGTCCTAATAGCTCTGCCCTTTGGAATTGCTGGTTCCATAATAAAAGACCATAAAATCTTCACAGCCAATGGATGTGAGCTCCACAACTAGAATGTATCCCCCCAAGTGAGCACCATGATCAGTGTGAAAACACCACAAATAAATATGTGGGGTGGAAAGATCTGGTCTTCTCAATAAGAGCAAAATGAAGAAAAGTGGGGGGGAGGAAAGAAGCCAACTAAGTTACACCCAAATCTCCTGCTCCACAGAAATTCTGAGATAATAACTCTGTGTTATTGAGAGAGATGGTAAAGAGGGCAAGGAGTTTGTGTTGCATGTGACTGACTAAGGTTCAATCCCAGAAATCCCATATGGTCTCCCAAGTTTTCCATCAAATGTGAGCCCTGAGCACCTCTGATTGTAGCTTCCCACTCCACCCACCCAATTAATAAATAAAATAAGTGTGTATTATTTGTGTTACTAAGTTTTAGAGAAATATGCTATATAGTAATAGAGTTTAAGATGATCAGATGAATTTAAAATAGCTCTAAATCCATAGGAGCCTCTAACTTCGGCTTACGATGCAATAAATGTTTCTTTCCTTTAAACAACTGCTATGTGTTCTTCTGATAGGGAGGCAGGTACTTTACTCCTTTTCCTTTCCCTTTTCTCCCTTTCTTTCCTCTTGATGTTGAAATGACCAGGAGTCACATATACACTTGGTTATGCAGAAGCTCTCAGTACTCTTTAGGATATGTGGGTGATATCCAGAAGCAAACTCTTGAGCAAACTCTTTCAAGACAGTCCCTTTGTCACTAAGCCATCCTGAAGGCCTTCCTCTTCCATACCATCATCTTTAATTCATAACTGTCCAGCTTGTCCTAAAGGTCATTTCCATTCTTGTCTATTGAAAAGAAGAAATTATAGACTGGATCCTGTATGCAAGGATCTTTGTGAAGGAATGGGTCTTAAGGCAATGCATATCATATCTGATAAGTCCTACGTAGATCTTGGTAGTAGAATCTTACTTAACTCTGAGTCAATCTGGGAGTCATAGTCTGACAGGGGGTGCAGGATGAAAGAGATCAGGTAGCAGATCTTCACACACACACACACACACACACATGTACATTATTTTGGATGATAAGCATTTTAACAAAGAAATATTCTTGTGCCTTGCCAACCCCTGTCTATGCCAATATTGATAAGGATTTCTTCACATAAGGCAGAGATGGTGATGATAGGATGGTAGATTATGCTTTGCTGCTCATGACAGATATTCACCCAAGTTTTCTGGATGTTTACAATTAAACAACCAGAAATTGTTTAAAAGAAAAGATGGGTATAAGTATGGAAATTATTATGGAACACCAGGAAATGTTCTTGAGCCTGTTCAAAGGGGATTTCTGAAGCAGAAGTAAGATCTGTACGGAATTCCACAAAGTGGAGACAGTTTTCAAATATTATCTCAAAGGTACTTTCAAAGCTTTTATTGGGTACTGCGGCCCCAATGAAACAATCAGTCCTAGGTTCTGTAGAAAAAAGAATGATAAGAAAAGATAGGTATAATTATTGCCACTGATAGGCATGACACTGCTGTTCAGCATTGAAACTTTGAACTCACACAGTGAGTCAGGAAATGTTGGGACTGCCTGAGCACTGCTTGGGAACCCCCCCCCCAAGCTGGTGGATTTGACTGGGTTATTTTAAATGAAAGAATCATTGTCTAATTATCAATAAATGTAAGAAATGTAGAAAAATTACTTTCTTTTTTTTTATCTTCATCTACTTTCTATCATCTTAACCTGTGAATTTATTTCAGTAACTTATTTCAGTAAGTGAATCAATGGTGTTGAGGACATCAGTTTAACACACACATGCACACACATACACACACACAGGCAGGCAGGAAGACAGACAGACAGACAAATATGCAAGAACCAGGCCAGGCTAGGGAACTAGCTGAAAGTGATCCCAACTACAGATAAACTAAGATCAAATAGCTGGCATTCTCATAGGACTTGCTCTAGCAAGAAGTCCTGCCTGAGCATGAAATAAGAGGAAGTTATAAATACATCATTGATCAGAAGCCATAAGAAATTCTTATACACTGCTCATTTTTTTTAATTTAGTAAACTATGGCAAAGGAAAGACTGATTATCTTTCTACATTTTTAGTGTCAAATTACATAACAAACCTGTTATACAAAAGTTCAATTTAAATAAATATTATAGAGTGGAGTGATGTAAGCAAACTGGTGTTACAAAGCAATTCTAATATTCTAATCTCCATAAAAGCAAGGAAAAACCGATAAAGCAGTTTTCAAAACCTTTTCAAAACTGTGGGTATTAAATAAAGACCTGTAGCAAATAGAAATAGGTATTATCATAGATAAATCATAAATATCAAACTTGATATTAAATAGCTTTCTATAATAAAATTGGAGGCTCAACTTCAATGGCACTTAAAACAAAAGCAAGGACATACATACAAGCATGTTACATAAAATTATTCATGGAAAATGCTGTTTCAGCAAGAATTAGTTTGTGTTTTATATGCTTTCTTTTGCTTTTTAGGTTTGCATTTTGATTGTTTTATGCTTTGTGGAGGGGATGTGTCCATTTTAGTTTTTTAACTTAAAATTTGAGTCATTGGGGCCGGCGGGGTGACGCTATAGGTAAGGTGTCTGCCTTGCCAGCTCTAGCCTAGGACGGACTGAGGTTTGATCCCTGGCGTTCCCATATGGTCCCCAACCCAGGAGTGACTTCTGAGCGCAGAGCCAGGAGTAACCCCTGAGCATCATCGGGTGTGGCCCCAAAACAAAACAAAAAGAAAATTGAGTCATTTAAACATTTATATATAAAGATATATTTATAAAATTAATTTTTTTGAAATGGGCAGTTAATTACAGAACAGTCTAAAAGATATATCTAGAGGAATAATAAATACAAATGATAGAATGGCAAAACATTGTGCTAACGGTAGTAAAGGATTTTGAACAACCAGTCCATAAACCTTAACACTATTGTAACCATGTTACTTAAGCTATCACTTAAAGTATAATCTAAAAAATTGATTTGGAGAATATAAAATTAATTCAAATCACAGCAGAAATTAATTCCTACAACAGAAATTCACAACCAATGAAATCAAATCACCCAAAAGAAATTCTTAACCACTCAAACCAAATAACACAACAGAAATTTAAATTATACAGCAGAAAGGAATTTAAGGAAATATTTGATATCCTGATTTGCTAACTTTTGCTATATTTCCTCAGATTATTAGTCAATGTCTCAGCCAAGTGGATCTTACTGAAAGTCTGGGATACCTGAGCATATTTGTGTGTCTCATAAGTACAATGACCTTTTATTATGGTCTTCCAGGGACCCCGACCAGCGGGTAAAGCTGGAGACCACGTCAGTAATTCGTGGTTCTTGAAGAAGAATCCGGCCTGGAATAGAAGAGGGGCTGGGAAAATGAGACTCGAGACGAGGGTCCGATCAGGAGTCCGTTTAATAAAAGAAAAATTAGACCTTTTATAGACAATGCAAAACAGAGAGAGAGTAGGGGCGGGGAACAGTAGGAATTGCTGTAATTTTCCACGGGAACATCTTGATTTTACAAGGTTAATAAGATTATCATCAGTCAAGAGATTTACATTATTTTTGAGCAACAAAGTACAAAATCTAATCTCAGCTTGGGCCTTTTGACCCCTGTCTTTACAAGGACATCTTGGAGCCTAGTAACTCCCTAGCTCTAGGCTATTTCTATTTCTTTGGATCCAAGGGCAAGGAAGGCCACATGCAGTTTGTAAAAGCACTTTGGCCAAGATTTTCAGAAACTTCATTTTGATTAGTGAGAGGGCTTTTTAATTATTCCAAACAGTCTCCAACATTTTATGATTTATCTTTTTTTTTTTTTTTTTTTTTTGGTTTTTGGGCCACACCCGGCGTTGCTCGGGGGTTACTCCTGGCTGTCTGCTCAGAAATAGCTCCTGGCAGGCACGGGGGACCATATGGACACCGGGATTCAAACCAACCACCTTTGGTCCTGGATCGGCTGCTTGCAAGGCAAACACCGCTGTGCTATCTCTCCGGGCCCATGATTTATCTTTTTGTCTTTAAATACCTGTTCTCATTTTTATATGTCCTTGGATACACATTTTACATTTTTTAAATATACAATTTCTCTGATGGCTTTCCAGATCTCTCCCTCTTAGCTGGCCTCCACAAATGCTTTAAAGTTTGACAAAATCAATTCCTACCCACAAAAGTTTTGGGGGGTTCCAACCCATTCTCTCTGTTCCCAAGAGGTCCTCATTGTTCCAAGGCTCCTGTTATTGTTATTGTTATCATTGTTTATATTCCATCCATATTCCATTCCATCCATCTTATTCCTCAATTGTAATCATATGCATATATTCCTGGTCATCTTTTATATCATCTTCTCAACCATTATTTAATTTAAATCACTCCACATCCTTCAATCACTCCACACATGTAATGTACATGGGATGCCGGGACTCGAACCTGAATGGTTCCATCTGGGCAGCTTGCTAAAGCACCTTTCTGCTGGGCTAGGGCTCTGACCCGGGTTTGGGTCTTTTTTTTTTACTCTTATCTCTCACACAGAGGCAGTTGGCATGGAACCTTGGCTGCTTCGAGGCCTCGAGGCCTTCAGGCCCCAGAAGGAGCTGCCCAAGGAGCAAGCACATATGGTGACCTTTGCCCTTTGCCCCAGGGCCGGCCTGGCTGCAGCCTGAGGGATTGACTGGGAGCCGCCAGCCTGGTTTGCGGCCTAGCCTAGATCAGGCAGAGGAATGAGAATTTTGCAAGACCTCCATGCACCTGAGGACAATCCCCAACCCCCATTGGCACAAGGCCTTCTTCTGAAGGCCAGACCAAGTCCACCCAGCTTGAGGAAAAGACAGGCTGCTCATGGGCCTTGAGGTACCTTGGTAAAGGTTCTTTCACACTAGGACATACTGAGGGAGGACCCAGCGCCCAGACTCCAGTCAGTCAGGCCCAGGCTCAGTCAAGCCAAAGCAGTGGTTGGGACCCAACTCCACTAGGAAGAAGAAAGAGTTGGTCCCTTTTCCTCACATGTTGCAATGCATTCTGGGAGCACAGACATGGCCTCCTGCAAGCTGCATGAGTGAGTGAGAGTGTATGAGTGAGGATGGCTAGCTCAGTGTAAAGTGCCTTTCTTTGAGGAATTCCTCGCTTGTCTACAAGGCCCAGCTCCCAAAGCTCTCTACAGAAACTTTTCTGCTCCCTGTGCAGCTACTGGGCCCCGGACATTGCCTGACAGTGAACCTCTGCAGCTCTGCCAAATATCAATCAAGGACCTTTCCATCTCCTGAGTTGACAACTAGCAAGTGGCTCCCAAGAAGAATGCTCACAGATTCCCTTCCCCCACAGTGACCTGAGAGGTATCATCTCGACTTCTCACTGTATGTAGCAATGGTGAATTACTGAAAGTCAGAACCCTAGCCAGGACTGCCCTGACCCATCACTCTACCATGACATGTCCCTTGCACTAATACCTCAGCTTTCATGACCTCCTCTATTTGAGGACTGTAGAAACTGCAAACTCGGGGGCTGCTCTACTTTCTGTTTTCTGGGTTCCAAACTAGCCTTTTGGTAAATGCAGGAATCCTTTTGAGCCAATACTTATTTTCAGTGCTTCAAACTTAAAACCATGGAGATCAACTAATGCATAAATGAATATCATAAATATCTTCCAACCTATAGTCCACTACTCAGCAAAACTCATTTACATAGGAGGGAGGGTTAAAAACATTCTTGTTTTGTTTTGTTTTGTTTTGGGTCATACCTGGCAGCGCTCAGGGGTTACTCCTGGCTCTGTGCTCAGAAATCACTTTTGGCAGGCTCAGGGGACCATATGGGATGCCGGGACTCAAACCACCATTCTTCTGCATGCAAGGCAAACGCCCTACCTCCATGCTATCTCTCCAGCCCCTTAAAAACATTCTTTTTTTTTTTGTGATTTTTGGGTCACACCCGGCAGTGCTCAGGGGTTACTCCTGGCTCCATGCTCAGAAATTGCTCCTGGCAGGCACGGGGGACCATATGGGATGCCGGGATTCGAACCGATGACCTTCTGCATGAAAGGCAAATGCCTTACCTCCATGCTATCTCTCCGGCCCCTTAAAAACATTCTTAAACAAAAAATAACTTGAAAGTTTTGCGCTAACCAAACTGACTCTAAGTGAACTACTCAGAGATTAATTACATTAGCCAAACACCCAATTCTAAAAACGATAATCCTACATAATAATATAACATCACAACAAACCTCTCTGTCAATTATTTCCTTAAATGTCAATGGATAAAACTCTCAGATTACAAGTCACAGAGTAGAGGGTTAGATCAGGAAACAAAACCTGGATATCTGATGCCTATAGGAAACACACTTAAAAGTTCAGGAGAAACACAGACTTAAAGTAAAAGGATGGAAATCAATTATACATGCCACTGGAATACAAAAATAAGTTGGAACAGTCATACTTATATCAGACCAAATTGCATTCTTCCTTAAGAAAGTACTCAGAGGGGCTGGAGAGATAGCGCGGTGGTAGGGCTTTTGCCTTGCATGCAGCAGATCCAGGACAGATGGTAGTTTGAATCCTGGCATCCCATATGGTCCCCTGTGCCTTCCAGTAGAGATTTCTGAGCGCAGTACCAGAAGTAATCCCTGAGCACTGCCAGGTGTGACAAAACAAAACAAAACAAAAATAAATAAATAAATAAAGGAAAGTACTCAGAGACAAAGATGGACACTACATATTGATCAGAGGAACATTAGACCAAGAAGTACTAACTCTAATCAACATTTATTCACCAAATTTAGAGCCATCAAAATATGTAAGTCTCTTGTTTACAAACCTACAGAAACATATGGATGAAAATGTGATAGTAGTGGGAGATTTCAACACACCATTATCACCACTAGACAGATCCACTAGGTAGAACACTAACAAAGACATAGAGCGCTAAATGAGAAAAATAGAAGAACTAGGACTTATATAGGGACTTACATATAGGACTTATATAGGGTGCTTCATCTCAGGAAGTTGAATATACATTAATTTCAAATGTTCACAAGGCTTCTCTAGGATAGACAATACCTTAGGACACAAATCTAACTTACATAAAGTCACAAATATAAGAATTATAACAAGAACACTATCAGACCACAACATAAGAGATCAAGATTGACTGTAAAAAGATGTAAGTAAATCTAACACCTGGAAACTAAACAGCATGCTGCTCAACAACAGCTGGATCAAAGAGGAAATCAAGAAAGAAATAAAGATACCTAGACATTATTGACAATGAAGGAACAAATTGCTAAAATCTACAGGGCACAGCAAAATCAGTAACTAGGAGAAAACTCATAGCAATACGGGCCTACATTAAGAAAGAGAAAAATGATAAAATAAACAGCTTCAAAGGACATCTTAAGTATCTGAAAAACTAAGAGCAAAGGAACTCAAACGTAAATAAAAGAAATAATAAAAACAGAGGAGAAATAAACAACACAGAAATAAAGAAAACAATACAAAGAATTAATGAGACCAGGAGTTGGATTTTTTTGTTTGTTTATATGTTTTTTTGTTTTGTTTTTGGGTCTCACCCAGCAGCTCTCAGGGGTTACTCCTGGCTCTACACTCAGAAATCGCTCCTGGCAGGTTCAGGGGACCATATGAAATGCTGAGATTTGAACCACCGTCCTTCTGCATCCAAGGCAAATGCCTTACTTCCATGCTATCTCTCTGGCCCCATGAGTTTTTTTTTGTTTGTTTGAAAGAAAAAACAAGATAGACAAACCACTGGCAAGACTCAAAAGGAAAAAAGGGAGCACAGTCAAATAAATTGGATCACAATGAAAGGGAGAGAGTACAACAGAACAGAAACAAAATATATCACCAGGGCTTATTATAAACAAGTGTACTCTGTTAATATAGACAACCCAGAAGAAATGGACAGATTCCTGGAAAAATATCATCTCCTGAGACTCAGTAAGGAGGAAGTAGAGAGACTAAACAGGCCAATCACGTCTAGGAAATTGAAACTGTAGTTAAGAAACTCCGTAAGAATAAAAGTCCAGGACCAGATGGTTTTACAGGTGAATTTTATCAAAAATTCAGAGAAGAATTCCTACCATTGATATTTAGACTTTTCCAAAACATCAAAAAAAATAGGCATCATCCCTAATTCTTTTTATGAAGCTAATATCACACTCATACACAAAGTTGACAAAGATACCACCAAGAAAAGAAACTACAAACCAATCTCTCTAATGAACATGGATGTAAAAATTCTTAACAAAATCTTAGCAAACCGAATCCAACAACACATCAAAAACATTATACATCATGACCAATTAAGTTTCATCCCAGAGATGCGAGGGTGGTTTAATATGCACAAATCAATCAACATCATACACCATATCTACAAAAAGAAAGACAAAACCATATGATCATACCAATCTATACAGAGCAGGCATTTGACTAAAACCCAACTCCCATTTATGATGAAAACACTCAGCAAAATAGAGTTGGAAGGCACCTTCCTCAAGATAGTCACAGCTATCTATCAGAAGCCCACAACCAACATTATTCTTAATTATCAGTGAAAAACTGAAAACATTTTCACTAAGATCAGGCACTAGGCAAGGATGCCCTCTATCTCCACACTTATCCAACATAGTATTAGAAGTCCTAGCAATAGCAATCAAACAAGAGAAAAAAATTAAAATAGGAAAGGAGGAAGTTAAACTATTTCTATTTGCAGGTGATATGATGATATATATCAAATATATATCTTGGTTATATCAAATATACATCTTGGTTGTTTCCAGAGTCTGACCATTGTAAATAGTACTGCAATAAATATGTGTGAGGAAGGGATTTTTGTATTATATTTTTGTGTTCATGGGGTATATCCCTAGGAGTGGTATAGCTGGATTGTATGGGAGCTCAATCTCCAGTTTTGGGAGGAATCTCCATATTGCTTTCCATAAAGGTTGGACTAGATGGCATTCACCAACAGTGAATAAGAGTTTCTTTCTCTCCACATCCCCGCCAGCACTGCTTGTTCTCATTCTTTGTGATGTACTCCAATCTCTGTGGCGTGAGATGGTACCTCATAGTTGCTTTGATTTGCATCTCCCTGGTGATTAGTGATGTGGAGCATTTTTTCATGTGCCTTTTGACCATTTGTTTTTCTTCTTTGACAAAGTATCTGTTCATTTCTTCTCTCCATTTTTTTGATGGGATTAGATGTTTTTTTCTTGCCTTAGATGAATCTTGCCAAGCATTATACCCCTATGATATTGACATAGAAGAGCCTAAGGGCCCACAAGGATTATAACTGGTCAAGAGTGAGGTTTTGGTTCTGACCCAAAGGAATCAAAGCAACTGAAAAGGACTTTATGTATGGTGTTAAGAAAGACTAAATAAAATTAAACTGGCCTGTGGTTTAGGGAATATGACAAGATGTGTCAAGACAGGTAACCCTACTTTAACTATTACCTTTGAGCCCAGAGAGACTATTTAAGCATAATCTAAGTTTTAGATAAAAGGAAACAATATTTCTTATTGTTCTAATACAAAAAGACTGACAACATTTATCAGAAGTGTGAATATTGGGCCTCAAATCCTAAATATATCCTTTGGAGGTTTGGGGGAAATATTGAGCAATTTTTAGAAGCTTATGTATATCAAAAACTGCGAAAGAGCTCCCTTTTTCACCCCTTCTCTCCTGAGAAATTCTTCAGTCTAGGGAATTATTTATTGTCTGTTTTGTTAAGGAGATATCAATAGACTGTTAATAGACTAAAAGAAAAACTTTTAAAATTTGAGCCCAGTGGGCTACAAAGAGCAGCTTTAAATCTAGTGGTTTCTTTTTCTTTCTTTTTTTTTTTTTTTGGTTTTTGGGTCACACCCAGCATTGTTCAGGGGTTCATCCTGGTTCTATGCTCAGAAATCACTCCTGGCCTGCTCGGGGGACCATATGCGATGCTGGGATTCGAACCGCCATCCTTCTGCATGCAAGGCAAACACTCTAGCTCCATGCTATCTCTCCGGCCCCAAATCTAGTGGTTTCTAAGAAAATGGAGAATTGGGTTTAATTGTTTCAAATTACTATGATCAATTATTTTAGGCTATATTGTGGATTAGTCTTCACAGTACATGGGAATGCATGCTATCATTAATATAACTTTATTTCATGTCAGTTTTGTTATCAGTTTATAAATCTTAATTTTGGCCATAAGAAAGCTTTACCTACACATATGAAATTCTCACTGGTTCAAGATAATCTTTGTGAGTGCTTTAAACCTCTGAATATCTATGTTTTTAGAAATCAAAGTTTTAAGGATAAGATTCTTAAAGATGAATATTTTCTGGCTAATTTACACCATAGAACAAACTTTTCTGGCCAAATGTAATGTGTAGCAAGATATTTAATTTTGAATATCCAAAAGCAATTGTAAATCTATAAAACTAATTAAAAGTTTTTATTCAGAGGGTCTCAAAAAGCCTTTCATAAAACTTACTGTAAAATACTACTGTAGAGTACAATGATAGATGTATTATGATAGATAAAAGAATGTCTAGAAACTTGTTTCCAAGTTTCTTGAGAGATCAATTTTACTATGCTCAGTAAGAAAAGGTTATACTGATAAGATGTGACTATGAGGAGTATAGATGTTTTGTTTATGCAAGATATATAATGCATAAGTAATAGGAGAATAAAAGAAATTATGTCAAAGTAAAACTGATTGTTTGAGATTGAGAATTTATAGACAAAATGAAAGAAAGGGAATGTCAAAAGTTTAAAAACTGTATGTCAGGGCCCGGAGAGATAGCACAGCGGCGTTTGCCTTGCAAGCAGCCGATCAAGGACCAAAGGTGGTTGGTTCGAATCCCGGTGTCCCATATGGTCCCCCGTGCCTGCCAGGAGCTATTTCTGAGCAGACAGCCAGGAGTAACCCCTGAGCACCGCCGGGTGTGGCCCCAAAACAAAACAAAACAAAACAAAAACAAATAAAAAAACCCCCCAAAAAACCTGTGTGTCAAGCTGCATTGTTATGAGGAAATCTTCAAAATATATCTGCAGAATTGTTCTAATCACTTTATTTGGAGGAGTCTCTGAAAAGGAATTTAAATGCTCTAAAAGTGCTCTTAGAAGATTCAACATTTAGAAATTACAGGAAATCAAGTTTTTCATGTGGAAATAAAAGAATTGAAGAAACAAAAATAATTGCTATTAAATTGTATGTGCTGTAAAAGTGAGAAACATTTGTTTTTTCTCTTGGCATCTTCAGTATGGGTTTGAAGTTTTATCACACTACGTTGATTTGCATAAATCCAGAAAAGATATTTCTCTCTTATATTAGGATTTACTCCTCATACAGATAGGAAATCTAAGGGTTACCTACGGGACCCCAAAGCCCTCTTCTAAGGAAGTAGAATTGAAAGGTGATGAGATTAAGTGACAGGAGCAAGTCCAGTAATAATGAATGTTGTTACAAGCACTCAACGAACCTCAGGGAGACCTGAGAGGCAGGCCAGTCTAAGAACTGGAACTTTTTGCTTTTGAAAATGAGAAATGTCCAAACCTATAATAACTAGCTACAACCTGGGCTCTGGAGACCAGAATCTCTCTGAACCCTGAATAAGATGGACTCCTTCCTGTCAAGACACTCCTATAGAAGAAGAGAGGCCTGAAGCCACCCCCAGCTCATCATTCTGACCTGATCTTCTCATGTTCACAGTGGATAAGCCTAGATAACCCTGATGTTATGGGTTAAAAAGTATTTTATTAGCATAAATCACCTGCTCTGACCTTAGCCAATCTTTAGGGCCTCTAGTAAATAATGAGGTATCCCAAATAGAGATTGCTCCAATCTTGTGATGCCTATGCAAAAGAATAAGCAAGGTTTATTAAGACATCTGGCCAGATTTAAAGTCAAGGTGAAGAGAAAACTATATTTTATTAACTTGCCTTTTGTTCAAATTAAATCCAAGACCTAAAAAATTACTGGACAATTATAATAAGGATTGATTTAAGTATGAAAAGTCAAATAAAACTCAACAGATATACAGTAGACTCTGACATGGAGATGGTGGTTATGCCCAACATGCATGAGTTTAACTTGTGTTCAGAGCCAGTTCGGACTTTCTCCATCTCTGGCAGAACAAAAGAAAAAAGAGAACTTCTACTCTGTTTCAGCCACCCATGGAAGCTGGCTAGTCTATGGATGGCAGAAGTTTGAATAAATCTTGAGTCATCCCTTATTTTTTGTGCCAGACTGTTAAGATTAAACTCCAAATGCTCCTCACCAACTGTCTCTCAACACACTAACCAGTAGAGGAGTGTGAGTGACCCACTGCTGCCCAAAAATTTTCCACATGAGGAAGTGGAGGAAACTAAACTATCCACTCACTAAGGCAGCATTGCCCCTGAGCAGTGGACCATCCAACAAAAACAGAACACAAAGGGGAGACTTCATCTCCATGAAAAGTGAACTGTCCTGACTGCCCCACCAGAGGTTGACTCCAGTTGATGCACCCAAGGCTTGATGGTTCAGCATTATGGCAACTGTGATACCAGTTCAGGAACTGCTGTACCTGAAGATTGAGGGCTGGGAAGGAGGGTGGCATTAAACCTGTTGTATCTTGGCATAAGCCTACTTGTTTATATCAAATGCTTCTACTGATTATGCTGATGCTATGTTGTTGTTGTTGTTGTTGTTGTTATTTTATAGAAGGGACAGTTTAAAGAAGGGGTCAAACTAGTTTGGAAAATCCTAGCAGGATAGGGATAAGTCAGTTCTCCAAGCCACAAAGTGACCTAGATTTGGAGACCAACTCTCAGTCAAGTTCTCAAACACAGAGTAATTTAGAGTCGCTGCTGAAACCAACCAAGTGCTTATCACCAACCCAGTAGAATTCCAGAGTGTAATCCTAAAGCAATAGGCAGCAAGACTGAATGGGACAGTTTTCACCTGACCAGGAGGAACCTTTCTGTAACTCCCAGATAGAATGTCAGACAGTTTTCCTCATGCCAGACTTAAACATCTTCCAAGTTGATCAGATTATCCTGTCTACTTTAATAGCTAAATGGGATGTCATCCTGTCCATCTTCTGGGAGCTGTTCTAGAAGATACAGCTGACATGATCATTGCTGCCTTGGGTTACCAGAAAGTATGACCAGAGCATAGCTAACTCTCTGCAAATAAAAGAAGTTTCAAGTGCAGTTCATCAGATCATTCTCAAGCTACAAAAAAAATTAGACTCCCTAGATGCAGTGGTGCTGCAGAACAGAGAGCTAGACCTCCTCACTGCAAAGAAAGGAGGGATTTATGTCATATTACAAGAGGAGTGCTGTTTCTATGCAAATTAATCAGGACTGGTGCAAGAGAAACCCTTGGAGACTGCTGGAGTGAATCAAGACTCCATCTAGCTCCCATGTCATGGGACACAAGGGCCATGTGGATCACTCCATTCCTGGATCCAATAATGGCTCTGCTTTCCCTGCTCCTGCTTGGCTTAATATGTTTTATCAGAACCTCATTGGAGGTGTTCAGGCTGCAATTAGTATTGCCAGGAGAATGTAACCCACTGTAAACCAAAACAAGAGGTATAGGGCTAAATGTAAGAAATGGAATATAAGTTGAAATACACCTAGTGGTGAAAGTAGAAGAGGGAAAATTGAAGAAAAACTGGGGAGTGAAATACTTCTGATAAGGTTTTATGGGCATGGAGATTCAGAATCACCAGAGCCTAGCAGCTAGATAGATTACTACAGAACTCTGTGTTCCTCAAGGCCAGCCACATCATCTTTGACTGAAAATTAGTTTGTGTAAAAATGTTTGCTTGCGGGGCCGGGCGGTGGCGCTAAAGGTAAGGTGCGCCTGCCTTGCTTGCGGTAGCCTTGGACGGACCGCGGTTCGATCCCCCGGCGTCCCATATGGTCCCCCAAGCCAGGAGCAACTTCTGAGCGCATAGCCAGGAGTAACCCCTGAGCGTTACCGGGTGTGGCCCAAAAAACCAAAAAAAAAAAAAAAAAAAAAAAAAAAAAAAAAAAATGTTTGCTTGCTTGATTATTAAATGTGTAAAAATGATGTGGGATGTTTGTTTGGGTTGAGAATGGTCAGGGCTACCTTAACTCTCAGTCAGTGAAAATAAACTCCTCTGTTCCACTGTTTGCTGCGATCTTGATTCTTCGACTTACTCTAAGAGAAGCAACAAGTGAAATAACTTAACCAATTGAAAGTACAATGGGAAAACTCTACTGAAGGTGTAGAGAGTCCTAGTGGCTCAAGATAATTAGATCAAGTCTGAGCAAATAGTTGCTGAAGATGCAAGATTGGGTTGCTGTTCTTGGGCATGACTTAACAGATGAGAATCCACTGGAAAGTGAGTCAGGAAGTGATATCCAACCAAAGGGAACTCTGAGGAGATCGCTGCAAACCTCCCAGTTAAATATTACCTTAGAAACACTTGAAAGAGAAAGAGAAAAATTGTTAGCTACCTGAAGCACATGACACAAATCAAGAATTTACCCAACAGATTGAAAATCTGCAGAAGGAACATGCATCTTTGCGATCACAAAACATACAGCTTGGAAATAAAAAAAAAAGCTTCAACACAATTTTAAGGTATGGTTAAACTCTATCAAGAATTTGAAATCATTTTACAATACTTCTATGTTCATTTCAGCATTTTTTACAATAGCCAGAATTTGTAAGCAACCCAGTAACCTGACAACAGATGAGTGGTTAAAGAAATTAAGGAAAGAAAATTCTGTATCAAACAAAGTTTAACAATAGAAGAGTTATAATTTGAACTTTTACAGGAAGATTCTTATGCTCCTGGTGTTCAAAATACATATTCCGGTATAGAGTATAACCCCTGTGATTTTCCAAGCTTTAATTCACCCTACAACTGAAACGAGTGCTTTTCTTCCTCTCCCACAAAAGGAGCAAAAGAATTAGGAGGTTCAGGGGATCCTCTGGAACATCAGATAAGCTAAAAAGAGGAGAATCAAGCTGTGGTGTGAACCTCATAGATCATCTCTTGCCATTAGGCCTACTTAACTCCACAGTAACAAGATCATAGGATAATGATTTCTCCTCCAGGCCAACCACATCCTGCTCTTCCACAAGACAAATAAGAGTCATTATAATCCTGATAAACTTCCTGGAAAAAACAAAACTCAGAAGACTAAACTCATTGCCCTCTTTGGGATAGTGGAGCCCAAATTTTTAGAAATCAAATCCAGTAGAAATAGTGGGAGATAAATAGTAAAGAGAACCTTTGTAATATCAATGTGTCTGATTCAAAACTCTTCTCAAAGGGAAACAAGCTGGCATTGGCTCTCTCCCTTTTTCTAATCTAAAATCAACTGTTGTCAATGGTCTATTTGTGAGAAGAGGTCCTCCTTGTCTCCACTTGCTTCAGGAAACATACATGGATTTTTCCATACTTTTTTAATACAGGGTTTTTTCTACCTGCCACATTTAACATTTAGTGTGAGAAATGCCTATTTCTCTGGGAGATTTTCCTCAATCATATCCCCCAGTGGCTTGATATTCCACCACACATTCTGCAGATCAAAGTCAAGCTCCCTTTAGTTATGATGCTACCTTCAAGTAGCCCACAAATGGACACCCAAATATTCAACAGGGAACATGACTATAATCAAGCAGATTTTCAAACAGCCATAGAATGATAGACTATTACTCTAAGAGAAAGCAACCACTCTACCTTTGCAAACATATTGCCAATATGGGCTCCTGAGCTAGCATTGGAAATTAAAAAGAAAACTCTCAAATCTCAAACTACTCATATGTTATAGAGGAGGTAGGGAAATCAATCAATAGTCTGTATCCTTGACTACTTAAGAGAACACTTACCTTCAATTCAGTTGAGTTACCATATCAGATGCCACCAGGAGGAATATAAAGATAAATGCCTGAACTCTACCCTCAAGAAGTTTAGAGTCCAAGAATAGAAATGGACACATCAATAAATATTAACAGAATAGACACTGTAGTTATGTCAAAGGTTCACAGACAAAAATTTATTTTTCTTTCCCCCAATCCTTTGCACTATATAGACAGACAAATAGACAGGTGGACTGAAAGACACACACACACACACAAACACACACACACACACACACCCCACTGGTCATAATGACTGTAGAAATCTTTGTAGGAGAGATGATTTTTAGTCCAGACTTTGAGAAGCATGTAGGCAATTGTGTTGGAGCAAAAAGACATAGGATGATATTGCTGAGGATGAAAGACCTGTTGTTGACATGAATGAAACAGGTGAGAAAAGCAGCAATGTGGAGGATTGTGAAAGCCTTTTTATGCTTGAAACCACAATTTGTGCAGAGGATGGAGAAGTTACCTTGTATTTTTTGGAGTAGAGAACATGAGTAGCATCTATACTCTGGCAGGGACACAGAGGACTAGTGGACTGGAAGACATGGAGGACTAATGTTATGGAGTATAGAGGCCAGGCTACAGGAAGAGGGAGCATTTGGAAATCTGGACTGTAGAAGGTCCAGTAGATTGGAAGAGCAATGGAGAAGCTAGGCCTGAGAAAGAATTACAAGACCATTTGAAGGCATTAGTCACTGGATGTGTATAGTATTGGGGGACAACATTCAAGCCCCAAACTAATCTCAGATTTCTGCCTCAGGAAAACAAATTAAATCATAGCTGTAGCTGAAAACTACAGAAGGAAGAGGGACAGTGAGAAGAATAGGATTGTAAAAGAAGTCATTTTAATTGGAGAGAGTCGGGCGGAATTTTAGGGAGATTTTCAGAAGAAGATGAGAAATAAAAACAAAGCTGATATATACATATACATCCCAGAATTTAGTTATCATAACTAAGGGGGAGGTTGAAATATAAACAAAGACGGTTGGATAATTCAAGACAGAGCATTGGGTACCTTGTAGGATTGCAGAATGGGAAAGACTTAAATGAGAATGTAGGATTCTCAAAATCCAGAGGAGGATCTCAAAGAGAAAGTGTGAAGAAATATCATTTACTTACGAAGTGATTAAAAAAAAAGCTACATGATGATGTTGCAATGAGGAAGTTGCTAGAATTCATTGAGAGATAGGGAGCTTCATTTCTGTTGTTGGGGATTAGGTTGAGATTCAGTTTGGTCTCACATTTAGAAATAGAATTACGGTAAAGATGATTCCATTAAGAAATGTGACGTGAAGGTCTTGAGAAGTATCAGTTAATAGTTAGAAGGGACTGTTGGACTTGGGGGAGAGTTTTATGTATTAATCGTCAGCATTGTAGATCAAGGGGAGGGCATCTGTTATAAAAGAAGCTGAGGAACCCTAGAGACAGATAGGAAAGTGGGTAAGGCAGTGGCATTGCACATGGCCAACTCAAGTTAGGTCCCTGCCATCTCATATGATCTCCTGAGCACACCAGGAGTGATTCCTAAGCCCAGAGTAAGGAGTAACCCCTGAGGAGAGTCAGGAGTATCCCCTGAGGATCACTGTCTGTTGTGATCCAGAGAAGAAGAAGAAGAAGAAAAAAAAAGAAGAAGCTGAAGAACAGCCCTTTCCCCCAGGTTAAAGGGGACAAAGAATGGATTCTAGAGTAGATTTAGACAGTGGCATTTCAATGAAAGGAACAATTGAACAGAAGAACAATCCCTTTGAAATTGTGTGAATAGCAATCAACGTAAAAAGTTGTGCCTTCATATCTGCAAACACTCAGGCTCTTTCTGCAAATGTTCAGTTTATAAGTTTCATTAATTTGTACCAAGGTATGCAAAAAGTGTGGCTAGTTATTGAATCTAGATTTTGTCAGTGGTGGATGAATAAAGATTTCCATTTATTAGGCAAATTGGTCTTTATGAAGATTAGACAATATGGAATAGGTTTAAATTGCAACAAAGGATCTAAAAAGAAAAAAATGTTTTTCATAGTCTTTTTCTTTTCAAATCTATATATTTTGTTAACAATTAGTTTGTGTGTTTTCAATAGTGTAAATGCTTCTGGTATTGACTTAAAAAGTTCCTTACCAAAGTTTCCAATATCCTCTACCAAGGTTCTTTGATACTTTTAGTCCATCTCCCATTTCCCTCCTCTGCAGGCTCTGCTTGTTTATCTGAGTTTTTTTTAATCCAAGGCCAAGGTTTGCCATTGTTCTGATGATTTCACTCATCATTGCTACAGGGACACAGCAAGGAAATAGAAAGCATTAAAAAAAAAAACACAGAAGAATATTTTATAAGCAGCCTCATAATAAAGGACAGGGAACAAACTGTCTTAGGGCTCCTCAGAAATAAATATACCTTAGATATATTTATAAATCCTGGCAGGATGTTTTATGTTAGTTTCATCTTTTAGATCAATGCCACAGTTTGGTGTTAAGCAAAGACTATGTAGTAGCACATTTTTCAAAATAGAGAAAACACATAGACTTTATTTTTCTTTGCTTTAATTTTTATCTTACTCTCTTCTAGCACAGGTACATTCAAAGTCACTTTGTGAACATAATGTGGGCATTAAAGTGAAATTGTCAGACGTAATTATTAATTGTGTCATAGTCCCATTTTTAAAAAAAAGAAGTATCAACCTCCAATCCTCTATCCAGCCTTGTTGGTTATCTCTGGCTTGATTAAAGGAATGATACTCATTTGTAAATGCATTTGGCAAACTTACCCTGCTATTGTTTCCATTATTTTGCAAATTACAGACATTGAGATGAAGGCTCTGTAATTTCCTCGCGTTCCCTTTATTCCTGCTTGGAAAACTGGTATTGCCCTGGCATATTTCCACTTTGCTGTTATTTCATTTGAATACAGCAAATTCTTTATTATGATTAACAAAGCCTTGTTCCATTTCTCTTTGACTATCAGTCTGCTCAGGAGATGAGTTGATTTTGAAGCCCGCTGTCTCCTTAAATCTCTCTGCTTCATTGATCTCCAAGTTGTGGAAGACAACAGACACCCAAGTATTCCTACATGACATGTTTTTTGCATGTTCTCCCTTTTGAATTTGTTGTATGTTTAGTAATTTTATCATCATCTGGAACTATTTCTCTTTTTTGCAATTGTCTGGTTCTAAATATCTTCGTAACTTATTACTTATAAGCCTAAAAATATGCAAGCAGTTGGGTTTGGTAATCTTGCGATTTTAAATCTTTGTCTTTTAATATTTCAGTTTTTTCCTTTCCTGTCAGACAAATCCTTTTATCTCTTTATCCTCATCTCCCTTTGTTTTTTCCCCCATCTCAAGCATACTTGGCACTCCTAGGTGTTTAACTTTGACAAAATCTTGAGAGAAATGTTTGGAGGGATGTTGGTATTTCTTTATATTGAATATGAAGCATTGTGGGAAATGAGGATAATAGAGTACCAAAGATAATAGAGACAAGCTACACAGATTCAACTTTCATGGTTTTACTGTATTTTGTAAGCAATCGATACCAAGCAGTTTGGGGACATTGTGTGTGTGTGTGTGTGTGTGTGTGTGTGTGTGAATATATATATATATATATATATATATCTTTTTATTTATTTTTTAATCTATATATTTTATTTATGATTCAATAATTTCACAAAATATTCCACCTAATATCAGATATTTTTTTATCATTTTTTATTTAAATACTGAGGTTGTAAAATTGTTCATGATTGAGTTTCAGTCTTATTATGTTCACCACCCTTCACCAGCACACATTTCCTGCCACCAATGTCTCCAGTTTTCCTCCCACACCCCATTTGTCTGTCTTTAGGACCTCTCTCTCTCTCTTCCTTTTTTTTCCTTTTAGACTGCTTTGCACTATTGTTAATGAAGGGGTACCATGCATATCACTTTATCTCCTTTCAGTACTTAGCTCTTATCCAGAATGATCAATTCCAACTATTATTTTTATCAGTGGTTCCTTCTCTATCCATTATGCATTATTCCACTATTTGTTTGTTTGTTTGTTTTTTGGGTTCCACCCCAGCAGTGCTCAGGGGTTACTCCTGGCTCTATGCTCAGAAATTGCTCCTGGGGACCATATGGCTCAGGGAACCATATGGGATGCCGGGATTTGAACCGATGACCTCCTGCATGAAAGGCAAACGCATTACCTCCATGCTATCTCTCCGGCCCCTATTCCACTATTTGTGGTAAGATTCCTAACGTGACTGGACCTCTTGACCCTCATCTCTATTGTCTCTGAATATTATTACCATACTATCATTTTTTCCTTATACCCCATAAAAGAGTGAGGTAATTCCGTCTGTTCCTCTCCCTGTGACTCATTTCATTCAGCATAATACTCTCCATATCCATTCATGTATAAGCAAATTGCATGGCTTCATTTTCCCTACAGCTGCATACTGTTCCATTGTGTAGATGTACCACTGTTTCTTTAGCCTCTCATCTGTTGTTGGGTACCTGGGTGGTTTTTCAGATTCTAGCTATTTTAAATAGTACTGCAATGAACATAGTATGCAGAGGATGTTTTTGTATTGTGCTTTTGGGTACCTAGAGAATATGCTAGGAATGGTATTGATGGATCATAAGGAAACTCAATTTCTAGATTTTTTAGGAATATCTATATTGACATCCAAGAAGACTCGACTAATTGGCATTCCCACCTTCAGTAAATGAGAGTACTTTTCTCCCTGCATCTGTGCCCGCACTGATTGTTCTTGCTCTTTGTGATGTGTGACAGTCTTTTGTATGTGATTATACCTCATTGTCTGATTTGCAGTTCCTTGATGTGAAGCATTTTTATGTGCCTTTTTTAAAAAAATCAAAAAATATTTTATTGAAAAATTGTGATCTCAAGAGTTCTTTATAGTTGAATTTCAGATATATAATGAGTCAAGGCACTTTCCACCACCAGTTTCAACTTCCCTCTACCAATGAACCTAGAGTGTACCCTATCCCAACACCCTTTGCCCCCTGGCATGCCAGTGTAAAAGGTCTCTTTGAGTTTAGATTAAAGTGTTTAATGTTAAAGTTTAGGTCCCTTGATTCTATTATCATTGATTTTTGGCTTGGATATTTAGTTTTGCCCTTATTTATTTTTTTGCCAATGCATCTGAGACCACTTGGCCCTTTGCCTCTGGCCCCTAGCCTTTCTTTGTTCCTTTCTTCTTAGTTTTATAGAAAAATGTGAAATATGTGGTAAAAATAAATTAATCTGTGTTCCGAGGTTCTATGAAAATGGTGGGAGCCCCGACTTAAAAGATAAGAGATAAAAAAATACAATAATAAAAAATGGCCAACATCATTTTTGAAGAGGCTTTCCTTTTTCACTTTGTATGTCTTTTTTTTTTTTTTTGTGGTTTTTGGGTCACACCCGGCAGTGCTCAGGGGTTATTCCTGGCTCCAGGCTCAGAAATTGCTCCTGGCAGGCACAGGGGACCATATGGGACGCCGGGATTCGAACCGATGACCTCCTGCATGAAAGGCAAACGCCTTACCTCCATGCTATCTCTCCGGCCCCACTTTGTATGTCTTGCCCCTTTAGTAAAGATGAATTGATCAGATGTCTGTGGGTCATTATCTATTCCAAGTATATTATTTTTATCTGAGGGTCTATCTTTATTCTAATACCATGCTGTTTTAATAACTATTGCATTACAGTACAATATAAAATTAGAGAAAGTTATGCTTCCCATCTTTCTTTTCCTAAGTATTGCCTTAGCTATATGTGGGAGTTTATTGTTTTAAATGAGTTTCAGGAATGCTTGATCTACTTCTCTGAAAACCATCATAGGTATTCACAGAGAGATAGCACTAAATCTGTACAATCCTTAGAAAAGTGTTGCGATTTTAATGATATTGCTCCTCCCAAACCACGAACAAGGTATGTCTCCATTTCCTTTTATTTCTTGAAGTAGTGTTTTGTAGTTATCTTTGGCTAAGTTGGCACTAAGGTACTTGATTTTCTGTGGCATAACTGTAGATAAAATTGTTTTTTTTTAATGTCTCTTTCTTCTCATTTATTATTTGTTCATAAAAAGCCATAGATTTTTGCATGTTAATTTTGTAGTCTGCCAATTTACTATACAAATACATTGTTTCTAGAAGCTTTTTTTTTTTAAATATGGAACGCTTCACAAATTTGCATGTCATCCTTGCGCAAGGGCCATGCTAATCTTCTCGTTTCTAGAAAATTTTTGATAGATTTGTGATTTCTAAATATAATATCATATCATCTACAAATAATGAGAGCTTGACTTCTTCCTTTCCTATCTGAATGTCCTTTGATATTTTTTTTTCTTGCCTGATTGCTATGCCAAATACTTCTAGTACTATGTTGAATAGAAGTGAAATGAGGGGGGAACCTTGTCTTGTGCCAGATCTTAGAGGAAAGGATTTTAATTTTTCTCCATTGAGTATAATATTTGGTATGGGCTTGTGGTAAATAGCCTTATTTAGAAAAGTTTCTTGCAACCTCATCTTTTTTAAAATAATCATATCCTTATTTAACACTGTGATTACAAACATGATCATAGTTGGGTTTCAATCATAAAAAGAACACCGTTCTTCACCAGTGAAACCTTCCCATCACCAATGCCCCCCATATCCTCCCTCCTCAATCACCCCCCCTGCCTGTATTTGAGACAGGCTTTCTACATCCTTCACTCACTGACATTACAATCTCTTCTTGTTGAGAGTTTTTATCATGATTTGGTGTTGGACCTTGTCAAATGATTTCTCTTCATCTAAAGATATATGATTTTTATTTTTCCTTTTGTTGATATGGTGTATTATGTTGATTGACTTGTGAAATTTAAACCACCCTTGCATCTCTGAAATGAATTCTACTTGGTCATGGTGTATTACCTTGATGATCTGTTGGATCCTATTTGCTAGAATTTTGTTGAGGACCTTTGCATATGTATGCATCAAGGATATTGACCTGTAGTTCTCTTTTTTGTGGCATTTCTGTCTGCAGGGTGATATTAGCATCATAGAAACTATTTGGAAGTTCTTGTTTCTTCAATTTCTTGGAAGTGCCTGGAGGATTGGCAGTAGGTCCTCTTAAAAGATTTGAAAGAATTCCCTAGTGAATCCATCTGGGCCTGGGCTTTGTTTTGGTAAGTGTTTTATCATTTCAATTTCCCCAATAGTGTGATATGTTTGTTCAGATATCCCAGGTCATCTTTGTTCAACCTTGGTAGGTTATAAGAATCCAAGAATTTATTAATTTTTTCCAGGTTATCTTGCTTTGTGGCATAAAGTTTTTCAAAGTAATCTCTGATTACCCTTTAAATTTCTGCCGTATCTGTAGCAACCTTCTCCTTTTCATTTCTAATTCAGTTTATTCAGTTTCTCTTTCTTTGTGAGTCTTGCTAATGTTTTATTGATCTTTTTAATTTTTTAAAGAATCACCTCTAAGTTTTATTGTTTTCTTCTGCCTGCCTATTTTTTGGTTCATTTTGTTGGCAATTTTTCAATATTTTAAACTGTGCCATTCTTGAAAAGCTATAAAGTTTCCTCTTACTATTGCTTATGCTGTGCTCCACAAATTCTGATAATTTTTGTTCATTCTTATTTGTTTCCAGGAATCTTTTGATTTTTCTTTGACTCACTGGTTGCTCAGAACTGAGTTGTTAAATTTCCAGGTGTCAAATTTTTTTTTTCTCTGTCTGTTTGTAATTCACTTCTATATTCAGTGCATCAAGATCTGAAAAGATAGTTGCTACAAATTTTTCATCTTGAGTTTATGGAAGTGTGTTTATCCCTTTAAATTCATTATGTCCTTTCTGAGTTTTAGCTTCAGTTTTTAGTTTTAGGTTCATCCATCAAAAGGTAACAGAGCGAAGTTCTCTCAATGATATTGTGTTGCTATTGATGTCTTTCTTAGCAGTTGCTTTAAATATTTTGTTAGCCCTTCATTGCCTGCCTTTATGTTTGTGAGTGTGAATTTTTTCCCTGATGTAATGCCCCTTGATTTTTAAGAAAAGACTGTCTCTTCTAACCTTTTTAAGTATGAAGTCTGTGTTATCTGATATTAACATGGGTACTCCAGCCTTTTTAGGGGAGTAGTTTGCTTAGAGAACTATCATCCACTGTCTGCTTTGACTATTTGGATGTATTTCTTCCAGACACCAAAATGTTGGATTCAATTTTCTGATCTATTTTGTCACTTCGTATCTTTTACTTGTTGCATTTAGTTCATTGACCAGGAAGCAGAATATTGTCAAGGGATTTTGTGTCATTTTTTAGTAGAAGTTTGCTTCTTTGTTGGGTTTATCTTGCCTTACAGTAGACCCTTTCATTTTTCTTTTAAGGTTGGCTTTGTGTCTGTAATGTTCCTTAGCTATTGTTTGATCTGTGAAGCTCTATATCATTCTTTCAAACCTGAATGAGAATCTACTGGGTGAAGTATTCTTGGAGAAGTGTTCATTTGATTGAATGCTTTTTCACTTTTTCTTGCCACTGCTTTTGGACCTGGAGGGTTGCTTGTGCAAAATCTGCTATAAATCTCAAGTTTTCTTTTTTGAATGTAATTTCCTTCTTTGATCTTGCTGCTTTCAGTATTCTATCTCTGTCTATGGGTTTTATCATTGTGACTAGTATGTGTCTTGTGGTGCCTTTATTTGGGTTTTTGTTATCTAGAGACATCATTTTCTTAAATCTAACCAGGATGTCTATATCATATAATACTCTTCTAGTATTCCTCATACTTTGAGAGCACTAATTTAATATTTGCTTCCAAAAGTCAGTGATATTAGAGGAAATTATAATGAGAGCTCCTCTAGACCAATATTTTTCAAGATTTTTCTAAATGTGGCCACCTTAGAACCTTGTTTCCTTTTTGTGGTCTCCTATTCTATGGGGTTATTAATGACCCCCATAGTGTCATGCTTTGACCTTTTATTTATATGAGTTTTCACCCATGACTTCCTTGGAATATTCTAAGGGCCCATAGGGAGCCAAATAGCACCAGATTGAGAAATGCATCATTAGACCATGAACTTGGTTAAAATAAAAAAGTGTATGACTAAATTTCAACCCCATCTGCCAAATTCTTTTACCCCTATTTCCTCATCTATTTTTATTACCCCTCCTTTCACATCTATGATATTAGCATCTTTGGATACTTCTATGTCAACTCAGTTTATCTAAATATTCAGAGGAATTTGTTCAGGGGAGGTTGGTATTTCTTTATATTGAGTCTGAATATTGAGGAAAATGTGGATAATAGAGTATCAACAATAAAATAATAGAGCTTAAAGTGTTTTATTTTCTTTAGAGTATATTATATGTCAAACATTGTTCCACCTAATCTGAGTTTTAGTCCTCAGTTAATTTTCTCAACTGTGTGTGTTTATGTTTGTTTATGTGTGTGAGAGAGAGTTTAAAAATGGCTGGGGGACCAGAGCAGTGGTGTGGAGCAGTAAAGCATCTGCCTTGCCAGTGCTAGCCTAGGACAGACCACGGATCAATCCCTGGCTTCCCATAGGGTCACCCAAGCAAGGAGTGATTTCTGAGCGCATATCCAGGAGTAACCTCTGAGCATCACCGGGTGTGGCCCCAAAACAAACAAACAAAAATGATTGGGGGTGGATGGGGAGACAGATACTTAACTAAGAGAAAATATCAAAGATAATTCTTGAAGAGCAGTGATCAGGATGCAAGTGGGAACAACACTTCACTACAATCCTACAATTTTCTGAGACAAATAATAACAAAGTTGTCTCTTACAGTTCAGAGCAGTTGAGAGGCAAGACTAAGACTCCAGAGTCATCTAGATACTAAATTGAAGGTACAGAATTTGAACCTAGAATGCCTGATTGCAGAGATATTCTATATTGTGCCAGTGTGAAGGCCCTTGTTGTAGTTTTAACATTGTTTTATAATGCTCCTTCAGATATTTGCTTTCCAGACAGTGAGTACTACTGCATGTGAAGTGGTGTTTGACTATTCCCTCATGTTCGACTTACCAAAAAGACCCATAAAATTGTGGTTTCTATCACACAATCTAGAAAAATCAAAGCTGTTGATATTTTTCCAAGATCAATCAGCAAATAGGATACAAGAGAGATTCAGCATACTCTGTCTAGTCCCTCCTTTTTATAGGGTCCCCTCTGCAGGGATTATTTTGGTGAAGAGGCTGAATTATTTTCCCCTATTACTCTATGGATTCTCATAGGGTCACTCTGAGAGCAGGAACCTCACTAGAACTTGGGTGGAAGTTGGATCACCAGTGTTTCCTATACCAGCAAGGCTCATCTACATCTTCTCTTCCCAGAGATGCTACAGCTCAGTAGAAATCTTTGCCTCTCCAAGGTCCTTTTGCAGAGGACTGGATAATAGTATAGTGATCTGTAACAAAATGAAAATGAGAGGATACTCAATGTGAATTTCACTCAAAGCATTTTATGCTCTGGTGCCCATTGCCTAGAGTAATGATTTAGCCTTATGAGAATTTTTTTTAATTATTTCATTTTTAACTCTCAGACTGGTGCGCATGAGCCCTATCTAGGGTGCTAAACAATGTGGCAAATGCCACTTTTGTGTTCAGAGACATTCTCTCATCCACTAAGTTATAGGCTCACTTTCTGGCAGATATCCTTGAATTTGAATCTTATTCTCCTTATATCACTGTTTTGGGGGTAATATTTCCACCAGGGGCTACCTAATTAATTTTCTAAACATGTCTTCCACACTCAATCTCTCAACTTAGATTCAAAGGTAGATTCTCTGTTCCTTACTTTGTTCTTTGTTTTAATCCTGTCTACCCAATAATTTTTTTCCCTAAACAGAATACTTCTGATGGATGATATCTTCAAACATATTGCCTCTAAAGGAAATTGAGGCACCATAATTTTTTCTTTCTTATAACCAGTATGATATTTTTGAGAAATCAATTATCTTCTTTGGGACCTGGAGTTATGAGTGACACAGATAAAAGTAATTGGGGAGCAGCTAGTTATATGGTACAAATATGACTACAAAGCATTTGTTGCATTCTCACTTGGGGGTCTTTGATAGAGAGATAAGGTGATGGGTAGAGAAAGAGCTTTATTTAGGAATAAGCCAAGAGATTGGAACATGGTAGATGGATGGCATAGAGAACCACCTTATCTACATAGATACAAGAAGTTGCTTTTATAGAGAAAAAGAACAAGGAAGCACAATTCTAGAAAGTTTGGGTTATAGTCTCATGTGCAACAGAATGATCAATACATTCTTCATGGTCTCCTGAAATACAGTTCACCTTATTTTTTCAACCTGTTCTATTTTAATATACTTTTGGGGGGTTGGAGATTGGGGGTTTGGGAGTGGGGACAAGATAACAACAACTTTCTCTGATTAGAATAGTCATGTTTTTTTTTGTTTTTGTTTTTGTTTTTTGGTTCTTTGGGTACACCCAGCAGTGCTCAGTGGTTACTCCTGGCTCTATACTCAGAAATTGCTCCTGGCAGGCTCAGGGGACCATATGGAATGCTGGGATTCGAACCATTGACCTTCTGCATACAAGGTAAATGCCTTACCTCCATGCTATCTCTCTGGCCCCAAGGTCATGTTTTCTTTTTTAACTTGATATAGTCCTTTACTTCTTTGGAACATATTTTTAGAAATTTCAAGTGTTTGGGGGAGGGTGTCCATACCCAGTGACTCTCAGGGGTTACTCCTGGCTATGCGCTCAGAAGTCGTTCCTGGCATGGAGGATCATATAGGATTCTGGGGATTGAACCGCAGTCTGTCCTAGGTCAGCCGTGTGCAAGGCAAGCACCCTACGGCTGGGCTACCTCTTCAGCCCCAGAAATTCCAAATTTTAAGGACACCTTCTATAGCTAGTTCTGACCCTCATTCTGTCCTTCTGCAGCTTTTTGATTCTGAGCTCATAAATCTTTAATAAGTGATGCTTTATGTAGTATAGCTAAGATGGTATTTTACTGCACACTGTTAAGAAGTTAGACTGAAACATTACTTTATGATTAAATAAAACAAAAAACATCTTTGTGGCTTTTTAATTTCATCTTCCCCCATATTTTTTAGTATGAAATTCTCATGGTCTACCTTACAGAATAGGATTAATCACTATGTCAATCATATCAACATGACTTCTTAGAACTGAAAGATCTGAGTTTTTCTTGCCACCTTTCATCACAACCCATATAGCTACACATTCTTGCTTTTATCAGCAGTCTTCAATTACTCCTTTCTTTCTTTTCTTCTTTCTTTCTTTTCTTCTTTCTTTCTTTTCTTCTTTCTTTCTTTCTTTCTTTCTTTCTTTCTTTCTTTCTTTCTTTCTTTCTTTCTTTCTTTCTTTCTTTCTTTCTTTCTTTCTTTCTTTCTTTCTTTCTTTCTTTCTTTCTTTCTTTCTTTCTTTCTTTCTTTCTTTCTTTCTTTCTTTCTTTCTTTCTTTCTTTCTTTCTTTCTTTCTTTCTTTCTTCTTTCCTTTTTTTTTTTTTGGTTTTGGGCCACACCCAGTGACACTCAGGGGTTACTCCTGGCTATGTGCTCAGAAATTACTCCCAGCTTGGGAAAACATATGGAACTCCAGGGATCGAACCGAGGCCCTTCCTGGTTCAGCTGTGTGCAAAGTAAACACCTACGGCTGTGCTATTGCTCCAGCCCCTTCCTCTTTCTTTTCCTCCACTTCCTCTTCTTCCTCCTCCTCCTCTTTCTTTTTCTTCTTCCTCCTCTTCCTCTTTGCCTGCCAGTGCTCAGGAATGGCTCTTGGCTCGGTACTCAGGGATCACTTCAGGTGAGGCTCTAGTGACAATATGTAGTTCTGAGGATTGAAGGTCAGTTGATTGAGTGCAAGACAAGTACCTTACTTGTTGTTGTATTATCTCTCTACTCTAACCCAATACTTTTCATTTCTTTTTCTTTTTTTAGAGACCACTTCAGTAATGCTTAGCCTGGCAGTACAAGCCTGATAGGACTCTGGCCCAATGCTGGGTTTCAGGTCCCAGAGCACTGGAGGTGCCAGACTGACATTCAATGCCATTGTTGGGGGGGGGGGGGAGAGGGGCAGAGGAGGACTCCATGGATCAAACTCAAGGCCTTTCTTCCTTTTTTTTTTGTTTTTGTTTTTGTTTTTGTTTTTTGGGCCACTCCCAGTGACACTGAGGGGTTACTCCTGGCTATGTGCTCAGAAATCGCTCCTGGCTTGGGGAATCATATGGAATGCCGGGGGATCAAACTGCGGTTCATCCTAGGTTAGCATGGGCAAGGCAAACGCCCTACAGCTGTGCCACCTTTCATATTTTAAGCTATACTAAACATACATGCTCACCCTGATAATATCTCTAGTCTCCAAATCGCATATATATTTTCTTAATTTTTATTTAGATTTTGTGATTTATAATACTCTTAATAATTCCAGGCATGCATTGTTTCATGATTACATGTACCACCAGAGTGTTATTGTCCCTCTACCAATATCTTAAAGTCTCCTTTCACACCTCCCAGCCAAACATTTTGGAAAGCTTATATCAGTATGTTCACACTTTGAAATCATATATTTTAAATCACAGTATACTTGAAAGTAAAATATCACATGAACAGTAGTTATATAGGTGAAAGATTACACATTTTTCTGGGCTTAAAATGTATCTTAATGAATCTATAGTCCCTTCAAGAATATTTATAGTTGATGATGGGTCTGAATGAGTGGCAAGACTAATATTTTGCTAATCATAAAAATAATTTAAGCTTTAATTCTAAGGAGATGGCTCAAGAAAGAGGTAGAGCACAAAATCAATATGCATGAGGCCTTGAGTTTACTCTCTAAGAATCAAACCATCATGTCCTTCACCACTGGGAGCCTCCCAGGTCCCCAGAGCTCTGCTGGATGTGAACTCTAATAAAAATGAAATACATTGAGGCTGGAGAGATAACACAGCAGTAGGGCGTTTGCCTTGCATGCAGCTGATCCAGGACGGACAGCATCCCAGATGGTCCACAGTGCCTGACAGAGTGATTTCTGAGCACAGAGCCAGGAGTAACCCCTGAGCGCCGCTGGGTGTGACCCCCCCCAAAAAAAGCAATAGATTATGGATGAATTGTAGAGCTATTAGAGTACTTGATTTGCATATATGAAGTCTGGGATTAATCTCTGGCACCATACACAAAGAAGAAAAATAAAAAGAAAGGAAGAGAAAGAAAATAACTATCTTTAGCCATCTCTGCCATTTTTCACTGTGCAGTTTTGAATAAGTTGCCAAACCTTTTTAAGTTTCAACTTTTTGAAAACTGAAAATAAAAGTATTACATAACCTTTACTTTTAAGTTTTTTTTTCAATACTATAATCTGGATAATCTCAATATTATTTACATTTTCTTCGGAGATTCCAGAAGATTTTCCATGTGAGTTGCAACAAGATAAATTGTCACTAGCTAGGAATCAACGTCTATAGCAAAATAGAAGAACTATTTGAGGTTGGATGGGTTGTGGTGGGAGAGAAGGGAAAAGGTGAGACGAGGAGAGGGAAATCAACTATTCTTGTTCATTATTCCTGACAGCTGTTGTTTCTCAGTCTTGGCAACGCAAGTATGATGGAACGGTGGAACTCAGCACTACACCAGCAAGGCAAGAACTGGCTCCCCTGTGTGCTTCTATATTGGGTCTAAACACAAGACACTTTCCTGGTGCTTGTGGAACATTAACAATTGTTGCTCAAATGCAGAGATGGCAACTCCAATTCTCTGATCCAAAATGGCTGAAAATAGGGATCCATCTTTCTCTCTTTGGATGAGCAAAAATTCCTGCTTGCTACCATATGCAGTACATGGTGTTATTTCTCTTTATGGTTATGTCTTTGAATATGTTTCTCCTGCTTATTTGAGATCTATTTGTATTGTTATGAATGCTAGCTATGATTAGGCTAAATGCTAGTTTTGATTAGGCTAAAGTAGTGCTTCTCAATATTTACCCAACAGATAAATGTCTGGAGGGGTTCAAGAATATTGCCATTAATTAAAAAAATGTATGATGTATATATTTTTAATCTTTATTTTAGGGGAGGCACCTGGGCACTGAGTCTGTGACTTTCTCAAAGTCACACAGATTTTAAGAGGCAGTGCTGGACTAGAAACTTAAACTCCTCTTTCTTCCAGTTGATTCAGTTGAAAGGAGAAAAGGTGTTTTTTCTGGTAAGTGGGCAGATCACCTCAGGAATCAGAGCAGACAAGCACCTTGTTTAGCCCAAAGTCAACAACAACAGAATCGATACCTTATCTACAACAAGCCAAACACAGAGGGCAACAGTTACCCTAGCACTCTGGGGGGGGTGGGGTGGGGGAAGGAGGGAGATATGGGACACATACTGGGAAAAGGAGGTGGAGGGTGGGAGGTGGGAATGGCCCTGATTCATTGTCACTATGGACCTTAAATATTACTGTGAAAGATTTGTTATTCACTTTTGGTCACAATAAAAATTATTAAAAAATAAAGCACCTTGTTTATCTCCATTCAGTTACAGGAAGTAGAAGACATGAAGGCTTATTCACCAAAATATTTGCAGTTCATAAGTTAGAAATTAGCAGTCTCTGTTCACTTAGGACACTAAAATAAACATTGGCTCAGGCCTTATAATTTGCTGAGGCAAACAAAACAAAACAAAACAACAACAACAACAAACAAAACGAAAACAGATAAAAAAATCTACTCCATAGTCAAGCAGGAAATAAGCTCATTTTCACAGTGGCTTCAGTCTGAGAGCTGGCATCTGCCCATGTGAGGACTAGATTTTCTTGTCAATATGGTATTTACTATCCCAGTCACATGAGCCGATAGAAGATGAGTCACAGTTAACTGAGGAATAAATCAGGAAAATGTAATTCATGCGTTTCTTTCCAATTAGATCCCTCCAAAACTCTCTAGGGCTGATATTTCCTCTCAGCAATCACAGTCAAAGTCTAAAATGCGGAGCCCTAGAGAGAGCACAGCGGTAAGGCATTTGCCTTGCATGCAGCTGATTCGAACAGACAGTAGTTCGAATCCTGGCATCCCATATAATCCCCCAATACTGCCAGGAGCGACTTCTGAGTGCAGAGCCAGGAGTAACCCCTGAACACTGCCAGGTGTGACTCAAAAATCAAAACCCAAAACAACAACAACAACAACAACAAAAGTGGAGTCTAAAATGCATTTTCAGTATGGGCTAATCTTCTTGGGTTTTTTTTTTTTTTTTTTTGGTTTTTGGGCCACACCCGTTTGACGCTCAGGGGTTACTCCTGGCTATGTGCTCAGAAATCGCCCCTGGCTTGGGGGGACCATATGGGACGCCGGGGGATCGAACCGCGGTCCTTCCTTGGCTAGCGCTTGCAAGGCAGACACCTTACCTCCAGCGCCACCTACCCGGCCCCTAATCTTCTTGTTATTAGTAAGTCTATGGTCATCTTGTAACATTCTTTTTACTAGTAAGAGCAAGATTTTGAATATATTAATGCTCACACAAATACCAAACCTCTAGAGGTCTTCTGCCTTTGCTGTATGTGGCTTCACTTTCTTCCTTACTTTTAAGAGGCTTCAAAACCTGAGGTGTCACCTTAAATGATTCCTCATCCTAGTCAACAATGTAGTCATTAAGCAATTAAAATAAAATAGGGCCAGAGCGGTAGAGCAGTGGTAGGGCATTTGCCTTGCACGCGGCTGACCCAGGATGAACACAGGTTTGTTCCCGGGATCCTATATGGTCCCCCAGCCAGGAGCGACTTCTGAGTGCATAGCCAGGAGTAACCCCTTAGCATCACTGGATGTGGCCCCAAAACAAAAACAAACAAAAAATAAAATCACAGCAGTATCCCTCCAAGGAATCAAGTGAATAACTGAGGGTGACTTTATTTTATAGACAACAGTGACCTGGGAGTTCAAAATTATGACTGACTGGTGGAGTAACTGGTAGTTGATAGAGCACATGCCTAATATAAACAAGACCCTGAACTCCATCCTGAGACCTCATGGTTCCCTCAAACACTGCCAGTGTGGCCTTGGCGACTTCTGAATATTGACTTGCCCTTCCTGGGTCACGACTCCAAGGTGGTCCTTCCCCTCCACTGTTGAGTATGACACCTACACACCAGGACACATCAAATTTTCCATTGCATTGATTTTTCTCCTAGGCTCATTAGTGTCCCTGAAAATCAGTGTCACAAGAACACTCTGATGTGAAAATGTGTGTTGGGCAAAACAATCAATAAAAACAATTGAAAAGAAGATTCACACATGATGCCAATCTCTCTGCCCTCCAATAATGTTCCTGGGGATTAAGTCACTGGTGGGCACTTTTCTGTAGAAAGTTCAGTTTAATCTCCATCTCACACCTATGGGTTCAATTTTCTTGTAAAATTGACTAACTTGCATCAGAGCCTGATTTTGTGCTTCAGCCAAATATAGAAATGATGTCAGAGAGCCCTGGCTGTGTTCAAGCATAGATGAGATGACCTATTCGGATACTTATTTTTATTTGACTTATTTCCAAATTATAGACCTGTGTTTCTTGTTGCTCTGAACAGAATAGATATGTGGCAGCTTGGTGGGGGGCAGGCTCAAACACTGCATATTGAAGGATGGAAGAGGGCTCCACTTGAAGTCTTCATTCGCATAAACTCACTTTTTGTGAACAAGGATATTGTTTTAGGAAGGTTAAGGAGGAAGAGAAAAGAGAATAAGATGCTGATTTGTAACTCACTTGGAGGCCTTGGTGGAGTCTGAGAAAGAGCGTAGTATCTGTAGGGTTTGCCCACTGTGTTGCTATAAAGGTGATTGGTAGAGTTGTTCATGGTTGCCTATTTCCAACTTCTTTTCCAGATGCTCTTTGACTTTTTTCACAAGTGTCTGCTGCTTCTTTTCTATTTACTAAATGATAATTTAATTGGTTTTCTGGATAGTAGAAGAGGCAAAATTGGGATGGTGAAAAGACTTTAATAAAGAAATAAAAAATAGATGGAATGGGAGCAAGTTTCTCCCAGTGACAATAATGAGTTATTTAATGAAGAAAAGGGAAGAGACTGAAGAGCAAGAGGAGAAAAAACTTAAAGGACTGTGTTGGATTGCGATTTTGGATTTTTTTTTTTATTTTGGGCCTCACCTGGTGACGCTCAGGGGTTACTTCTGGCTATGTGCTAAGAAATTGCTCCTAGCTCTGGAGACCATATGGGACGTTGGGGATCATCCATCCTGGATCAGATGAGTACAAGGCAAATGCCCTACCTCTGCACCACTGCTCTGGCCCTGGGACTTCAGATTTTTGCTTGTAAGAAACCTGGGGTGTGATGAAGCAGAGACTTTGGTGAAACTTAATCAGAAGCTTTGAGGATGACTAAATTCTCTAAATTTGCCAGTTGACAATTGGAGTGGTCCTCTGTACATACAAATGAGACCACATGAATTCAGCTTATATTTGGCTTTCACAAATAAAGGTATGAATGAACAATTCTAGCATCAATCATACCTTTGTTTGAAAAAAGAAACGATGCAAAGATTGTTGACTAAAATAAAGATTGATGAGGAGCCAGTAGCCCTAAGGAGTGAGCCATGACTATGAGTCATTGGAAAGTTATGTGATTTAGATGGAAATGCTTAGAGAGCTCACTTTGTTTTCATAGCAGCATTGCTTTTGTTTGTGGTTGTATTCCACAATATTGTATCTCTGCAAATTGTGCTGTGATTTTAGAAAAATAACCTCCTTCTACATAAAAAACACTATGAGTTTATAATGCATCCATAGTTATGAAAGAGGAGGTATCCTGGGAAGTGTCAAAGCTAAGTAATTCATCAAAGATCTCAAGACTCTGACTTAGAAAAAATTACTTTCCTGTGGCATTCATTCAACCGGTACTTCCTCCTCCACTTCACAGGGAAGCTTCAGTTCTCATTAGAAGCTAGGTAAGAATTTAATTTAATCTGTTTACCAAGACCGTAGTAACAAAGGGACCCAGTTCTTTTGAAGTATCTAGTTTTTCCTTTCTGGTTTTCAAAAATAGATGTTTTCTAATCTAAAATAAATCTCTTTAGAAAATAACCCTCTAATTACAGCTTTCAGTCTTTCAAAATGTTACAATGAGGTCATCTGAGTCCCTGTTCTGGTGAAATCATCACTTCTTCAAAGATTATTTCTAGCTCCTGTCTCATCTACTGTGTGATCAAAAGAATCGCTATGGTGGACTCCCTAGAAACCAGAGGTAAAGTGAAGAAATGATAAACAGGCCCTGCTGGACTCTTTACCCAGCTTCTGTATATTAGAAGGCTTATTAAAATTTCCCAACAGCAACCAAGTATTGTTTACATTGGAGGCAAAATACCTTAAAACTTACTTGTAAAAATATTATGTGCCCCATACTCCTCGTAGATTTTCCATGAATTAAAAAATTATTATGTTTAAATTGAAGGCACATGGATCTACACGTTTTTCATAATAGAATTTCACCCTATAATATTTCAGTACTAATCATCTAACCAAGGTGACCTTCCCTCTACCAATGTCCCTAGGTTCTCATACCACACAGCCTGTGTCCTTAAAAGGAATGCATTTTTGTTTTGTTTTGTTTTGTTTTAGGGACAAACCCAGTGACACTCAGGGGTTACTCCTGGCTATGCACTCAGAAATCACTCCTGGCATGGGGAACAATATGGGATGCTGGGCAAATGCTCTACCGCTGCACTACCGCTCTGGCCCCCCAGAAGGAATCCAGTTTAAGTTTAGTTTAGTTTGGGTCTCCTGCTTGCAGTATTGACTTTGTGATTTGTATATATATACATATTATGTATGCATATTTGTATTATATATACATATATATCTTACCTTGTACCACTTATATGCTAGGTCTGGCCCCTGAACCTTTAACTCTTCTTACTTCCACCCCTTTTACTCCCCCCATTTATTTTTTTCCTTGTCATTCTCATTTATAAAAAAAACAGGGTCCAGGATAATTTAGATATCCCCTCTTTGATACCTTTCATTTTCATAATCTCTTATTCTGTATATTGAAGGTAAGTGAGATCATTTGGTATTTGTCCTTCTTCTTACTTCATTTAACATGATTTCTTCTAGTTGAATCTAAGTTTCAGAAAATTGCATGATTTTATTACTGATTGCAACTATATGATATTCCAATTTATATCTATACCACATCTCTTTAATACCTCATCTGTCATTGGACACCTGGGCTAATTTCATATTCTAGCTAATGTACTAAGATAGGCATATGGAAATTCAATTCATACTTTTTTGGTTTTGTTTTTTGTTTGTTTGTATTTTGGGTCACACTCAGGGGTTACTCCTGGCTCTACATTCAGAAACCGCTCCTGGCAGGCTCGGGGAACCATATGGATGCTGATTAGACAAATTATAAGCACTAATTGTTCTTGTTGGTTTTTTTTTTTTTGATGATGTGTGCCAGTTTCTGTGTCATGAGATGGTACCTCATTGTTTTTGATTTGCATCTTCTTGATGTTTAGTGAGGTGGAGCATTTTTTCATGTGCCTTTGGCCATTTGTATTTCTTTTTTGTGAAATTGTCTGTTCATTTCTTGTCCCCATTTTTTCTATGGGGTTAGTTTTTTTGTTATTGCTAAGTTCTGTAAATACCTTGTATGTCCTAGATATTAGCCCCTTATATGATGGGTATTGTGTGAATGTGGGGATGTGAGGAGAAAGGAACTCTCATTCACTGCTAGTGGGAATGATGTCTAGTCTAGTCTTTATGGAAAAACTATATGAAGGTTCCTCAAGACACTGAAAATTGAGCTCCCATATGATCCAGCTATACCATTTCTAGGGATATATTCTAGAAAAATAAAAACACAATTAAAACTGCCTTCTGCATACCTATATTAATTGCAGCACTATTTACAGTAGTTAGACTCTGGAAACAATCAATATGCCCTTCAACAGATGAATGACTAAAGAAACTGTGGTTCATATACGCAATGGAATACTATACAGCTGTCAGGAGAGATGAAGTCATGAAGTTTTTCTATACATGGATGGACATGGAAACTGTTCTGCTGAGTAAAATAAGTCAGAGGGAGAGAGATAGACACAGAATAGTCTCACTCATCTATGGGATTTAAGAAAAATAAAAGACATTATTGTAATAATACCCAGAGACAATAGAGATGAGGGCTGGAAGGACTAGCCCACAATATATGAAGCTTATCACAAGTGGTGAGTGTAGTTAGAAAAATAACTACACTAACAACTATAATGACAATGGTAGTGAGTGAGAGAAATAGTATGCCTGTCTTGAATATAGGCAGGAATTGGGGGAAGATATTGATGGGGGGCATTGGTGGTGGGAAGGTTGCACTGATGAAGGGAGGTGTTCTTTTTTTTATAATTAAAACCCAGCTGCAAACATGTTTGTAATCATAGTGCTTAAATATATTATAAAAATTTAAAAATTATAAACACTATATTTTCTCAAATTTTTGACAGACTCAAATATTTTGAATGAGGAGTTAAGGGGTAATGATTATTTGTTTCTACTCAAGCCTCTTAAACTTTGGATACTTGAGTCCTTGTGCACCAAAGTTTGGAAACTCTCCAAGTTGACAGAAAGTTGATTCCTCGCCCAATCTTAGGGGTTAGAAATTAGTTCTGTTCTGGACTCGGGCAGGACTTGGCCAAGCTCTTGGCTTGGCACCTCTGCCAGTGACTCAAAGTTCAAGGAACTTGACAGAGACAGAGGCTGTTTGATGAAAAGATGTGAACAGGCTGCGTTGAGCCTGCCATCTCACGTGGGTACCCTCTGTCTCCTACTAATGGAGCCTTGTTTCTGAGGAGGTTCATGGGGGTTGTGTTATGTCTGGAAAGAGCCCAGATGGGGTTTAGGTCCTGCATTAGGATTCACTTCGCATGGCTCTGGTACTACCTCCAAGACAGCCTTAGGGGGTTATTCCAAAATATGTCCTTGCGTGTTTTACTCAAACAACTAAGGAAGAAAACAATAAAAGACAAAAGGTCTACACAGACCTCCAGGAAACAGCTTGTGTTAGTCTAGACAAATATTAAATAGCGAGTGAACTTGTGATTATTATTTGTCTTTCTTTTATATTTAATTTCCTCCAGATGAGACAAACTTATGTCTATGCAACTATACTTTGTAGTGGCTGGCTGAATATTACTGCTATGTTGGCATCATGAGAGTTCAAAACCCAGTTAGAATAGAGAAGGGTCTTACTATGAAAGAGTTAGTTGGAATTAATCACTCTGGACAAGAACTGGGTGCTAAAATTGGATAAACTGACATGCATGCCACCCCTTCATTAACAGTAGTGCAAACAGTGGAGGGAGAGAGAGAGAGAGAGAGAGAGAGAGAGAGAGAGAGAGAGAGAGAGAGAGAGAGAAAGAGAGAGACAGAGACAGAGACAGTCACAGAGAAGTAAAATGCCTGCCCTAGAAGCAGGTGGGGGGAGTGTGGTAGGGGGAGGAGAAAGGGCATCATGAAGGGTGAAAGGGAAACTGTTGACTGGTGGTGGAAAAAGTACACTGGTGAAGGTTGTTGTACATTATATAAGTGTAACTCAGTCATGAACAACTTTATCTATACCAAAAAAATATCCCTATAGTATCAACAATCTTGTAACCACAGTGTTCAAATAATTTTTTTTAAAATCTAAGCATTAGAAAATTTATATTGTTGTTTTTTTTAATTTTTTAAATTGTATAACATTTAATCAACATTTTTAAAAAATATATGGGCCGCTTCATGAATTTGCATGTCATCCTTGCGCAGGGGCCATGCTAATATTCTCTGTATCATTCCAATTTTAGGATATGTGCTGCCGAAATTTTATATTAATTTTATATTATATTAATTTTATATTAATGGAAAGAAACCGTAAACTTTTTTTAAACAGCTATTTTGGGAGCTAGAGCAATATACAGTGAGTAGGGCTGTACTTCTCTTTCTTTCTTTCTTTCTTCTTTTTCCTTCCTTCCTCCCTTCCTTCCTTCCTCCCTTCCTTCCTTTCTCCCTCCCTCCCTCCCTCCCTCCCTCCCTCCCTCCCTCCCTCCCTCCCTCCCTCCCTCCCTCCCTCCCTCCCTTCCTTCCTTCCTTCCTTCCTTCCTTCCTTCCTTCCTTCCTTCCTTCCTTCCTTCCTTCCTTCCTTCCTTCCTTCCTTCCTTCCTTCCTCTTTCTTTTTGAGGAAAGCCACAACCAACATTACTCAGGACTTACTCCTGCATCTATACTCAGGAATTACTACTGGCAGGACATGTTTGACTTAATGAGGTTCCAGATATTGAACCTGGGTTGGCTGCATGCAAAGAAAATACTGTATGCAAAGTGCTATTGCTCTGGCCCCAAGACTTGATTTCTGTGATATAGGCCTTTCACTTCTCTTGTTGAGTTGATTCCTAGGTATTTGATATCTTTAGATACTATTTTAAATGGAATGGACTCTTTGATCTCTTTCTCCTCTGACTCATTCTTTGCATAAAGTAATGCAATTTTGTGTATTAACTTTGTAGCCAGCCAACTTAGTAGAAATGCTTTTTATATTTTTTTGTGTATTAACTTTGTAGCCAGCCAACTTAGTAGAAATGCTTTTTATATTTTTTACCATTAAGAATAAAGTTGACTGTTATATTTTTATAGATAGCTGTTATTATCTTGAGGAAAGTTTCTTTCACACCTATTTTTCTGTGATTTTTAATCATGAATGGGGATAGAATTTTGACAAATGCTTTCTCTGCATTAATTGATATGATCAAATGGGTTTTATCCTTCCTTTTACTGATGTGTTATATGATGTTGATTGATTTGTGCAGATTGAACCAACCTGAGCATATAGCCAGGAGTGACCCCTGAACATCACCGGATGTGGCATAAAAACCAAAAAAAAAAAAAAAATACAACTCAAAATTCAGTTGAACAAGCCAATGAGTTGTTGGCAATATTTGTATAGCATACTTAGATAATATGATGTGTTTAGAAAAATAATCTCTAAATTTATATAATAAATTTACTAGATTAGTTTCTTAAATAACCCTAAACTCCAGCATTCCAACTCACTAAACGTGAAGAACAATGGTGAAACTAAGGAAGACAACTGCAAATAGAGATATAGAGAGAAACGCTGGCAAATATCCAAGCCCACCAAAATGTATGAGCCTTATAGACGAGGACTATTAAGCAACACTTAATGTTTTCGCAACAGAAATCAAAGAGGCACTATCCTGTGAAATTAAGCAATCTATAGACGAACAATTCAACCAACTCAAAGAAGAACTCTTTCAGAAGATGCAAAATTCCATACAAATGGAACTGAAGAAACTAAAAACATCTTAGCTAGTCATAGTAGCAGAATTACACAGGCCTAGATAACTACATAGACAAACTTGAAGACAAATTAAAGTCAGCATTGATAAAGATGTCAAAAAAGAAAGGAAACAAAACAATGGAAAAAATGGAAGGTCTTTAATGAACAAAGACAAATGAAATAATCTCCAAATTATAGGAAACCAGAAGGGAAGGAGAAACGGAAACAGAAAGAAGAAGTAGTGAGGGATATAGTATCAGAGAACTTTCCCACACTCTGGAAAGATGCTGTTGTACCAATACAAGAGGCAATGTTGTTTTTATGTAGTGAATGTTCAACCTCACAACTTCCTTTAGTGTTTCACTTCCACTTATTCTCAGGTCCCTGTACTCCTGGACATATAACTTCTTCCTCAGGTACTGTGGGTCTTGACATCCTGTAGCTCTCTTTGTTGCCAGCGCTTCCTTCTGTCTCAAACTCACGATCTATGCCAGTACTATTTATCTTGGCAGTGCTCAGAGTCAGAATGGACAGAAACCTGTTCTTCTGCTAGCCCTCAGACACTTCTAATCAATGCAAACAAGTCCTATTTGCTTTCTTCTTTTTCAGGAAGGAACCGAAAATTGTCCAGTCTCTTAAGGATTTCACCACACAGGGTAAAAATGTGGCAAAGACATTCAAAAACATCATGAAATTTTCTACCATGTTGCATGTGCCTCCTTCTCATCTGGATTTCATTTTGATACAGCAGATCCTTCTTATTTTCAACAGTTCCCATGAAAAAAACCTTTAAGCTATTGCTTAATCATTTTTTATGTGTGTCTGCATTCCCTGAACTTGCTGATGCCATTGGCCCAGTAGTGTTATTTTTAAGTCTTTCATGAATATGTGTGATTTGGGGTTCTGCAAGATAGTTTTGCTTCTCCTACTGTGACTGTGAAAACTATATCTGGAGTCTTAGACTGAAATGGCCAATCTGGCTCAGGCAGTGTTTCTTGGTCAGAGGTGTATTGGGGCTGTTGGCCAGAGCATGTACAGGTAGTCTTGCCATGTGCTTTAGACCTGCCCTAACATGGTGGTGGAATTTTGAGTCAATGCCCCAAATATGAACATTTCAAGGTAGGAAAAGCATAATCTGTTATTTAAAGGAAGGCCATTGCTATCAATGTTCCTTTTGTCTGCACCAATCAGGGAAGCTTCATTCGCTCCATCAATACTGATACACAGGTGAATCCAAATGTGTCTGGATCTTTAGAGATCATAGAACATCAAGTTTTTCAAAGTAGATATCTAGATAAAATGGTGATATGGGATAGAAAGATAGAGCAAGTGTAAAGTACTTTCTTTCATGTAGAAGATGCTGGTTCTATCCCTGGAGCCCCAAAGAACTCCAGGATTGATCCCTGAGCACAGAGTCTGGAATATGTCCCCAAGAACTGCTAGTTGTGTCCCCCCAAAAGGAAAGTTAAAAAATGCATAACAGAGATTGTCTTCTTTATTTTTGCTATAGAGGTGGGAAGTCACTGGCTAATTCTGACATCTATACAGACCCTCAGTCCCACCGTGGTCCAACCAGAACATACCTGAGCTTTAAAGGCACGGTATTAAACTCCCTGAGTTAACCCCATCCTTGCCTTAGTCCTTACTCCCCTCACGTCACTGAGGTGAAGAGGCAACAAACACATGACTAGCCCTGAAGTTCTGTCACACCTTTCTAAGTGTCCGTTTGGAAGCCATGGCTCTACTCATTGTGGTCATGGGACTTCCTAGTGATGTCTTCAGACCTGGTAGCTGCCAGGAGTCACTTTTCTTTCACTTCACAATAATGATCATTCCTTGGATCCCCCATTTTCCAAGATTCCCTTCCTTGCTCTTTGACTCCCCTGCTTCATCTATGGGTGGACCTCACTTGCATTCTGGCAGCTTCCTTTGCTCTTTGAAAACTGGCCAGTCATATCTGCTCTCTAATCCCTTTTCTCTCTGATTGGCCTTGTACAGAGTGGAAGCAAATATTTTCCAGGCCTGTCATTTTCTGTTGCCAAGGTCACCAAGCAGTGCTGCATGTGCCCTTGTTTCCTAAACGCAGCTTTTCAATTTCTGTCCCTCCTTTCTTCTTTCCTTGGTTTTTGGATCACACCCAGTGGCACCCTCAGGGGTTAGTCCTGACTTCTTGCTCAGAAATCACCCCTGGCAGGCTCTGGAGACCATATGGGATGTTGGGATTCGAACCACTGTCCATCCTAGATCTGCTGCATGCAAGACAAACGCCCTACTGCTGTGCTATCTTTTTGGCCTCATCCTTCCTTTCTTAACTCCTTCTTTCCTTCCTCTAGTTCTCTTCCTCCCTCCTTCTTCCCTTCATCTATCTTTCTTTTCTTTCTTTCTTTCTTTCTTTCTTTCTTTCTTTCTTTCTTTCTTTCTTTCTTTCTTTCTTTCTTTCTTTCTTTCTTTCTTTCTTTCTTTCTTTCTTTCTTTCTTTCTTTCTTTCTTTCTTTCTTTCTTTCTTTCTTTCTTTTTCCTTCCTTCTTTCTTCTTTCTTTTTCTTCCTTCCTTTCTTCTTTCTTTTTCTTCCTTCCTTCCTTTCTTTTTCTTCCTTCTTTCCTTCCTTCCTTCCTTCCTTCCTTCCTTCCTTCCTTCCTTCCTTCCTTCCTTCCTTCCTTTCTTTCTTTCTTTCTTTCTTTCTTTCTTTCTTTCTTTCTTTCTTTCTTTCTTTCTTTCTTTCTTTCTTTCTTTCTTTCTTTCTTTCTTCTCTTTCTTTCTTTCTATCTTACTTTCTTTCTTTCTTTTTCCTTCCTTCCTTCTTTCTTTCTTTCTTCCTTTCTTTCTTCTTTCTTCTTCCTTCCTTTCTTCTTTCTTCCTTCCTTCTTTCTTTCTTTCTTTCTTTCTTTCTTCCTTTCTTTCTTCTTTCTTCTTCCTTCCTTTCTTCTTTCTTCCTTCCTTTCTTCTTTCTTCTTCCTTCCTTCTTTCTTCTTTCTTTTTCTTCCTTCCTTTCTTCTTTCTTTTTCTTCCTTCCTTCCTTTCTTTTTCTTCCTTCCTTCCTTCCTTCCTTCCTTCCTTCCTTCCTTCCTTTCTTCCTTTCTTTCTTTCTTTCTTTCTTTCTTTCTTTCTTTCTTTCTTTCTTTCTTGCTTTCTTTCTTTCTTTCTTTCTTTCTTTCTTTCTTTCTTTCTTGCTTTCTTGCTTTCTTGCTTTCTTTCTTTCTTGCTTTCTTGCTTTCTTGCTTTCTTGCTTTCTTGCTTTCTTGCTTTCTTGCTTTCTTGCTTTCTTTCTTGCTTTCTTGCTTTCTTGCTTTCTTTCTTGCTTTCTTGCTTTCTTGCTTTCTTCCTTCTCTTCTTTCTCTTCTTTCTTTCTTTCTTTCTTTCTTTCTTTCTTTCTTTCTTTCTTTCTTTCTTTCTTTCTTTCTTTCTTCTTTCTTTCTTTCGTTCTTTCTTTCTTTCTTTCTTTCTTTCTTTCTTTCTTTCTTTCTTTCTTTCTTTCTTTCTTTCTTTCTTTCTTTCCTTTTTTTTTTTGTTTTTTTTTTTGGTTTTTGGGCCACACCCGGTAACGCTCAGGGGTTACTCCTGGCTATGCGCTCAGAAGTTGCTCCTGGCTTGGGGGACCATATGGGACACCGGGAGATCGAACCGCGGTCCGTCCAAGCTAGCGCAGGCAAGGCAGGCACCTTACCTTTAGCGCCACCGCCCGGCCATCTTTCTTTCTTTCTTTCTTTCTTTCTTTCTTTCTTTCTTTCTTTCTTTCTTTCTTTCTTTCTTTCTTTCTTTCTTTCTTTCTTTCTTTCTTTCTTTCTTTTCTTTCTTTCTTTCTTTCTTTCTTTCTTTCTTTCTTTCTTTCTTTCTTTCTTTCTTCTTTCTTTCTTTCTTTCTTTCTTTCTTTCTTTCTTTCTTTCTTTCTTTCTTTCTTTCTTTCTTTCTTTCTTTCTTTCTTTCTTTCCTTTCTTTCTTTCTTTCTTTCTTTCTTTCTTTCTTTCCTTTTTTTTTTGTTTTTTTTTTGGTTTTTGGGCCACACCCGGTAACGCTCAGGGGTTACTCCTGGCTATGCGCTCAGAAGTTGCTCCTGGCTTGGGGGACCATATGGGACACCGGGAGATCGAACCGCGGTCCGTCCAAGCTAGCGCAGGCAAGGCAGGCACCTTACCTTTAGCGCCACCGCCCGGCCATCTTTCTTTCTTTCTTTCTTTCTTTCTTTCTTTCTTTCTTTCTTTCTTTCTTTCTTTCTTTCTTTCTTTCTTTCTTTCTTTCTTTCTTTCTTTCTTTCTTTCTTTCTTTCTTTCTTTCTTTCTTTCTTTCTTTCTTTCTTTCTTTCTTTCTTTCTTTCTTTCTTTCTTTCTTTCTTTCTTTCTTTCTTTCTTTCTTTCTTTCTTTCTTTCTTTCTTTCTTTCTTTCTTTCTTTCTTTCTTTCTTTCTTTCTTTCTTTCTTTCTTTCTTTCTTTCTTTCTTTCTTTCTTTTTTTCTTTCTTGTTGGCTTCTCTTGAGGCCCCATGAGACAGAGACAGAGAATAGAGAGGCAGAAACAAAGGAGAGAGTGGAAAAATAGATATAGACAAAGACAGGAAAGAGAGAATCTTTATGTATGTGTATGTATGTGTGAGAGAGTACACTTTCTTTTCTTTCTCTGAAGGGTACTAATCCCATTCATGAGGGTTCCTCTCTCCTAAATATCTCAGACGACCCATCTTCTACATAAATGGACCATTGTAAAATAGTCTTACCTCTATTGGCACCTCGGGTATGAAAAACATTTTGTCATGAATACTTCTTTTCTGTAGGTATTAGCCAAATAGTATAGCATTCTTAATTAACCTTTTTAGATTAAGGGACAAACCTAGTTTGGAATAGGACTTGGGGGGAAAGTGGTCTAGTCCTACTTGTCTGCCCAAGGTGTGTGACAGTAAAATGGTGAAAAAATCATTCAACATTTTTATACATATATGTCACTGACTCATTTCTACTCATAATAGACTTGATTCATCTGTCATAATATTTGTTCTTGTCTATCACAAATTTGGCCTCAGCATCCATATTTTTTTATCGTAGGACTATAATGACAACATGCCATGAAATTTGTCATGTGAAATAAATCATTTTCTCTATTCTTAAAATGTAATGAAGATATTTTAATTATTCAGAATGAAGAGTTTAAGGAAGTACATGATCAAGACATCTGGATAAAGAAAAGAAGATAGAAGGGCCTGAATTATACCACAATAGTAGGGTGTTTGCCTTGCATGCAGAGGACCTGAGATGAAGCCGGCATCCCCAGCATCCCATGTGCTGCCCCCCCCCCAACTTGCCAGGAGCGATTTCTGAGTGCAGAGCCAGGAGTAGACTCTGAGGGCTGCCAGGTGTGTCCCCACCAAAAAAGAAAAGAAGAAAGATAATAGAAAAGCAGAGATAAGAAGGAAGTGAGCAAACAGGCACCAGAGAACAACGTGGAATGCTCTCTGGCTAAGAGAAATATAGGAATGAAGAACATCTATCTGGAGAAAGAGATATTTAAGAATCTGTAAACAAAGTTACTAGGATAGCAGCATCAACCTGACGTGAAAAAAATTTGATTTGGATTGAATCAAGAAAGAAAAATAAAACAATCTTCCCAAGATTCAATGGGGCTAGCAAAGAAGATAGGGCTTAAAAAATGGAAACAATTTAAGGCAAAAGAGGAAGCTATACCCTAGGCAAGCTGGACTTGGAGAGAAGTCTTTAGGTTTTACACAGGTAAGAGTTTATTTCAGTTGCTTCCTGTAAAGGGTTCCTCTCCTTGTGCCATCACTTATTTGCCCATAAACAGAACGGTAGGACTTAACATATTCTATCACAATATCCTTACTTGGATAGTAGCTTGGAGTGTAGCTAATAAAGTGGGACTAGGAGGAAACCTAGTTGCTTACATATGTAGCTTGAGGATCTACAAGTATTTCCTATGAAAATTGATAAGATCAGATAAGAGGCAGTTGAGGTCTTGCTGTAGAAAGGCTCCCTTTGGAGTTATTTGGTTTTGTTACAGAAATTGAATCTGAGACCTTTATGCTTCCCAAATTTTCCAGTGAGGTTCACCTTTCTTTACCTTTATGTGTTTCAAAACATAAACAAGCTGTGATTTCTGCTTTCCATTTCGTTCCAATTGGAGCTCTGGTTTTGCAATATGTTGACATTCAGGACACCATAATTTAGGTCAAACAGTGCCCAACTGACTAGGTTATAAAAAGCTTCAGGAAGGTTATTGTTTTTTTGTTTGTTTGGTGATGGTGGTGGCACAATTGGTTATTATCATGATTTACTCCTGGCCCAACTGACTAGGTTATAAAAAGCTCCAGGAAGGTTGTTTGTTTGTTTGTTTGTTTATTTGGGTGATGGTGGTGGCACAATTGGTTATTTTCAGGATTTACTCCTGACTCTGAACTCAGAGATCACTCCTGGTGGGCTATGGGACAAATGGGATGCCATTAATTGAACCTGGGTTGGCTGCTTTCAAGGAAAGTGCCTTACCCACTGTATTACTGCTTGGAACTCTGGACACTACTGATATTTTGATAGGGAACTAAATAGTATAACAATGTATACTGATTTCAGTATATGTTTATATAATAATCGTAAATTTTAGAAGGCTTCTGTAAAAGTATTTATTTTTCATTTCTGGAAGTCAAACCCAGAACCTTAGGTATATAAAAGATCAGTTCTGTAACTGAGCTAGAACTCTTATGCTAAAAACATTCTAGTGAAAAAGGAAAACATATGGGGCTCGAGTGGTGGTGCAAGCAGTAAGACATCTGCTTTGCACACGCTAGCCTAGGACGAATCTTGGTTCAATCCCATGGCGTCCCATGCATAACCAGGAGTAACCTCTGAGCGTCACCGCGTGTGGCTGAAAAAACAAACAAACAAACAAAAAAGAAAGCAAAAGGAATACATAGTTTTACTAATTTGCTGTTTCACTGATTCAACATAATTAACCATTCCCACTTCATTTTCTTTTTTATTTTCTCTTTCTACCTTATATTTATGATTTTTTACTTCCTCCCTATGTATCTTCCAAAATATTTCTACCTTTGTTTTCCCTAAAATGAGATCTTGTAGATTATGGGCAAAATAATTAGTCTTTAAAGATAAGTTTAATAAGTTTATTCTCTACCTCTAAGGAAAAATTTACTCAGTATTCTGAATACTTCAGAGTTAAAAACAAACTATTCTTTTTTAAAATTTATTTTAAATTTTAGCACTGTGGTTACAAAAGTATTAGTGAATGAGTTTCAGTACACCACCCTTTACCAGTGCACTTTTCCCTCCAAGAATGTCCTCAGTTTCTCTCCCACCATTTCTTTATCTACCTCTGAGGAAAATATTTTACTTTCTTCTCTATCTCTCTTACTCTTTTCCTTTGTATTTTTATTTTTTGACACTGTGATTGTACTATTGTTAATGAAGGAGTATCATGCATATCACTTTATCTCCTTTCTCAGCATCCAGTTTGTGTCCAATGATCAGTTTCAACTATTATTAGCAGAGTGGACCTTTCTCTACCCTAACTGCACCCCCGCTCTTTGCGGCAAGCTTCCTTTCATGGACTGATCTTCATGGCCCTCATCTCTATTGTCTCTGGGTATTATCATACTATCTTTTATTTTTCTTATATCCCTTAATGTGTGAGATTATTCCTTTTTTGTTGTTCATAAAACAGTTTTTATTTCCACAGATAAAGTTGTTCATGAATGAGTTACAGTCATACAATGTACAACGACCTTCAGCAATGTCCCCAGTTTTCATCTCACCCACCCCGATGCCCTCTTCCTTGCCTGCCTCTGGGGGCAGGCATTTTACTTCTCTCTCTCCCCCATTTGCGATTTGCACTATTGTTAGTGAAGGGATGCCATATATGTCACACTATGACCTTTCAGCTTCCAATTTTGTCCAAAGTGATTATTTCCAACTATAACTTTTATAATAGACCCTTTTCTACTCCAACTGCACTCTCAACTCTTTGTGGCAAGCTTCCTACCATGGACTGGTTCTCCTTCTTCTTATCTTTATTATCTCTGGATATCATCACCACACTATCTTGTATTGTCTTATATTCCATAGGTGAGTAAGATTATTCTGTTTATCCCTTGGACTCATTTTATTTAGAATAAAAGAAATTTCTGAAGGTAGACCCAAAAGTTAAGGCTAATTGAAACAGTTGATATGGGGTTGAGGGAAGAGAGAAGGATGATCCTACAATATTCTATTAGGAAAGAAAATTCAAGGAAAGCACAAGGGATATCAACTTCTCTTTGGCTACATAGCATATTCAAACAGAGGTAGGTCTATGGAAGTTGAAGCAGGTGTTGGCATAATACCATGCAGGTAAAGTAAGAAGGATAAACATAGGTGGTAGAAAGAGGCTGGGTGAAATGATTTCTGAGATCAAGTTTCCAGTGTTAATTCCACACTCCATATTGTCTACTAGTATAATTTATTCCTGGCCAGGTTCCATTTCTCATTAAGCTTCCTTCGTTCTTTAGATTGTGTTATTATTGTTGTTTGAGTTTTATTATGCTGGTACAAATGCCAAGTACTTCTAATAAGTGAAATGGAATCATATTGTTATATATATAATTATCAAAGTACAAACATAAGAATATTTTTGGTTCTATAATTTTATACACATAAATAAAATGTTCCTCAGATTACTTCAATGAGCAGTCAAGTTAATTATTAGTGAAATATAGCTTTCTCTAATTTCTCTAATCAATGAAATTTCCTTTTCTTCTGATCTTAGTATTTAACTCAAGTTTTCTGATAGTACTCTTTAATTTGATGTTATAATTTTTATGTAATATACATTATTTCCACTAGATGCTGGGTACACAATGAAAAAATATCTCTACCCCAATAAAACAACAATCAAGATTTTTATTAAGTAGAAGAGAAAGCTACTAATTATGCAACCATGTAAACTATTACTTCAAATTGAATTATTTTCAATTAGAGAAAGAAACTTGGTGCTTTTGAGGTCAAATTAATAAAAATCTGACCAAATATGGATATGTGGGTTAGGGAGTCTTCACTAAGGAAGTGGTTTAGTGGTGATTTGGTTTTATAGTCTCACTCATGACAGGTAGGTGAACGAAGAGAATCTATGTTTGTAGTTTTCTGTGATCTCAGAAAACATACATCAAAGGAGTAAATTAATCTAGAGATTGTAAATTAATCTAGAGTAAATTAATCGAGGTATGTTACTGTGGGGAGCCTATCTGATAAACCTAGAACATAAAGACACCTCAGTAATTCCTAATCTGGTCACCCACGTGACCAAAGGCGCCCATGCCTTGAGGACAAAGAAAATAGACAAATAAAGTAATTCAGAGCAGCCCAATATATCCAGCCAGAAAGAAAAATATAGAGCAACCTGCCTTTGTGTTATTAAGATTATAGCTGATGTTCTATTTATACTTGTTGAGTATAATTTATAGAACTCTGTTTGAATTTTATGCCTTTTAGTAAAACGTGCTCAGGTCTACCTCTTTGCCCCTCCCTATTACCTGCCCCAGTTTATGCTAATGAATGCTTGTAACTGTGATTGGTGTAAAACTTGTAACACCTTCTGACGTATCTCAGCTCTTAAAAGCTGATCCCCCAACAATAAACTTCCCTTTTTGAACAGCATGCTTTGTCTTGAAGGCTTATCTTACTAATCTCTCTAGTTCTTCTTTACAGGTCGATTCTGCTCGAGTGAACCCACTAATAACTAGCAACCTTCTTTTCCACATCCCCGCGGGTCGGGGGTCTCCCACGGGAGGTTGCATGTTACCCTATCAAATAAAAATTTTATCACAAGGGACAAACATGAGCATCCAGATGAACTGAGACAGAGAGAAGTGAACTGAGACAGAGAGAAGCTGTTACCATGAAAGAAATTCTATTATAGAGCATCAAGCTGAGATAAATATGAAGTTGATAAGGTGCATAATTTTACCTTGGAAAGCAGAGGGTTATATCAAGTGCATAGTATTTAATGCATATACTATTTAGATAACTAAATATTAACTATTAGATAATAGAGAATGGAGCCATTGATAGAAGGCATTTTGGGTTGAATACCATATGGGATCTCTCGCTTGAGAGTATCAGATTATAAAAGGTCTAACCAATCCTAGAAGTTAGTTGAGCTAGCAAGAAGTGAAAAGACGCTTATGAAAAGTACTTATCTAAGTTGATCCAGTTCCTTTCACTTAATATATGATAGATTCCAAGTAATTTGCTTTTTTGTAGACAGAGAGCACCTTCCAGAAAATCAAGTATAATTGAAATCTCCAACTTAGCAAGGGGGACCACACCGCTTGTTTAGTTCCATTTATCTCCACACTTGGAGATAAATCCCAGTTTCCACATAAACTGTTCTAATGTAGGTTCTCTAATCAATACCCACATCTTCTCTTTTGTGACAACTTGGTAATTAGGAGGCTCTGGCCACCTTGAATACAAGATTGTCCCAGACCTGTTGAAGTTTTTTTTTTTTAAATAAAATCTTTATTTAAGCACCATGATTACAAGCATGATTGTAGTTGGGTTTCAGTCATAAACAGAACACTTCTCTTCATCAGTGCAACATTCCCACCACCAATGCCCTCCTCTCCCTACTTCCCAACCCCTGCCTATATTCTCTCACTCATTATCATGGTCATGATAGTTGCTAATGTAGTTATTTCCCTAACTGCACTCACCATTCTTTGTGGTGAACTTCATATTGTAAGCCAGTCCTTCCAGCCCTCATCTTTATTGTCTCTGGGCATTATTACAATAATGTCTTTAATTTTTCTTAAAACCCATAGATGAGTGAGACTATTCTGTGTCTATCTCTCTCCCTCTGACTTATTTCATTCAGAATAATAGATTCCATGTACATTCATGTATAGAAGAATTTCATGACTTCATCTCTCCTAATGGCTGCATAATATCCCATTGTGTATATGTACCACAGATTCTTTAGCATTCATCAGTTGAAGGACATCTTGGTTGTTTCCAGAATCTGGCTATTGTAAATAGCGCTGCAATAAATATAGGTGTGAGGAAGGGATTTTTGTATTGTATTTTTGTGTTTCTAGGGTATATCCCTAGAAGTGATATAGCTGGATCATATGGGAGCTTAATTTCCAGGGTTTTTTTTTTTTTGAAGAATCTTCATATTGTTTTTCATAAAGGCTGGACTAGAGAGCATTCCCACCAGCAGTGAATAAGAGTTTGTTTCTCTTCACATCCCCACCAGAACTGATTGTTCTTGTTCTTTGTGATGTGTGCCAGTCTCTGTGGCATGAGATAATACCTCATGGTTGTTTTGATTTGCATCTTCCTGATGGTTAGTTAGTGATGTGGAGCATTTTGTCATGTGTCTTTTGGCCATTTGTATTTCTTCTTTTTGAAAGTGTCTGTTCATTTCTTCTCCCCATTTTTTGATGGGGTTAGATTTCTTTTTCTTGTTAAGTTCTGTCAGTACCTTGTATATTTTTGATATTAGCCCCTTATCTGATGGGAATTGGATGAATAGTTTCCCCTATTCTGTGGGTGGGTTTTTGTATCCTAGGCTATATTTCCTTTGAAGTGCAGAAGCTTCGCAGCTTAATATAGTCCCATCTGTTTATCTCTGCTTCCACTTGTTTGGAGAGTGCTGTTTCCTCCTTGAAAATGTTTTTAGTCTCAATGTCATGGGATGTTTTACCTATGTGTTGTTCTATGTATCTTATGGTTTCAGGCCTGGTATCAAGGTTTTTAACCCACTTGGTTGTGACCTTTGTGCATGGTATTAGATGGGGTCTCAGTTCACTTTTTTGCAAGTGGCTAACCAGTTGTGCCAACACCACTTGTTGAAGAGGCTTTCCTTGCTCTATTTTGGATTTCTTGCCCCTTTACCAAATATTATTTGATTGTATGCCTGGGGAACATTCTTTAAATACTCAAGTCTATTCTATTGATCTGAGGATCTGTCTTTATTCCAATACATGCTGTTTTAATAATTAATGCTTTTGCCTCTGCTGGGCACTTGTGACTACACTACTCTGACTCACTCACACTTGGTGCTCTGGGGACAATAATCACCTCCAATCTTGAACTTAGTTTGGATTTCAGTGTGACTCAAACTTAGAACCAGTGTTAACATTGTGATTTCATATTCCCAAATACTATCCAAATTCACTTAATTTCAGCTCTTCAATTACTTCCAAATGCTCATTTTCAGTGAGTACGGATAACCCATTTCTCATGTAGGCTTTCATGGTTTTACAGATGCTGTTGGATATTTGTGATTGTAAGTTCCAGGTCTTTGCACAGGCCAGCTTAAATTTGATGTCACAGTCACTGTCATCTACTATCAATGATAAATCTTAGGTCCCCATTCAGACCCACTTAGCACAGAGTCAGGAATAACCCCTGAGCACCACTAATTGTGAGTCATACATACATACCACTTCCCACAAAGAAAATAAAAAGTTCACCATTTTTAGAGAACAAGGAATGATGGCATTTTAGGGAAAATTCCAGAAATATTAGTATTTTAAAGACTTTATATGTATGCTAAGAACATGTGATAATCAATGAAAAGTTTGAAGCAGTAGAGTGACACACTCAAATATGTGTCTTAGAAAAGTGATTTTGCTTTAATATGGAGAAGAGATTTTGTTTGAATTAGTATGATCCTGGTAAATCAGGTGATTGCATTGGTCCAGAGGAGATAACCTGGTTCCTCAGAAGAGGGAAGTAACAGTGGTGATGGGAAAAAGTATCAGATTTGAGAGATAATTTAAGATATAAGATCATTTGATCAAAGGATTTGGATATAAAACCCCAGATAAGGCACTATAAATGATGTCTACTTTTCTGACTTGCACAAAGATTTGAGATTACCAGTATTTGATTAAATTTTGCATGCTTTCAGAATACCCTGCTCAAACATATGTTCATGGAATAATAATCTTAGAATGAATGAATGACTTAATCAACCAACCATTATAATATATTGAACACACCCCTATCAAGCCAAGCATGATGAATAGTACTATTCTCTAGATTATTTTTTTCTGCATATGGATATTTGCATGATTGTCCCAACTGAATTAAACTCAAATTGCATTCTTTTGCTGCTATAGACAGCACTGTGTTAGGCACTGAAAATACATGCATAAACCATATAGTGTCTGCTTTTGAATAGTTCCAAGTAGAGTGGATAAAGAGAATACAGATAAATAAATATAGCAAATTCTATTTAACAATATGCACATTTTAATTGTAGAGGGAATACAGAGGAGACAGAAATGCAATTTATTATACTCCAAGCTGAGTTTTTCTTTAAAAAAAAATGGCACATGAATGTTTCAAAGACTGGCAAACGTTTTTGTGGTGAGAAAAGATAACAGGTAACTACTATCACCAAGCTGAGAGAGGAGTTGAGAAAAAAAGGAAAGAGGAATATTGGGTGGAATCCGAAAGCATTAGAGCAGCATAAGCACTGGCTGAAGTGGTAACATTTATTGCCCAGGTAAATTGCCCTAAGATATAATTTTGTAAATCAACGGATTTCATGGCTAAATCACATAGGTAAATACTGATAATTATATATTTCTCTTGGAGATTTGTATGCACATTTGTATATTAGAGGCTCTCTAGACAGCAGTAGGTTTGATTTTGTTCAATAAAATATTGGCAGACTAAACATCATTTTTCTAATGCTAAAATATAACTATAGCATTATGCCAAAATATATAATTTTCTTGTAATTCGGTTAAGGTGTAAAATGTGTTTTTCTAATAATAAATGTATAGAGTATGGAATAATCTTTCAGATCAGACACCAAACAGAAGAACACCAAGCTGCCTGCAGGAGGCTCATGGAAATTGTACATGTTTAGAACAAAATAATTTTCTCTTTCCCTGGATTTCTTAAATCTTCATTTTGTATTCCTTTCTGCCTCTCTTTAGTCACTAACTTATAAATGGTTTGGAAATTATCCAAGAAGGTAGATTTTCTTTGAGCTACTTTGACCCAAAGCTACATTCAATTTTCTCTTACAATTATAGTATGATGAAAACTCCATTTTACACTCAAATTCTTCAATTGAGTTAAGACAAGTTTCTTAAAAACAATGTGTACTTTTTGATGAGCCTCATGTTTTTTTCTTCAAAGAAGAATAACTGGGACAGGAGCGGTGGCACAAGTTGTAAGGAATCTGTCTTGTGTATGCTAGCCTAGGACGGGCCGCGGTTCTATCCCTCAGTGTCCCATATGGTCCCCCAAGCCAGGGGCGATTTCTGAGCTTCTAGCTAGGAGTAACCCCTGATCGTCACTTGGTGTGCCCCCCTAAAAAATGTATAGCTTCAGATACTACCGCATTAATAGAGCAGCAGAAATAGAACTCTCTTTATCCATTATGAAAGGATTTTTTTTCTCTGAAGCAAAGTATAAAAGAAATAAATGTCCTTGATCAAACAGAACAGTTAATTTTTACTGTTGAGTAAAAATTCTATTGGCTAAAAGGTAAGGCAAATATAACTTTCTAAAATAAATAAAACATCAATTGATGTCATAAATGAATGAAAATATTAGAAGGTATTAATGCCAGAGTAAATAAAAAATACACACATCTATCATCTTGAATATTTTAGAGGTCTCCAGGAAATTTATCATTTATGAATTTGTATATGGGCAAATGGAAAAATTTGGAATTCAGGTTTCTGTTTTAATTATGTATGTGGAAAACTACAATAATTACTGACACGGGTCAAGATAGGATTATATAAAATATTAGAAAGTTGTATTTTATGTGAGAAAGTGGATCATTGCTGCTGCAAATGAACAGTAAACCTTATAAAATATAGTACCATCTCATCTGAAATTACTAGAAGAAAAAAATTTTCATACTGGTAACACGCCTAGATAACATCCATTCATTCAACTCTTAAAAATCAAGTAATTCATTAGGAAAGGCTAACGAATTAACGTGTGTTGGTGTACCTATCTGAGACCCGCCCATTAATGGGAGGGGTCTTGGGAACCGGATATTAGGTGTGACCTTACCTGCAAGACCCGACCCATTCCTGGGAGGGGTCTTGGAATAGGTAGATAAACCCTGGAGCCTTGGGATTAGGGGTCTTTGCCCTGCTGCGCTCTGGAGGCCAAAGGAAGATGGCTGAATTATAAGATGCAGGGCTAAGAATGGCCGAATGCTTGAAAAGTTATGAGATAGGCCACACATCTGTGGTGGTCAGGGCATGAATAAAGATGATGCTTCCTAATGCCTGCCTGTGAGTGAGATTGATTTCGCCTTTCACCTGGGCCTGGGACCCGTCGGCTGGATGGGGTTGCAGAGCCACGTGGCCTGGGATGGAATCCATCGCCATCCAGCTCCATCGTTAATTATTTAATGCTACAAATGTGCATCAGGCATTGGTAAAGAGTCAGTCCCTAACTGTATGCACTTCACATTCCACTTAAATAAATGAATGAATCTTTTTGGGTAACAATTATTTTTAGTTAGAAAATGAAGAGAGAAACAAATAAAGCATGACTGATAGAGGCAGGAGTGTAATCTGTTTCTGTAAATAGAAATGTTTGAGATTTTTCTAGTGAGATAACATGTATAGTACTGGTGAAGGGAGCATTCTTTTTGTGACTGAAACCCAATTCTAGTCATGTTTGCAATCACAGTGTTTAAATAAAGATATTATTTAAAATATATATATATATATATATATATATATATATATATATATATATATATATAGTAAATCTGAGTGATGAGAAATATGGGTGGCAGCAGAACATTTTGTTTTTTGGGGTTATTATTTTTTTTGTTTTGTTTTGGGGCCACAGCCGGTGATGCTCAGGGGGATTACTTTTGGCTATGCGCTCAGAAATTGCTCCTGGCTTGGGGGTCCATATGGGAAGCCGGAAGATCGAACTTCAGTTCGTCCTAGGCTAGCACAGGCAAGCCTTGCCGCTTGTGTCATGGCTCCGGCCCCAACAGCAGAATATTTTAGGCACAGAATTACTCAAAAATTCTTTTAGAGATGAGAATTAAGGCAAATGTGACTAAAGAATACAAAAACAAAGAAAATAAAAAGCTCCTAATTTAGCTATCTATTTTACAATTTTAATTGAATTTTCTGCTTTTGCTCAACTCAAATTTAAATATTTTTTTATCAATGCTGTTGAACAATTATTTAATTCTTTTAATTTAAATTAAAATGTGTGTAATTTGAGAATAACATGCAAGAAATTCTCACATATATATTCACTTCTTGAATATAAAGATTCATGTTTTTGTAATTGAGATTTCATGCAAAAGGGTTCAGCACATCTAGCATATCTTTTGTCTCTCTAGAGACCCTGTAGGTGCTGGTAGGTAGTTTTTCTTGGAGGGTCTTCATCATAAGATGCCAACTGATAAGCTAAATTTTGCTCAAGAGTTATAAATTTTTAGACCTCGAACATGAAAGATAAGATCCTTATTTGAAGTAAAAACTTTGAAAGAGTTATTTTACTAAAATATTTTAAGGGAGGTAGTCCTTGGTAAGTCAGTTGAGGTAGAGATAACCATAAGTTAAAAGACAGGATACTGAATTAATTTTGTTCAGTGGCTGTGTGTCTTTGTGAGCATGCACATGAAAATGTGTATATACGTGAAAGAGTAGGAGAGAATAACTTTTTAATAAATTACTTTATTTTAACACCATGGTTACAAGGTTGTTCATAATACAATTGGGCTTTATTCATAATTGCAAAGTTGTTCATGATTGAGTTTCAGTCATACAATGTACAACATCCTTCACCGGTATACATTTGCCAATGCCAATGTCCCAAATTTCCCTCTCATTAAAGGAGAAAATTTAATGAAGAGGAATGGGTTTTGACAACATGCCTAAAATTCAAGTGAACTTAATTTTAGCTGCAATTCCAATTCTCCATTCTTCCCTTTCCCAATCCTACTCAGCAAGCATCTCCTCCTATGAATGCTTAAATGAAATCTATAATCTTTATTTTAAATCATCTGAAAGCTCTGATTTTGCTTGAATCATCATGTATTATGTTTGACACAGAATCATGAGGAAGAACCAACTGTAGGTCTAAGAATAAATGTAAAAAACTGGCAAATTCTGGAATTTGGTATGGAAAGATGTGTCTAGCTGATATTTTCTAAACTACTCCATATAATACCTGGAGTTTGTATGTAGTTATGCAGGCCCTTTTTTTATCTTACTTTCTATCATATCATAGTAGTAATGGGAAAGGTGACTATTAGCAATATTAGAGATATGTATCTCTCTAATTGAGAGTTGAGACAACTCACAAAATTCTAGATTTGCTGATCCATTTATTTTTATCCGCTTAAGATCTGCTCCGATAACATTGTAGAGGGGAACTTTCTGTTACCTCATATCATTTTATCCTGAATCTAAGAGTATGCCCAGATAGTCACTGTTCACTCATTCATTTCAAAATATTTATTTATTTATTTATTTTTATTGTGGCCAATGTGAACAAAATATTTTTTCAGGCATTGGGATGTCACAGCAAATTTAAAACTATATTTATCTTGATAGAGAAAATTATTATTATTATTATTATTATTATTATTATTCTGTTTGAGGCCCCACCTGGTGGGGCTTGGGGTTATTCTCGACTCTGAACTCAAGAATGACTCTTGGGTGTACAGGGGGACCATGTATTGTGCTGGGATTGAACCAGGCAAGGTCATTCTCTACTCTCTCCTCTGTACTATCTTTCAGGTCCCTGAAGTTTATATCTTAAGTTATTCTTTCAAAAATCATTTTTTGTACTTTAGATTACTGGAATAAGGAGAAAATATCTGTATGTTATACAAGGTAGTAAACACCAAAGCAAAGTAATCAGTAAGAAATTAGTGGACCTATACTAGAGAATTATTATGAGTATAAATTTTCCCCCAAATTATGCTGACCTTGAAAAGGCTGACTATGAAGGGCAAGTGAACACTTTATCTACCTTGCATAGACCTCCAACTGAGACTTTAATAATATCAATTACTTATAAAAACATACAAATTTTATTTATGTATACATGGGAGCTGTCACAGAAAAATGGAGATCCAGAGAAGTGACTTAGTAAGGGTTTACATACTAAGTTGAACAAAGAGAATAATTTTTGGAAACACTAAGTAATATATCAAGGAGGGTAAGAATTATTATTTTGGGGATGCACATATCATAGTCCTATGACTTACTCCTGGAGGTGCTCAGGGGACAATATGTGGTACTCAGGTTCGAACTAAGAGTTGGCCACATGCAAGTCAAGTGTCTTAATCTCTTTATTTTCTTTCTAGCCCTAATAATAATAAGGTCTATTTGTTGAAGTTTCTTTCATTGCATTCTCTATCTCTAATGATTAGAGTCTTTTTCTCTTGGTTCAGAGAGGGAACCATTTTATAGGAATGTTGCTTTTGGGAAGAAAATGGAATGTCAGAATACCTTTCTTGGGTTTCTGCATTTTAAATGTTGAACCACAAATAATACATATGAAAAAGTAACATATTTTTGAGTAGTATGTCTTGCCTCAACACTTCTTCATATATGAATTAACCTGGGAGAAAAAATGGATCAGATATTTGCTAGAGTGACTGTTGTAGTGTATTATAGGGTCTCGTGGTCTGATATGTGTGAAGGTAAGGAAAAGTCTGTGGAGCTTGAAGCAATAAGTAACATGTTATTGCATTTTATTATTGAAGACCTTTATGTTATGATGTAACAGATACTTATTTCTCCTGAGGCAAATATTTTATCTCAGTGTTCTGAAGGTCAAAACAATGCTTTGCTGGGCTTGAATCAGGGATGTATTCCTTTCGGGAGATTCTAATAGAGAAAAGTTATTCTTGTCTTTTCTATATTTTAGAGATCACCTACAGTCTTTGGCTCAAGTCTCCCATCTCATTTTTGCTTTTTTTTTTTTTTTTTTGAGGGGACACTCTATAGACAGTATTCAGGGCTCTCTACTTAGAGCTTTGCACTCATAAACTCAGTGATCACTCTTGGCAGGGAATTGGGATGATATGGGATGCCAGGGACTGAACCTGGTTTTGCTAGATGTGAAGTATATGCCCTACCTCCTATATTGTCCTTTTGGTTCCCCATCTCTATATTTCAGCAGACAGCAATCAAATTTTACTTTGACTTCTGTGTATCACTTCCATTTTTGAGGAATCTCATGACTAGAAAGAAAAAAAAAAACCCTACAATAATCTCCCTGCCTCAAAATCAGCTGGTTACTTAAGAGCAAGACAGGCAGGTGTGAATGAGGAGGGAGTGAAGCATTCTCACCCCATTTCTCCCATGGTTTCTATGGAATGTATAAAACTGCCATGTAAGGAGACTTCTGTTGAAGAACTTCAGAGGGAATTCAGTGCTAGGTGATATATCTGAAACAATTATGGTTGAAATCATAGAGAAGGGAGCTGGAAATATAAATTGGAATGTAGAAGAGTCTTAATGAGGTGGACTCGAGAGTATGTATCATATAAATGGTGTCAAATGAGGTCAATGCCATTTGCCTTCACATATTATACAGTGAGCACGTGTTTAGTGTAAGCTTACCAGGTGAGTGCCCTTTCTCTAGAGTTGGCCTTCTCTTTCTCTTCCTTCCTTTCTTTTTTATTTTCTTTTTTGGGTCACATCTCGTGTCACTCAGGGGTTACTCCTGGCTATATGCTCAGAAATCACTCCTGGCAGAGAGTGAGTGCAGGAGGTCGCCACTGGAGCGAGTGGAAAGCGGCCATCCAAGGGAACCTGGCGCTCCCGGAACAGGCCAGAATGAATGCAGGAGGTCGCGAACTAGGGTGGGTGGAAAGCGGCCATTCTAGAGAACCTTGAGCTCCCAAACGGGCCAGAGTGGGTGCAGGAAGTCGCCGACTAGGGCGGTAAAAAGCGGCCATTCAAGGGAACAGGGACAGGCCAGAGAGTGAACCTGCACTGTCTAGCTTGAAGGGAGTGGTGATTGGTCAGGCTGACTGAGGACAAGGGAAGGTCCAAAACTCAACAACATCACCCAACATACTCATGTAGAGCCACATCCTAAGAAGAGACTCAGCCCCACACCACAGGTGGCAAAAGCAGGCTGAAACCTGAAGGCACTTCACTCCAAGCCAAGCCAATAAATGCAAAGAAAAATGGGTAAACCAAGGAAAACTTTAACAACAGGGGAGATGGAGAGAAATCAGAACAAGTTCCCAAGTCCACCAAAATGCGCAGACACAAGAGAGGAAGACCTAAAAGCAGCCATGAGAATAGAATTCCAAGCCATGCTATAAGAAATGAAAGACACACTGACCAGAGACTACAATAAATCAATAGATGAACAAATGAACCAATTTAAACAAGAACTCCTACAAAATATGAAAGACTCCATACAAACAGAATTAAATGAAATACGTAAAACCGTAGAAAGCCAGAAGAACAGAATCACACAGCTCGAGAATCACATAGAACAACTCAAAGATAAACTGCAATCAAAAGACAACAAAGGAGCCAACAAAGAAATAGAAGGAAAAGCACTGGAAGTAAAAGTCCAGTATTTAATGAACAAAAACAAAAGAAACAATCTAAGAATTGTAGGTATACCAGAAGGGAAGGAAACAGGGAAAGGGGAAGAACAATTAGTCAGGGAGATAATAGCGGAAAATTTTCCCACCCTCTGGAAAGACATATCTGAGCAAATCCAGGAGGTTAAAAGAGTCCCCAGCAAAATAGACCCTAACAAACCAACTCCAAGACACATAATAATTCAAATGGTAAGAAACAAAGAGAGGGGCCAGGCGGTGGCGCTAAAGGTAAGGTGCCTGCCTTGCCTGCGCTAGCCTTGGACGGACCGCGGTTCGATCCCCCGGTGTCCCATATGGTCCCCCAAGCCAGGAGCAACTTCTGAGCACATAGCCAGGAGTAACCCCTGAGCATTACCGGGTGTGGGCCAAAAATCAAAAAAAAAAAAAAAGAAACAAAGAGAAAGGCGACCTACTTAAAGCAACAAAGGAGAAAAAAAAAACCCTCACATACAAAGGAAGGAACGTTAGAATTAAACCAAATCTCCCATATGAAATACTTCAAGCAAGGAGACAGTGGAATGACATATTTAACTGAATGAAAGGAATTTTCAACCTAGAGTCCACTATCCAGCGAAACTCTCATTCATATGGGAGGGAAGACTAAAATCATTCTCAAACAAAAATGAACTTGCACTATTTGTGCAAACAAAACCGACCCTAAATGACCTACTCAGAGATGAATTATACAATCCAAACCGATTGTAACAACCACCCTAAACAACACAACTACACAACAGCCCTCTCTGTCAATAATCTCATTACATGTTAATGGACTAAACTCTCCCCAAAAGAGACACATAATAGAGAACTGGATTAGAAAACATAAACAAGATTTTTACTGCCTACAAGAAACACACCTACAAGTACAACATAGGCACAGGCTTAGAATATAAGAATGGAAATCAATTATCCAGGCCAACGAAAATTAAAAAAAAAAGCAGGAACGGCCATTCTTATATCAGACCAAATTGCATTCAACCTCAAAAAAGTGATCAGAGACAAAGAGGGTCACTACTTACTGATCAGGTGAACACTAGACCAAGAAGTGCTAACACTGGTTAACATCTACACACCTAATGCAGAGCTAGCAAAATATGTACAGCAACTGCTTGCAAAACTGGAGAAACACATGAAGGGAAATGTGATAGTAGTGGGAGACCTTAATACTCCACTATCACCACTGGACAGATCCACCAGACAGAAAACTAACAAAGAAATAAAAACCCTAAATGAAAAATTAGAAGAACTAGGGCTCATTTAGACTTATATAGGGCTCTCCACCTCCAGAAAGCAGAATACACATTCTTCTCAAGTCCACACGGAACCTTCTCCAGAATAGACCATGCCTTAGGATACAAATCTAACCTGCATAAAATTACAAAGGTAAGGATCATTAGAAGCACCCTGTCAGATCACTATGCAATAGAAGTCAACATTGACTGTAAAAAGAAACAATGGAGAAAATCCAACACCTGGAGATTAAACAACATGCTGCTCAAAAACAGCTGGATAAAAGATATACTCAAGGAAGAAATAAAAAGATTCCCTGAGACAAACGACAATAAAGAAACAACTTGTCAAAACTTGTGGGACACAGCAAAAGCAGTAATCAGGGGGAAACTTATAGCAATACAATCCTATATCAGGAAAGAGGAAAACAACAAAATTAGCAGTTTATAGGACCATCTTAAGGAGCTGGAACAACAGCAACAAATAAACCCAAACACAACCAGAAGACACAAAATAATAAAAACCTGAGAAGAAATAAACAACATAGAAACTAAGAAAACAATACAGAAAATCAATGAGACCAGGAGTTGGTTTTTTGAAAGAATAAACAAGATAGACAAACCACTGGCAAGACTCACCAAAAGAAAGAGGGAAAACACCCAAATAAGCAGGATCACAAATGAAAGGGGAGAGATTACAACAGAACCCCAAGAAATCCAACACATAATGAGGACATATTATGAACAACTATACTCAGGCTAGAGAACCCAGAAGAAAGTGATAGATTCTTGGAAAAATACCAACTTCCAAGACTAGAAAAGGAGGACGTAGAAAGCCTAAACAGGCCAATCACGTCGGAGGAAATTGAAACAGTAATTAAGAAACTCTCCAAGAACAAAAGTCCACAGGCTCTTCCAAACCATTGAAAAGACAGGAATACTCCCCAATTCCTTTTATGAGGCCAATATTACTCTGATTCCCAAAGAGGGCAAAGATACCACCAAGAAAGAAAATGACAAACCAATCTCACTAATAAACATAGATGCAAAAATATTCAACAAAATCTTAGTGAACTGAATCCAGTACTACATCAAAAGGATTATACACCATGACCAAGTGGGTTTCATCCCAGGGATGCAAGGCTGGTTCAACATAAGCAAATAATTCAACATCATATACCACATCAGTAATAAAAAAGACAAAAAGCACATGATCATATCAATGAATGCAGAGAAGGCATTTGACAAAATTCAACACCCATTCATGTTGAAAACGCTAAGCAAAAATAGGTTTGGAAGGAACCTTTCTCAAGATAGTTACAGCTATCTATGAAAAGCTCACAGCTGGGCCCGGAGAGATAGCACAGCGGTGTTTGCCTTGCAAGCAGCTGATCCAGGACCAAAGGTGGTTGGTTCGAATCCCATCCCGGTGTCCCATATGGTCCCCCGTGCCTGCCAGGAGCTATTTCTGAGCACACAGCCAGGAGTAACCCCTGAGCACCGCCAAGTGTGACCCAAAAAAAACAAAAAATAAAAATTAAAAAAAAAAAAAAGAAAAGCTCACAGCTAATATTGTCCTTAATGGTAAAAAACTGAAAGCATTCCCACTAAGGTCAGGAACTAGGCAAGGATGTCCATTCTCTCCACTCTTATTCAACATAGTCTTAGAAGTCCTAGCAATAGCAATCAGACAAGAAAGGGAATTAAAGGAATTCAAATAGGGAAAGAGGAATTAAAACTATCTCTTTTTGCAAAAGACATGATTATATACATGGAAAACCCTAAAGAGTCCACAGTAAAACTCCTAGAAACAATAAACCAATACAGCAAAGTGGCTGGTTACAAAGTCAATACACAAAAAACAGTAGCATTTCTCTATACAAATAACAAAGTAGAAGAGAGAGAGATTAAGAATACAACTCCATTTAAAATAGTATCTAAAAACATCAAGTACCTAGGAATCAACCTTACCAGGGAAGTGAAGGACTTATACCTGGCAAACTTCAAAACACTTGAGAAAGAAATTGAAGGGATCTTGGGAAATGGAAGAACATCCCATACTCATGGGTAGGTAGAATCAACATAGTCAAAATGACCATCCTACCCAAACTCCTATATAGATTTAACGCAATCCCCATCCAAATTCAGACATCATTTTTTAAAGACTTAGAACAATCAATCATAAAATTTATCTGGAACCACAAAAGACCCAGGATAGCTAAACACATACTAAAAAACAGGAAGCTGGGTGGCATCTCCTTACCTAACCTGAAGCTATACTATAAAGCCATAGTGATCAAAACAGCATGGTACTGGTACAAAGACAGAGCCTCAGACCAGTGGATTAGAACATAATTTCCAGAAATAAGCCTCCAGATATACAGTCAACTGATATTTGACAAAAGAACCAAGAACTTGAAATGGGACAAAGAAAGTCTTTTCAACAAATGGTGTTGGTACAACTGGAAAACCACATGTAAGAAATTCAAAATTGACCCATACCTCACTCCTTATACAAAAATCAACTCAAAATGGATCAAAGACCTTGAAATTAGACCCGAATCTTTAAAGTTTATAGAGAAGAAAATAGGTAGAACACTCGAAGATCTACATATCAAAAAGCTCTTCGAGGATGGAGCACCAATGGCAAGAACTTTAGCATCAAACATAAACAAATGGGACTACATCAAACTAAAAAGCTTCTGCATGGCAAAAGAAACCCTACTTAACACAAGAAGACAGTTAACTGACTGGGGGAAAAAATCTTTTCACCCATCATATTAGATAAAGGGCTGATAACCAGAATATACAAAACACTCAGAAAGCTGAGCAAACCAAATAAAGCCATAAAAAATGGGAAGATGAAATGAATAGACACTTCTCTGAGGAAGACCAAAAGATGACCAATAAACACATGAAAACATGCTCACCTTCACTCATCATTAGGGAAATCTAAATAAAGACAACAATGAGGTATCACCTTACACCAATGAGGATGGCTCACATCAAAAATAATAAGAACAATCTATGTTGGTGGGAATGCGGCATGAAAGGCAATCTCATCCACTGCTAGTGGATGCCACCTAGTCCAACACCTATGGAGAACAGTCTGGAGAGTGCTTAAAGAACTCAGAATTGAGCTACCATTTGACCCAGCAATTGCTCTCCTAGGTATCTACCCCCAAGTTGGAAGGACATTCATTCCAAAGTATGTGTGCACCCCACTACTTATCGTAGCACTCAGTATAATAGCTAAGTCTTGGAACCAACCTCGATGTCCAACAACAGATAAATGGATCATTAAGATGTGGTATCTATACACAATGGAATAATACATGGCAGTCAGAAATTATACAGTCACAGACTTTGTAGCAACGTGGATGGACCTAGAACATATTATGTTACATGAAGTAAGCCAGAAATTGAAAGATAAACACAGAATGATAGCACTATTCTGAAGCACCTGGAACATACACTTTATATACAACTAATACTCAACAATCAAATAACAGGGTTTAACAGGGTAGAAACCCCAAACACTGTAACAGTCAACATATACCGGAGAGCAGTGCCCAAAACACATAAAAGAGGAACAACACAAACTCTTGACTACACACTATACCACAAAAAAATCAGCAACAGCAGAAACAGCAGCATAAAAAGACCAGGTAAGTAATCAACCTTCTACTACAAAGGCCCATAATAAGCCTTTAGGGATCTTATACAGGATTACAGGCAAAGGATACCATGGGAAACCACTGATTCCAACGGAAGCATGCCATAAAAATATGTTTTAATGCCTTAATTTTTCTATACTTAAAATAACCTCTCAGCTTTTCTGTCTACAGGCGTTGTTGGATACAAAGGGTGGACAAATTAAGATTGCATCTGGGGGCTCAATCACAAGAGATACCATACCCAGCTTGCACTATGAGAATGTCCTGATAAAACTCTTTAATATTCCCTTTATCCCTAGGTAATACCTTCATTTAGGACTTGAAGCACGTGACCACCCAAACCACCGAAGCAGCAACTGTGACCTATGTATAGACTTATAGTACAGGCCACACTCAAACAAACTAGCATTCCCTTGCTCTTTTCTCTACTCTTCTCACTATGTTTTTTTTTTTCTTTTTCTCTCCTTTTATTTTTAATTTATTTTCTCTTTTCTTTCCTGCCCCTTTCATATACTTTCCCCTTTCACCCCTTTGAAAATTCGACTATTCCTTCACCCCACAATCCCATCCAGATTCCCCACATTAAAACTCTTCACCCTCAGTTACTATTCCATTAGGCATCAAGAATGACCTCCTTCCCCAGCAAACCAGTACCCAGCTCCCAAGCGAAGGGACAACAGTCAAACCCACACTCGCCTTCTACAAGAAAAGGCAACCAACTCCCCTGCTGACTCATGCTGCACGCGTGGTCCTTCTTACCAACCCTTCCTAACGTGGACTGTTACTTGAAATCTGACTTAGCTCTACAAGTATTCCCCAATGCATGAACTCTTCCCAAGTCCTCCCTACCGCAAATCTTTTGCCAATCTCAAGAAGGTCAGGTTGGGAGATGGAAAGGTGCCTGGGAACCCACACACCACAAGAAAATCTCAAAAGACAATGGGGAAACCTATACTACCATCATAAGTATAAGACCTGTGTTACACTACCTCTCTACCTGCTTTTCCCCAAATGCAAGATACTTTCTTGCATCACCTTGTTCCTTTAATTAATTTTTTATTTCATTTCTTAAAAATCTTTTTTATTGTCATATATATACGGGAGCACATATTTTTTATTTCTATTTTTATCTTTTTTGGGTGTGTGACCTGTTTTTGTTTTCTTCTCTCTCTACCCTCAAATGCACCGGCAATATAATGTAGCACCATTTCTCCCTGCAAAGGCACACTAAAAAAAGGGGAAATCTTACGTATAAAAACAAGCTCTTATTTATTAGGGATAAGAACTCATACTTGTTTACAATACAGGAGTAGCTCCCACCTTGAAAATATGTCACGTGGATCCAACTTAGACTCCAGGTGATTAGACACCAACTGTCCAGCCTTGAACCCTGGACCACAGACATAAAAACAACATACTTCTTCACAACGGCCACAGGAAACAAATCCCAACCAGGCCTACCTTAACAGTGCTCGGACACCAACAAGTGCCAGACCTAATATGATACCCTGACAACGAGGAAAATGGGAAAACTTGACCTAAGAGCAAGTTATTCTACCTCACCAGCTAACGATAAGACAAAATCAGAAGACTTGTCACCCTTTGGTCTGTCCAAATGCCAAGATCGCGATTTACAGATGACTGGCTGACAGAACCATGGCCAGACTGTATGTATCCTGGGACCAATAAAAAAAAGCCCTAGTCTAGGGTGTGAGCTACGATCTGCATAACAACTATGATCCCTAGTTCCAGAGGTCTGTCTGAGACTATTGCAATGGAAGGGGACCTCTGGAAACATAACGGAAGATGCTATCCCAGGCCCATCCTAGGATTAGCACAAAGACCAGGACTGCCAAACACAGAAGACGGATTAAAATGACACTGAGGGAACAGAACTTCTAGACCCACAAAGAAAGACATAATCATAAATTCAACTCCTTCACTTGTGCAGATACCGAGACCTCTAGATACAGAGGTCTGATGTTATCACCCAGGACGGAGCAGAAGTCTTCCATACACCACATAAGCACCAAGGGGAGAGTAAATGAACCTGAAAGGAGTCTATAGTTAATCCCATGACAATATACTTCAAGGGAGGAGAAACCCTGTATCTCTTAGGCAAAGGAAATTCCTTTTCGAATGACCCCAATATTTACTGTGCATCTGCAGGAGGGGAAAAAAAAAGCACAAAATATTTTTTTATTATTATTTACTTATCTATTTTTTGTTGATTGCATTGTTGTGGTTTGGCTATTGAAGTGGATGTCTCCATTTATATTTATTTATTTTCTTCTTTTCTTTTCTTATGTGCTCTGCCACATTTTTTTATCTCAATACCATGGCTTTTATATGGTGCTTACCCTTTTGTTTTGTTTTGTTTGATTTTATTTTTTGGAATGCTCACTGAATTTTTTAATATAATTTTTATTTTGATCATAGTGGCTTACATATTGTTGACAATAATATTTTAGGTACATATTTACATAAAATCAGGGGGGATTCCCATCACCAATTTGTCTTCCCTACATCTCCGTTTTTGTCCTACCTCCCATATCCTCTTCCCTCACCCCCAGGGCTGCTAGAATACGTGGTCCCCTCTGTACCTAGCCTACTACTTAGTAGTCTTGCCCCTGTTTGGTCTTGGTGCCTCCCTTATTTCCCCCTATAACTGGGAGGCAGGACTAGCTAGTTCAAGTTACGTGGTTTTGTTTGAAGAAGAGAAAAGTAATAAACTGGGGTAAAAGTCTAATATGCCGAAAATGGGAGGAATCCTTCTAGAGGCTCTCATCATCGGTTTGAGAGACGAAGGAGAAAAAGAAGGTGAAACACTCCACCAGTACAAAAAGAAGTGTCAAATATTCAGTGAGGACTCCAACAATAACGATAAGCACCGCAAAAAAAACAAACAAACAAACAAAAAAACAACCCTCCATGGTCTTGAGATAAGAAACATGGCAGAGCACATAAAGAAAAAAAAGAAAAGAAGAGAAAAAAGGTAAGTATAAATGGGGACAACAACTTCAATAACCACACCAAAACAAAGAAATCGACCAAAAATAGATAGGTAAATAATAATAATAATAATAATAAAAATAAATGAAGATTAAAAATAATATATAGGGGCCGGAGAGATAGCATGGAGGTAAGGCGTTTGCCTTTCATGCAGGAGGTCATCGGTTCGAATCCCGGCGCCCCATATGGTCCCCTGTGCCTGCCAGGAGCAATTTCTGAGCCTGGAGCCAGGAATAACCCCTGAGCACTGCCAGGTGTGACCCAAAAACCAAAAAAAAAAAAAAAAAAAAAAAATATATATATATAAAAATAAACAATGTTTTGTGCTTTTTGCTTTTTTTTCCCTCCTGCCCTGGCACAGTAAATATTGGGGTAATTTGAAAAGGAATTCACTTGGCCTAAGAGTTATGGGGTTTCTCCACCCTTGGAGTATATTGTCATGGGATTAACTATAGACTCTGTTCAGGATCATTTACTCTCCTGGTGGTGCTTTTGTGGTGTTTGGAAGACTTCTGCTCCATCCTGGGTGATACAATCAGACCTCTGTATCTAGAGATCTCAGTATCTGCACAGGTCCAGGGATGGGACTTATGATGAAGTCAGTCTTTGTGGTTCTAGAAGTTCTGTTCCCTCAGTGTCATTTTAATCCATCTTCTGTGGTTGGTGATCTTGGTCTTTGCACTGAACCTAGGATGACACCTAGGATAACGTCTTTCTTTGTGTTTCCAGAAGCCCCATTCCATTACAATTGTCTCTGCCAGACCGTTGGAACTGGGGATCATGGTTATTGTGCAAGTCGTAGTTAAAACCCTAGGCTAGGGCTTTTTTATTGGTCCCAAGATATATACAGTCTGGTCATGGTTCTAGCAGCCAGTCATTTGTAAATCGCCATCTTGGCTTTTGGACCTACCAAAGGGTGACAAGTCTTCTGATTTTGTCTTATCATTAGCTGGCAAGGTAGGATAACCTGCTCTTAGGTCAAGTTGTTCCCATTTTCCTTGTTGTCAGGATATCATATTAGAGCTGGCACTTGTTGGTGACCCAGCGGTATTAAGGCTGTTTCGGATGGGATTTGTTTCCTGCAGCTGTTGTGATGAACTGTGCCGTTTCTATGTCTGGGATCCAGGGTTCAAGGCTGGACGGATGGTATCTAATCACCTGAGGTTTAAGTTGAGTCCACATGACATATTTTCAAGGTAGGAGATATCCCTGTACTGTAAACAACTATGAGTTCCTATCTCTAGTAGATAAGAGCTCTTTTTTATATGTAAGATTTCCCCTTTTTTTTAGTGTGCCTTTGCAGGGAGAAATGGTGCTACATTATATTGTCGGTGCATTTGGGGGTGGACAGAGAGGAAAACAGAAACAGGTCACATACCCAAAAAAGATTAAAAAAAATAGGAATAAAAATGTATGTGCTCACATATATATATGTATATATATATATGTATATATATATGTAGAACAGACATTTAAAAAAATGAATTAATGAAGTATTTAAAGGACCAAAGGATCACTGGATATTTTATTTGACAGTTCTTTAGGTACTGTTGTTGTGTTTCATCTTCTTTTTCCCCTTCGTCTCTCAACCCAAGGATGAAAGCCTCTATAAGGACTCCGCCCATTTCCTGAGTATCTGATTTGTTTTTTCTTTTTTTTCTCCAGGTTATTACTTTTCTCTTCTTCAAACAAAACCGCATAACTTGAACTATCTAGTCCCACCTCCCAATTGGGGCGGGGGAATAAGGGTACCAAGACCAAATAGGTGTAAGACCACCAATAGTAAGCTAGGCACAGAGAGGACCACTTATTCTAGCAGCCCCAGGGGTAAGGGAAGAGGTTATGGGAAGAAGGACAGGAATGGAGGTGGAGGGAGGACAATTCGGTGATGGGAATTACCCTGATGTTATGTTACTATGTACCTAAAATATTATTGTCAATGATATGTAAGCCACTATGATTAAAATAAAAATTACATTTAATTAAAAAAAGAAAAGAAAAATTAGTTTATTTAACAAACCACATAAAAAGTTAAGAAGAGATTAAATTAAAAAATTTTAACCTATATAATCTCTGGACACCACTGGGGTGGCTCCTAATCTAAACTTAAAGTACTTAAAGATCATGTTAAGTGTATATTTTTTCTGTTTATTCAGATTATTTTAATTTTTATAGTCATTGATGTAGTGTTATTGAAAAATATGTGTATTCAGCAATAAATCCCTTCGATCATAGTGGGTTTTTTATTTTATTGAAAAATGTGTGTATTTAGCAATAAATCCCTTCGATCATAGTAAAATTTTTTAGTGTGTCTTGATTTGGTTTGCTATTATTAAAAAAAATCACTCCTGGCAGAAATCACTCTGGGGAAATGAACCACCGTCCGTCCTAGGTTAGAGCGTGCAAGACAAACACCCTACCACTTGTGCCACTGCTTTGTCCCCAACTTGTAAAAAGATTTTTGATGATGTTTGGGACCCCTCTTAGGCTACAATGCTCTTACATTCTCTAAGGGAGAGACTCGGTTATCTAAGTCTATTAGTGTGTGTTCGCTCTTTAACCCATTTTGAACTTGGTCTCAGTTTAATAGTCATAAATTTTGTTTCAGCATTTGGTCTACTTTGGTAGGTGGAAACATTTCTTATATCGTATTTATTAAAAAACTAGAATGATGTAAAAAATGAGAGAAGGAAAGAGATCATTATTGAACTCTGACAGTTTCTTTCCCAAATATTTTTATTTTTTTTGTTTTTGTTTGTTTGTTTTTTTTTGGACCACACCCGTTTGATGCTCAGGGGTTACTCCTGGCTAAGCACTCAGAAATTGCCCCTGGCTTGGGGGGGCCATATGGGATGCGGGAAGATCGAACCGCGGTCACGGTCTTTCCTTGGCTAGCGCTTGCAAGGCAGACACCTTACCTCTAGTGCCACCTTACCGGTCCCTCCCAAATATTTCTAAACAATTCAAGTACCTCAGAAGTGATAAAGCTGGAATCCTCACTGACACCTTCCCAGCCCCCACAAAGACTGCTTGATAGTTTTAGGAGTATGATCAGTAATTCCTACTGCAAATACCACTCAGCATCATTCCAGGAGAAAGGGCTCTCTCGATCACTAAATTAGATGTTAAATACTTTCCTCTGAATTAGAGCCTTGTACTGCAGCCAAAATACAGTGTGAATTAGACAACTAAAGATGTCTTTTCATGTGAAACAAAGAAATTAATTAAAGCCAGACAGGAAATGTCTCTAATGTGGTGTCTGGTGTTTCACCCTCTCCTGCAGGGTGCCAGGGTCTGCAGGTTGCCAGCAAGGAGGGTGCAATGTGACAGGTTGCAGTCCCCCATAATAACAGAGACCCTCTCATGGAATCTGTGGCTGTCATCACTGGGGGGTGTTGAGTGCAGGTTAGGTGACCCTGGCACAGCACCCATAAGGAAGAAGTCTCGTGTGTGTGTGTGTGTGTGTGTGTGTGTGTGTGTGTGTGTGTGCGCGTACATCTGTATTGGGCCTGATTGGAAAAGACACTGAAAGAGTGGAGATTATGATCAATGGGCTGTGTTTCTTCTCCCCAAGATAAAAGGATTCTGAAGGCAATAACAGAGACAACCAAATATGTTGGGGGTAAGATAATTTACCATTATCTGCAATTTGACATAACAATTCAGACAAGTTTTGCCCTGTTTTTCATAGACATAGACTGAAACAGTCACTTTCTAATTCACTAGAGAAAGGTTCACTGTTGAATAAGTAGCGGTGATAGAATTTAAATTTGTCTTTGACACCAAAATTAGCTAGAGATATCTTGTTGCCCACTTTGATCCTCTGATGGCTCTCCTCGTGGCTCTTTTTAGGAAGGTACGATCTGAAGTCTCTGTGAGAACTCTGTGGGGGAATAATGGTGCCTTTCCCAGTGCCTATGTAAAAGGAGATAGGTGAATGATATACTTGAACATACCTTCCAGCTCTGCCATTGTATGAGAGAAATATGAAGAACAAAGGGAGAGGACTGGATAATCCAGATATGAGCCTAAATTTACCCCATCCCAAACCCAGACTCATAAAAGCAGTTTTTCTCCAAAGCTGACTTGAAATCAGACTTGAATCTTCACTCTTTTTAAACACACTGATTTTTAAATATCTTTTGGTTTTGTTTGGGTATTATCCCTGGTAGTACTTGGGGCTTCTCTCAACTCTGTGTTTGGATATTGCTCTCTGACAGTGCTCAAGGGAACATGTTATGTCAGGTATTTAATCTGTTTCTTACATGTAAACTATTTGCCATAACTCATGGAGCTTGTCTCTGCAACCTACAACTGCTGTTTTCAAAGAGAAGAACAGTGCTCGGGCACTTGAAACACATGACAGTCATTTGATGAATGAGTGAAAGATGGAAGGGAACCTAGTGCTCCATCAACTGTGTGTAGGAGGAAATGTTTCAGCGTTTCATGGATAGGAACACAGCATCATCTGTACCTAACAGAATTTAGAAAGTTATTAGCTACCAATACCACATGGTGAGATCTGGAGTTTTCCTTTTATACTGGTTTGTGAAAAGTGAAGATCCAGTTTTAGTAGGTTGGTTATATGACTTCTTTGATGTGGCTACTTTACAAACTCAACAGTCTAGCTCATCATAGGTTCTTCTGTGAGAGCAGGAAAGTAAAAGCCTTCAAGCTGTAGCCTGTTAGTCTTGGCCTTGTAGAGAGAAACTGTAGATAATCTTTTGTATCTGAGGAGCCCATTAATTATTTTACAAATACAGACTTGATTGTCTCTAGCTCAGGAAAATGGCATTGCATGGCCTGTTGTTGGAATGAGGCGATGGGGAGATTGGAGGCAGTTCGGGGTGACTGACTAGTCTTCAATGGAGATAAATAATATTCAGTTCAAATTTTTAATGCCAGAAACAGTTTTCCTCCATTAATTCTTGTGTTAGATTTGGAGGGAAATTAAAAAGGGGGGCTGCAGGTGGTGGGTTCTAGGTCTTTGTGGAATAGAGCTGAATGGTTTAGGCATGGACAAGAAGCTTGGGTGGAGCAATCCACAGGTATCTGGGGACATCCTGGTATGCTTCACTTCATATGGGACCTTGTCCCCATTACCATTTTAAAGAAAGTATGTCTTAAGCAGAGCTCTCTGCAATCTAGCCATAGAGTTGTGGTTATTTTTACATTTTTAAAAAATATTTATTATTTTTGCATGATTTTTCAATACTGTTGATGATTTCATGCATGCTTTCTTCTAACACCACACCAGCCAGCAGAGCACCCACTTCCTTCCACCAAGGTCCCAAAGGCCCCTCAAAGTGAAAAGCACCAGAGGATTTTAGATCAGGTAGCTATCAATACATGCTATTGACAATAAGTGTCTCTCAATGAAAACTGCTTCATTTGGAGCAATTTCTTAGTAGTTAATGGATAATGAGTAAGAGTTTTCTTTTGGGGTGTAGAAAAATTATTTTTACCTCAAACCTTAATCATGTTGACTAGGTTGTGTTGAATCAGTGACTATATTTTCTATTTCCTTGTACATCGTTCCTTCCCTTGAACTGCTAGCCTGCTCTCCTTTGTTAAATTTCTATTCAGTAGCTACACTAGTCTTATTCAAGTGCCTGTGGAGTCTTTTATCCAGCATTGGCTGTGATCAAAATGCAACAGAACACTTATTTTCTGGCAGTGTAGTGAATATGAACGAAGTTAATGGAAGATAACTATGTTTTCTTGGCAAAACATTGAATCTCATATATGGAATGGCCCACTGATCTGGTTATGTTTGTTTACTCATGTTTGGTAGAAACTCTCGTTTTCCAATTTACTATAATTGTAGAGTTTACAGCTGTTTACCCTACCACTCCATGTCATGATATTTCATTAAATATTTTACTGAGAAATTCAATGCAATACAAGGAGTTAATTATAAAGACAATAAGAAACAGGTACATATTCATTGTTATGAAAATTGACAAGTAGATATTCTTTCATTCTTTTTTTTAATTTTATTGAAACCATTGTGATTTACAAAGTCCTTCATAGTTGGATTTCAGATACATAGTGAATCAGGGCCATTCCCACCACCAGTGTCAACTTCCTTCCACCAATGTTACCAAGATAGCAGCCTGTACTACCATATTTTGTTGCCTGACCTGCCAGCATAACAGGCTCATTTTAAGTTTTTTTGTTTGTTTGTTTTTGTTTTTATTTTTAGGCCATACCTGGTGATGCTCAGAAGTTACTCCTGGCTATGCACTCAGAAATCGCTCCTGGTTTGGGGGACCATATGTGATGCCGGGGGATCAAACTGTGGTCCATCCTAGGTTAGTGTGTACAAGGCAAATGTCATTCCTCTTGCGCCACTGCTCCAGCCTCAAGGTTTTTTGTTTTTTGGTCTTTTTTTTTTTTTTGGTCATACCGCCAGTGATCAGGTGTTACTCCTGGCTCTGTGCTCACAAATCACTCCTGGCAGGCGGCTCAGGGGACCATATGGGATGCTGGGAATCAAACCGGGGTCCATCCTGATTGGCCTTGTGCAAGGTAAATACCATACTGCTGTGCTACTTCTCCTGCCTCATTTGAAGTTTAGATTGTTATAATTTGGGTCTCTTTATTCCATTGTGGTTGACTCTAGCTTGTATATTTAGATCTGTCCTCTTTTTTCCCCCAGCAATGCACCTGAGACCAGACAACTAGATATTCTTTAAAAGTTATCATATCTTAGTTTAGATAACATGGTTATTATAGTTTTAACTTATATGATTTTCTTTTTTTTTTTTTTTTTTTTTGGTTTTTGGGTCACACCCGGCGGTGCTCAGGGGTTACTACTGGCTGTCTGCTCAGAAATAGCTCCTGGCAGGCACGGGGGACCATATGGGACACCGGGATTCGAACCAACCACCTTTGGTCCTGGATCGGCTGCTTGCAAGGCAAACACCGCTGTGCTATCTCTCCGGGCCCAACTTATATGATTTTCATGGACAGTTACTGCACCCTACCTTACCTACTGTACCAAAGTGCTGAAGACTCTTCACCACTTACCTCCTATTACTTCCAGTTCAAGATGTAGATATTCTAACTAAGCTCAAACTGAAATTTTATACTCCTTCTCCTTCTAAACTTTTGGTTCATTAATCTTATATCTGTTTAGACAATCTTGAGTTATCTTTATGTGGTGTGTGTGGTGTACACCCGCTGATGCTCAGGGGTTACTCCTGGCTATGCATCAGAAATAGCTCCTGGCTTGGGGGACCATATGGGACACCGGGGGTTCGAACCTTGGTCCATCCTAGGCTAACAGGCTAGGCAGATGCCTTACCGCTTTCACCACCACTCTGGCTCCAAGATATTTTTTTACAACATTAACATTAACATTACTGTTAAACTGTGAATACAGTTGAAATACAGTAAAAATATTTATAAATACTGTTGTATTTGTAAATTTCCCCACTAGGTTGCAAACTAGAGGTGGTCAAGGGTATTTTTTTGGAGAGCATACCCGATGACCCTCAGGGGTTACTCCTGGCCATGTGCCCAGAAATCGCTTCTGTCTTGGGGGACAATATGGGATGCCAGGGATCGAACCAAGGTTTGTCCTGGATCAGCTGCGTACAAGGCAAATGCACTACTGCTGTGTTATCGCTCCAGCCCCAAGGGTATATTTGACTAATGCACATTTGCGCCATTAGCACAAAACAGAATTAGTACATTAGTTTCACATAAGCAAACGCCCACCTCTACCCATCCAGAGTTTTAACATATGTCTATTTAGTTCTTACAATGTGAAAACATGTTCCTGGAGTGTTGTAACAAGAATATCAGCAAACAAAATACATCTCAAACTTCTTACATCTATCACTCTCCACACTGTTGTACACAATTGATTCTTCATATCTCGGGCTCCACTTTCCTGAATTCAAAGGTTGATACTTGGGGCAATAGTGGTAGTATATTATACTGATAAAAATGCATAGCTCAATTTGTTTTCCTTGTCATCATTTGTTAGACAATACAGTACAATATTCACTTACATAGCATTTACATTGTGTTATTCATTATAGTAATCTACAGCTATATGAGAAGATATTTGTAATGTTATTTGCATATCTTCATCATTTTTATATAGGAGATTTGAGCACTGAAGCATTTTAGTACCTATGAGAGTCTTGGAACTAATCTTTTGGGAATACTGATGAACAACTGTATTATTTAAAATTTTGTAAATAAATTTGAAATTTTTGTTAAGTCAAAAATATCAGTGATTGCCTTATAATTTTTCACTTTTTGTATGTTGCTTCATTTCTACATCATAATAAAATTTAACATTGAATAAGTGTGATAAATAATTTAGACCTGGAATAAAGCTTCCATTTTTTTGGGGGCCACACCCATTTGATGCTCAGGGGTTACTCCTGGCTAAGTGCTCAGAAATTGCTCCTGGCTTGGGGGGACCATATGGGACGCGGGGGATCAAACCGTGGTCCTTCCTTGGCTAGCGCTTGCAAGGCAGCCACCTTACCTATAGCGCCACCTCACCGGCCCCTAAAGCTTCCATTTTAAGTAGTTAAAAATCCTGATTTTTCTACTTAAAGGTGGATAACTTGGTTACCATTTATGCTTCAATATGAACATTTGTACAAATAACAGTGTTTAACTCATAGTGTTGTCTTGAAGATGAAAGGAGTTTGCTGCAGTTCAATGCATGTAGAACTGTACTTGATAATAGTGCATTTATATTAGGATATCTATTTTTCTATTGTTTGCTTTTTATCTCATTAACCCTTATAAAATATATATATATATTTATGGCATAAGTTGGAAAATTATTTTTATGCTATTTTCACATGCAAAGCAAATTATCACTAACCAAATCCTTGTTTGTAATCTTTCTCTTGGCCCTTAGAATCTCAGTATAATTTCTTAATCAAAACACTGTAGGGTTTTGGTCTCGCTTGATTTTCAGATCTCCCCTATTACCATTTTCCACTAGAGTCTCTTATTGACTCCTAAAACTTACCAGACCATTTTCTTCTTCTAGGATTTGTATTTGACATTTTCCCTCTATAAGATTTACATGGCTACTGAAGGTCATTCAAGCCTTCTCCAACTAATTCATTCCAGTCCTACACAGACCAATGCATAGTTTCACTCATTTTCTTACTTTATCTATATTTTTTATATCATTCATCACATTTCTGATATAAACTTTGTTAAATCATTCCTTTCTCTGACCCACATAAGCTTCACTGGAACAGGTATGTTTGCTTGTCATATGAATGCTGTATCTTTTGAATTTGCCTAGGAAATAGCATAGACTTAAAAATGATTTGATTCCATTGGTCTTTTCTCCTACTGCAAACTGATCTACTTTTTTTTAGAAGGATAATTCTAAAAATGTGAGCCTATTGAAAGTTGCCTTGAGGTTTAGGCTACCCACTGGTAGGACAAGGGTGAAAATGATGGAGAGGCCGGAGAGATAGCACAGTGGTAGGGCTTGCACTCAGCCAATCCAGGAGGGATGGTGGTTTGAATCCTGGCATCCCATATGGTTCCCTGAGCATGCCAGGATGCCAGGAGTGATTTCTGAGTGCCAGGAGTAAACCCTGAGCTCCAGTGGGTGTGACAAAAAATTAAAATGATGGAAAGATAAAGTACAGGAATTTTGCTAAGTATTTGGGCTGATTTATGTGCACTCTCAGGCACCACATAGTACCCTAATGCTCAGTCACTGGTCAAATACATGACAGGGTCCTTCCACAGGCACCCTTATCTCCAGTGTAGGTTCATAGTAGACTGCTGGTAGAGGCCTTTGGATTGGTCCTCATATTGTCTTCTACTTATATGTATCTCAATTGGTTCCTTTTGTTTTCCAGTTTAAAAAAAATGTTTCCCCATTGCCTCCTCATCTGGCATTTCCCCCTCCCCTTGGGGGTGGGCTTTGCTTATTCCAATAAAGGCTTCTCAGGTGGCCTTTTACAGAAAAACCAAAGGAATCAATTGAGAGACCTCTAATCAGAAGGCAATATGAAGACCAATCCAAAGGTCTCTACCAACAGTCGACTATGCCACACAGACAAGGGAAGTATCTAGCATGATATTTGAATAATGAAAACACCTAATAGGTAAATACTCTGATTATATCATTTAAGCTACACATGACTATACTTGGGAGATCTAGACTCTCCAGGCTTGCAGTCTTGGCATTGGCTCTGTCCCAAGCTGAGATTGCTCTGTTTGACTAATTCTTTGTTTCACCTGAATTGTCAGATGCTCATAGATATCTTTCCTGACTTGTGCATATATGCTGAGGTATATTAGAATATGCTGCAGACATCAAATGCATATGGCAAGTATTTAAATTTAAGGACTAAGGCTATTAGAAGATAAACACTACCAAGGCAGGAGTTGGTTTTTCCTCTCTTGCTGTATCAGCACCTGGCACCTAGTAAATGGCACCTAGTAAATATTTATGCACAGCATCAATAAAATGACATTTTTTGGTGCACTATCTGTTCACGTTAACTGATTTTTCAACTTTGATGTTGCAATTTCTTTCACCCTGTTGGAGCTGAAATCTTAAAGCTGTTTACTTTGAAAGAGTTGTCTGGTTTAGAAGACAAATCTGCCAGGTTGTGATGCCATTTATTTACACATCAGATGTTTCCCTTTTCCCCACACCCCATCTCTTACCATAGCTCTTCAGGGCTGATTTAACTTGGAGAACATCCCTACCTTGTTTCTCTGCCATCTCTGCAGCACTTCACAGCCAGAGCAAGATTCTTGGTAGGGAAAGAGCTTATGCATCAAATCTAAGACTTTATAAACACTAATCCAAGCCACGCTTTTGAGACCATGAAGGTAGAGAAGTCCAAACATTTAAATAAGATCATACATTACTTTAGTGCCTGTTCTCTACAGGGAGTGTGGCATATGATATGGTGTCTTTCAAACCTAAAGTGGGCCCTAAAGGGCAAATAGGGCAGCTAGAAAGGATGAGATCAACTCCAGAATGATCGAACCAAAATGACATCAGGATATACAGATGGAGAAACCATGAAAACAGATGTGATGCTTAGGAGACAGTTGGCTTTGGAGTTCTCATGGTCCAGTTTTGAGATTTTAAGATGCATCTAGGATGAGAGTTAATATTCAGAAAGTTGACCTAAATATACAGTAAGTTCCTGGATCATTAAAAATCAAAAGCATAGTCAGATTTTGCATAAAGGTGGAATAATAAACTTTTTCTTTTGAATGATATGAAAATGTGAAGTATATCTGGCTCAACTTAATGAAAATCTCAGAATTCTCCATTGAACATTTGTTCAATGTCTACCATATCTTAGAACTGACAGTGCATTTAGGACAGAATTGTAATTTGTGCCCAATCCCTGAGTGACTGAGAACCTGCCAACTTGCTGAGTTCCAGAACTGAAATTCCCTCAACTTCACCCCCACCCCTGAGGAAATGGAAATTCCCATCCCCACCCCACACCCCTACACCCTGGTGGGTGATCTGATTTTGTGATCCAAAGGCTCAGAACAAAGTTTCCTTAACTCTAATTTTATTCACAAAGAACGGCTTTTGACCACAGTTCTGGGAATGGAGAGGAAATTCTTCCCCATGTGGTGAAGAACGAAGCAAGGGTTTGAAATGGAGGCCAGGCCCCAGTGAGGTTACCACAGCTACTTGGCATCTTGTACAAGGAAAGCAAAGTCTTGGAGGTTGCTTAGAGCCTTTAGAATGGGTAGGAGCCAGCAAGCAGGGCCTTTGAGAGGACACAGTGACCCTTTGCTGACACAATATGGTGCTGTTAGCTTTGGTTTCTTCTATGACACCTCTTTTCATACACACACCACCATTCATACCCTGGCAATAGCCTCTGATGGGTTTGCAATGAGGACCTTGAGAGGTTAAGTGTAGCTTGGTTTGATTGCAATAGACAGCAAACACCTACCATGGTGAACTGTCCTGGGCAGACGAGAATCTCAACCATATCAGGGAAAGAGACATACATAAGTCATTTTCTCGAGATACTGGGACTCAGGAGGGGGCGGGATATCCCAAAGCACAAATTAGAAGCACAGAAAAGACTCAGGGGGAAGCCAGTCTTGGTAAGAGGATATTTGCAGGGTTTGAGATAATCTGAGTTCTAAGACACAGTCAAAAAGGAGAAAGAAACAAAAACATACTCAGTTGCTTCTTTTTAGCCCAGACTGGCTACAGGGATTCAGAGGGAGGCTGCAAAGGTCAGAGTGGCTGAAATCATTTGCTCTGAGACTTCCTATTGGGGTATTAACTCTTCAGATATCAAGCAGATGGATTCTCCTCAAGGATGGTATCATTATCTGCTGCCAGGATACAGTTATAATCCTCACCTCCCTTTCTGGGAGTGTGTGTTTGGGGAGGGCTTTATGGAGGAGTCTGGGGCCATACTCAGAGGTGCTCAGGGGTATTCCTGGCTCTGTGCTCAGGAGTGGCTTCTAATGGTGAATCTTATGAAGTTTCCAGGATCAGATCAAACTCAGGTCAGCCCAGGAAGTTCCAATGCAGGTGCTTTAACCCCTGTGCTATCTCTATGGCCCCAGCATACATTTCCTCACAGAAGTGGCTGGCAGTGTGGGTAGATGCCATCACAAACATCCCAGACATTTTGGTGACAATGTTCTTTTAGCATTAAAGGATTAAACACTTGTGTGGTGTCACACTCAATAATCTTATTTAATCCCCAACTTGCCAATAGGTTCCATTCTATCATCCCACACTTATTATGCAAAACAGAGACACAGAGACATTAGGTAGCTGCTCCAGACATCACAGAGCTGCAATGTAAGTGAAAGGTCCGGAAGTCCTAATTTTAGCTGCCCGGCGCAAAGAAATGAAGAGGCTTATGAGTTCCAGCAGATGCTTTAGAAAGTGCTTTTAATACTGACCATTATGAATGGTCAGGGTCTATGAATTCCCACCAGAACCAAAGACCTCGTGGGTCCCTCGTTACCCCCTTATATAGGATGGGAAGTGGGAGGGGAAGAAGAGTCCTTGAGGGCTGGACTTCCGCTACGATAACACCAATGATTCGTGAGGTAGGGGTAGAGGTGGGGCCGAGGCAGTGACGACTTCCTTAAGGGTGGAGCCAAGGTAGTGACGACTTCCTTAAGGGGCAGGACACCCGCCAAGGTTGGTGGGGGGGGCGTGAGGTAGGGGTAGAGGTGGGGCCGAGGCAGTGACGACTTCCTTAAGGGTGGAGCCAAGGTAGTGACGACTTCCTTAAGGGGCAGGACACCCGCCAAGGTTGGTGGGGGGGGGCTGATTTCCCTTTTCAATCCCCACTTCTTGTACTGGAGGCTTCTAATCCTAGAAGCCAATGTGATTTGGGGCCTTTACTTTTTGATATTACTGGTTATAATTATTTGCATGAGCTAACCCTGCAGAAGTAAAAAGGCTTAGGAGGGGCCCCAGTAGGAGTATTAGATAGGGGAGAATTCCATTCCATAAAGACCATAAGGGACCATTTAATAGCTTTGTATCTTGGCCAGCTACTCTTGATGGTGCTTGATTCTGTCCCACACATTTGAAATTAACTTTTGTGAGAGTTTGTTATTTCTGTTTAGCCCTGCTAGTTTTGCTTTTCCAGTTACCAATTTTCCTGCAACTTTTGAGCCCTACCAGTAGAGTGCTCAGACCTAGGAGTGCCTAAGAAATGTATGCTAGGCAGAGGGATGGGCTCTGTTCCTGGGATGATGTTAATGTTGGGGAGCACTAATGCTGGGATGCATAAGCCAAATTTTTACCACATATTTATACCCGTTTCGGAGGTAAATACCCTGGGCTAGAGGGAGCAGGCAGGACTTTTGAGCACTGAGTACCTTCTACCTGACCCAGGTTTACAGATTTGGTGCTGTTATGAATAGCAAACAGAAGATTTAAAGCTAAACGGGATTACCTTTTGACATAAGTACAGCTAGAAGAAGCAAAGGTTAGATTACCTAGTGAGACAGGGACAGCCAGAGGCCAATTCCCCCCACCCCCAAGAGGGAGTTAAAGGCTGAGGTTTTGCTTTACACACCCATTTCGGCTCCCCCAAACACACACATTGGAAGTAGAGGACCGGAGGTAAGCAGTTCGAGCCCTTCCTTAGCAAGTGCCAGGGAGAGCATTTTCAGAGTTAGTGAGTGCATTAGGGCTGAAGTGTGCCCGCCGGACCCGTATCTTGAGAGGATCCTCAGTGTGCTTCACTTTCCAGGTTTTAGATGGAAGGCGTGAACCCAGGAAGCATGCAGTTCACCTTGACAGCAGTTCTTTTCACATAGGCTGTGAATTCCACAACGAAAATAAGGAGGTTTCTGCTTTTTTTCTTCATTTCTGCAACTTAAACAGCTGTTGGGGTAGAGAGCCCTAAACTTCAGTTGCCTTTCCTGCACTGGGTTAGACAGAGATGAAGAAATTTTATTTTTATTAATGACTGTTTTACTTTTAACATTACCAAGAGAAGCATAATTTTTGCTACCTGCTTTAACCTCTGGGATAGATAGGCATAATGTTATTCTTAGTAGTTAACTTGGCTTATTAATTTCTGTGGCCTTTCTTTTCCCCTTATTTCCCTTATAGCTTTTTCTGATGACCATTTTGCTTTAGAGATTTCATTACCCTAGAAGTTATTAGAGGGAACGTGGTCGAAGATCAATCTTCTGTAGCTACTTCAGGCTGACAGGGGACTGCAGTTTCAATCTTTAGATAGGGTGAAATCTCATATTTCCCTAAAGGAGCAGTTAACTGGTTCACTTTTGCAGTTTTAACACCTGAAAAGGATTAGATTAATTATACAGGGGAATATTACTTAACCCACTCAGGCCTTGGAGCAGTAAATAGCACAACTTGAATGGCATAGCTGTTCTTATTGTCTGTAATGATAGCACAAATTAATTAACAGAAAACAAAGCATAATAGCATTATGAATAAACAGTTTTGAGTTACTTCAGTTAGACTAACATTTGCATTTACAATTTATGATTTGGTTTAATACAACTAGTAAGAGCATTTTTACATAAGTTACTTCAAAGAAGTGGGTTTTAAGTTAGGCCCACTAGAATTTTAATTAGCTACCAAAAATGGTTTTTCTCTCCACCTTTACCTTGTACCTTACCCGGTATTTGAATAACTTGGCTTTTTCCTTTGCACATATACAGCACTGTTGGAGAAATCTCCATCTGGGGCACCCCCATTACTTACAGAACTTTTCTGAGGATAGGTTGTAGACACAGCAGGGTTTTTCATGTCAGTCACTCAGGTTTGGCTGATGAGTTGGTCGGTTCAGCATGAGGTTCTTCTGGCTGGGCATCTCACCCTTTGCAGGAATTTTAGAGGTGATTCGTCTGTTCCACTCCTCTCCAGGTTTGGAAGAGACTGACCTCGAATTCTCTTCTGAGCTTGAGGGAGAGAGCAGGCTGTGATGATCTTCTAGGAAAATCTTCAATTTCCTTACTCAGGCCATTTATTTCAGTTTTTCGCCGGTGCCTGCTTGTCACACCGCCTCAACTCCAATTATTCCTCTAAAAGAGGTTTTTGGGGTTCCCTTACTAATTTTTTTGATTTTCTGTTTGCATGAGGACTACGCCTCATGCAGAGAGAAAAGCCATTTGCTTGTATTCTGTGCAAAGCAACATGATGCCATGATATAAATGGTACTAAAAGGTTCTGGGAGAAGAGAAAAAGCAAATATTACTTAAATTACTTAGATAATTTTAGAATTTTTTTTCTGCAACGAAACATTTTATACATTTTTAAATAAAACCATGACCAATTTTATAAAACCTCCTGTGATACAAATATTAATGTTCTTGGTAACATATAATGAAAAATTGCAAAATAATATTTTAATTATGCTTAATTCTAAACACCAGCAATTTACGTTACACAAATTAATGTTGAAAACCAGAAAGAATGAATACTTACTACTTTTGGTAGAACATGCTTAAAAACATTTACATTTTTTTTTAACCTAGAGACATATTAATAATTATTTAGATTGATTATACACATTTTTATTACACATTTTTAATTTCTTTTACACCACTTTTCTTTCTGCATGCAAGGCAAACGCCCTACCATTCGGCTCCTTCTCTTTTTTCTCCCTTTTTTTTTTTTTTTTTTAAGCTTCGCCACTCATTTTTTTTGCAGTGGTTTCGCTGCTAAAAATTTCCATGTGCACCGAAAAACAAACAAACAAAAATAACAACAGTAATTTGCAACATCCTCTTATTAATTTTTTTTTTAAGAAACCTTTAAGTTAGAAAAAAAATTTTTGACTTCCAAACCATTTGCTAGATTCTTCTTTGATATGTAAATGACCTACATTTCCCAGCCAGGTGAGGCTAGGAGGACAATAGTTTGCCCTGGGGCGTGGTGAATTTCTTCACCACGTGGTGAGTTTAAAAAGCATTTTTTTTTTCTTTTGGCTAGAAAAAAACGGCCAGTTGCTCTTTTTGGCCTGAACGCATGGCAGGATAGTTGGGGAATTGCAAAGTTCAGAAATTCTCCAGGAAAATTTATTCCCGATGGCCATTTGAGAAATCTGGGATTTGCAATTTCCAACACCCCCCCCCCCCGCCAAGTCCCTAGCGTGGACCTTGTATGCGCCAGCTTCCTGGTTGGGTGGGGAGCGGGTTAGGCGGGTTTCGGGCGGGCGGGGGTTGCGCGTTTCACTGCTGGGACGACTGACGGGCGAGGGAGACGCGGGCTCACCGGCGGTCGGCCCCTTTCCCCAGGGGTCGGCCCTTGAGAGGGGGTCGGGCTTGCGTCCCGTGGTCAGACCAAAAAAAAAAAAAACATAGAACACACAGACAAGAAACAGACAGACAAACAGACAGCGTGGCGCCACAAATAACCAAGCAAAATGCGTTCAAGTAATCTCTGCATTCCACAATAAATCCTAGACAGACAACTATGCCAATGACCAAGTTCTTGAGCTCCAAAAATCACAGACAGACAACCTCTTCAGCAGCTCGGAACGTCTTCCAGCTGCTCTTACTAAACCCCTGGGGTACCACCAGGGTCGTGACCTAAGCAGCCAAAGTTCGTCAACCTCTTGCCCATCTGGTATACGCATCAGATGGGGAACCACACACACCTGGAAACGCATCAGGTGGAAGATTCCTTAGTCACCCGGGGGGACTCTAACCCCCCTATGAAACAAAGTCTGCTTCTACTCGGTTTCCACATCGAGTAAAGAGCTTAAGCCACCACAAACTCAGACAGACATGAAGCAAAGCGCGCGCTTTCACACACACACATACACACATCAGAACTCACCAGACACCTTTTCATAGCTTTGTGCCGGGCAGAATGAGTGAGGACTCCTGGCTGGCTCGCCAAAATGAAAGGTCCGGAAGTCCTAATTTTAGCTGCCCGGCGCAAAGAAATGAAGAGGCTTATGAGTTCCAGCAGATGCTTTAGAAAGTGCTTTTAATACTGACCATTATGAATGGTCAGGGTCTATGAATTCCCACCAGAACCAAAGACCTCGTGGGTCCCTCGTTACCCCCTTATATAGGATGGGAAGTGGGAGGGGAAGAAGAGTCCTTGAGGGCTGGACTTCCGCTACGATAACACCAATGATTCGTGAGGTAGGGGTAGAGGTGGGGCCGAGGCAGTGACGACTTCCTTAAGGGTGGAGCCAAGGTAGTGACGACTTCCTTAAGGGGCAGGACACCCGCCAAGGTTGGTGGGGGGGGGCTGATTTCCCTTTTCATAAGCGTGGGTTCTTCTCTAGGGTTTGCAATTCTAGCTGTTCTAGACTGGTCAGCTGTGATACCCTCCTTCCTATTTCATATCATATTAAGTCCATTTTTTTTTTATTTTGGGCCACACCTCGTGACACTCAGGGGTTATTCCTGGCTATGTGCTTGGAAATCGCGTCTGGCTTAGGGGACCATATGGGACACTGGGAATCAAACCCAGGTCCGTCCTGGGTCAGCCGTGTGCAAGGCAAATGTCCTACTGTTACGCCATCGCTCTGGCCCCAAATTCTCCATTCTTGGCCTTCTCAAATACCAAATGAACTTTAACAAGCTTTCATAGAAAACTGACCTTTATTGCAATTAAAAAAGAACAAAGACAATTTGATAAGTGTCTTTAATTACAATGTACCTGCTATTTACATGTAATTAGACTTTCATACAGCTTGAATGGGGTTCATTACATGTAAACCATAAGGATTACAAGTTAAATTTCAACCTTTAGGGAATATTCAGAATAGAAAGACTACCAGTAGAAACGTAGATAAAACAAATACTCATTTCAGTTCCTTAGGTACCGTTACTGAATAAATGATTTAGATCTGGCCACAGAAGAGAATTGTAAATATGCATAAAATTGAAACTTTTTCTTACACGACTAACAGTATTGCTATTATTTAAATCCTAAACATAACAATTAGATCATTAAAAACAATACATCTTTAATTGATATAGCACCTATCTTTCAAAATTCAGAGCAACTGTATTTATCTATATTATCTCATTGATCTCCATAACATCCCTATGAGGTAGGAAAGGTTGGTATCATTATCCCCATTTTACATATGGAGAAACTGAGGCACAGAGAAGATTGCTTAAGGTCACAAACAATCAAAGCTGGAACTGGGATGACAGAGCATCAGCTGTTATAGCCAAAATGAATGCTTCTCTTCCAAGTTGTCCCCTCTGAGAATCTAATTCAATCTCTCAATTTGATTTTCTGAGAAATAAAAATTGTGCACTTTTTCCTCCCATATACATTATTGAAATATTGTAGGCAACAAATAAACACTCTGGCCTGGACATCAGACTGCTGCTACACTCTCCTAGAATCTAGGGAAGTCTTTTGTTGGGTGTGTTTTATTTAGAAAGAGATTCTTTCCCCAGCAAAACAAAGTCAAGACATTTTTTTTCAAACAAATTGGTGCACCTCATCAATGCCAAATGATAGCTTTTCTAGCCATTATGCTACCCACAAGCCAGGTTTATTCCTGAGTTTACAAAGAAGAAAGTTTCTAAATAATAACTGAAGTCTTTGAGATAACTGATTTGATTTATACATATTGCCTTCTGCTCTTTCATAGAGTAAAATCAGACACTTTCCAGAGACAAACAACAGACACAGAAGAGTGGGAAAACTTACCCTGTTCATTTGATTTTAAATTTTGATGCTAATTCATGTTCCTTCAAATTCCCCCTTTCCTAAATACGTATGAAAAAAATGATCCTTTTTGTGTTATGATCAGAAGCACACAGGACTCTCATATTCCTTTCCAAGAGATAGTCCTTTGCTAATAGTGGCACCATTCTCCAAGACACCAGTGAGCAGCACTGTGGATAGTCTATATGAATGAAGCTTCCCAGGATGGCTCCAGGAAGGACAAGAGTTGTGGATATTAAAAAAAAAAAAAAATATATATATATATATATATATATATATATATATATATATAGCAAGCAAGGTGAGTGAGAATGTTCATGAATACCATGTCAGTCTTATTTATGAATTTTACATTAAAATATGCAAAACTATATCAGAGTAAATGTATCAGAGTTCAACAGAACTTTGGTTTCCGTCTCTGCACAAAAAAGGGCACATGCCTTTCATGAAAGTCTCCATTACCTAAATGGGGAGCTACATGGAAAAAGAAAAAAAAATGCTTCCCAACGTTTGGAATTTTAATGATGAGTTTCATATACTCATGTAGATGCTGCATTCTGATGAGTTACACCTGAAACTTGTATATTATCCTTATATAAAGTTGATTCCATTAAAAAAGGTGAAAGACCCAAATTAAGCAAAATAAACAAATAACAACAAAAGGAAAAACAGCTCCAATGACTTTTTTGAATTGCAGGCTCTTAGAGTTTCTCTTTTAGCCTGACCGATCCTGTTTAGATTCCAAACTGACTTACTGGTTAAACATTAAAAAATTAATTGTGAAAAGGGAACCCACAGATATCTGCTCTGATAATCTGAAGGTAAGAAAGATACACCAAAGTAGACATTCAAATACTTAATGACTGAAAGTCAAATAAAAACATTGCACAATAATCCTAGGTGCTTGGGGGTACAGGACATGACACTTTTACTGTCTCACCATTTTAGGGTTGGTGCTTAAAGTTTCTCCCTCCAAATACATATAGTCAGTTCACCTATAAGTGACCAAATTATTCTCATTTTCCTAATATCTTGGAGGGTAATCAGAAGAGCTGTCATTAACTTAAATCACAAGCTTTCTTTTTGAGGACAAAGTGGGTACCGGAGCTACTGGACAAAAACTGTTACTCAGTATAGTTTATAAATGATTATTTCTTATAAGAATGGGTTTTTCTATCTTCCCCTCAAAATAGAGTTCATATATTCTATGGGTAATATGGCACCATTGCTGTGAGATGCTAATTTGATCACATTTGTGTTGGATTCATTAGACTCTTTAAAACATTATCTCTTTTTTTTTTTGTATGTTTTGGGGCCACACCTGGAAGAGCTCAGGGGATACTCCTGGCTTTGTGCTCAGAAATTACTTTAGGCAGGCTTGGGAGGACCATATGGGATCCCAGAAAATGAACCTGGGTCAGCCATGTTCAATGCAAATACTCTAGCTGCTGTGCTATTGCTCTAGCTCCTCTTTAAAATATTCTTTTCTGAGATTGAAGGAAGGGCAGAACAAAATTTATTGTCAATAGCCTGCTGTGCCTTTCCTTGTCATGAAAGATGTGTGCAAGAATGTGTAGGGTCTAGCAAAATTCAGGAAAAATTACACTCAGCAACTGCTCCTCTCAGTGGATCGAAGGCCTTACGCTGGCTGCTAGTGAAGAAGGAGAATTGGGTGGGAAAGCTGTGGGCTGAAGAAGCTACAGGGGGACATTTTATGCTTGTAGGCAGGGTTTGTGATTTGGGATGTGACAGGGATCTGAGAAGATGTGAGAGAACATCCTGCAAGCAGGGGACACAGTGGACCCAAATCACGGCAGCAAAAAGAGGCCCAGGAGTAGCATGTGCAAAGCCACAGAGGACATTTGTGCAGGCAAAGCCATGTGAACTCCTTCCCTTACATTCTCTCAAAGGACTCCATGTAGAATAACAAATGAGAAGAGGGGAAAGCCAGTCACAGATGTTTTGAGACTTCAAAGTGAGGCTTACCCAACTTCCAAGAGTGAAAACAACTTTTCCTCTCTTTTGTCAGTCAATTGGATTATGTAAAAGATCTTTTGAGACAATAAATAAAAATTCCACTTGGTGTCAAGAACTCTGAGTGAGAGGCAGATGAATGAAGGCCACCTAGCAGACAACGTGCCGCTGTTAGGGAATCTATTTTTATGAGACAAATGAATAATGAAAGCAAATTCTTGATGGCTTTAAACCTATATTTCAACCTTCCCCTGAAAATGTGAGGCACAGTACAACAACATATTATTTAGAGGGTCGAATTCAAACACTTTCACCATTACCAGTTTAACGTGACAAAATCTGAGAAATGGCCATTACCAATTCAGTATATAATATGATTTGGGAAAATCAGAGCACAATACATGTTTAAAAAAACACCCACAGTGTATAAATAATGTACCAAGAAAATCATTAAGATAAATGATTACTAAGTTATGCAAAAAAAATAGCCTTTGAAACAAAAACTCCATTTCTCACTTCAAGAGGTATCTAAATCACCTTACTTTGTTAAATGAGAGTCTGGGAAAAGAATAAAATATTCAGTAAATACCATAATTTGGATAAAAACACAGACTTTAAAGTAGGCAGTAGGAAAACAAAAACCTTAAGCATGTGTGTTCTCTTCTGGACCATAGCTTTTTCAATTTACTTTGGTAATTCCAGATGAAGATTCTGATTTATCATGGTTTCAGGACTAATCTCTAAATCAAACACATTCCACGTGTGCTCAATTTATCTAGGTCACTATCAAGGAAAATGTACTGAAGTCAAGTACAACACAGAGCAAGAAAACAACTATAGGACGAGAAGTTTAGACTTCACTGCAAATAATGCCATATTTGATATTATAGACACTTGTTCCTATTTTCACAGAAGTCACTTTTTAACACCAAACATTACATGTTAGCTTTTCTCAATTACACAGTATAATCAGCCTGTCAAGATTTCCTGGAAATATCCATCAGCACGACTACTGTGCTCCCCACAGCCAAGACGAAGCTGGCTATGTATTGCAATCAACACTTTGAAGAGAAAGGCATCACTAGATCACAGGACTCATAGGAATAATTACAAGGAGCACTGATAAAAATCTCATTTACTCATTTACAAAATCCTACTTCAGTCTTAAGCTGAAGCTCTGTGACTTTAGCCTCAGAGGATGACAACCACATTATTCCCGGTGGGTTCTGTGGTGAAATCTCTAGAGAGACATTTCTCTCAAGAGAATGAGATGAAATGTCCATATGTGTCTGATAAGGGGCCTAGGCTCTGTAGATAATGGGGGTCACCTTGCTGAGGCCCCAGCCCCACTTACAGGTAAATTTTGTTGCTTCTGGCCAAATCTTTCCAAAACCTGAGAATGCTTCTCCATGTTCTCCTCTTGCCAAGTTAAATATGTGGTGAGGAACACGTATAATCAAACTATTTTAAACTATACTGTATTTAGCCAGAAGGATTATGGAAACAGTTTAAAATAAACACATCAGTCATAAAAATTAAATGGGAGGAACCTAAGGAGGTTTTTTTCTCTGGTGAACCAATGAAAAACATTGGAGAGCTGTTTCTTAAAATGTTGCTTTTGTGATAATACTCATCACATAAGGATACTAAAAGGTTAATAGGGTATATTCTAATTAAGCATCAGAGCATCTTTATATATTTACCTACACACAAACATATATAAATGTGTGCAGATGCATTTAGACAGGTAGTTTGTTACTGGCTAACATAAGCAAATGTCTAGGAAAATAGAAACCAAATATGAGAACTATAGTAAAATTCTAAGTCTAGGTATTTTTAGTTTTCTGTGCTGAATATCTATGGTCAATTTAGCACTCAGTTTGGATTAACTCATATTTTAAAGGTTGATCAAATCAGGAATTAGTCTTTACCTACAGCTTAAAATCCTCAGTGGGCTTTTTTGTGCAGGACAAAAAATACTCCGTGTAGCCAACATATTTGTAATAATTATATTTTTAAGAATCTTTGCTCAAACATTTAACATAAGGTTACTTTCCTGCTGTCATATTTGAGAAATATCATCACTTGAAGTGTGATTTAAATATTCAAATTATATGAAAATAATTCTGACATATGAGATATGATCTTACTGAATAACTTCACATAACCTAGGTTGTTAATAATCAAATGCATAATATGAATGTCAATGTCGAATATTTGTTTGTTTGGAGGCCACATGGAGCTGTGCTCAGGGCTTACTGCTGGCTCTATATTCAGGGTTTACTTCTGGCAGACTCAGGGGGAGGCGGAGCTCTGTAGTGTGGTATGGATTGAACCCAGGGCAGGCAGCTGCAAGGCAAGTGCTTTACCACTGTACTATCTCTGTGGCCTTCAAAGTTGAATTTTCAGGATAGAGTAAATCTCTTTCATGTTTTAGTTCAATGAGAATGAGTAAAATATAATAAAAGGTACATTTTGATTGTTCATTTAATATTGGGGGTATTTGAGTCATACTTAGAAGTACTCAGGAGTCAGTTTTGGTAGCACCCTGGGATATGTGATACTCGGGATCAAATGGGGTTTGATTGAAGGTGAGACAAATACCTTCACCTTTGCACTGTTTCTCCAGCCCTGAATGGTGAAACATTTTCAAAGAAGTCTTAAGTTTTGATCCAAATCAAAGATGCTTGGTGGGTTCTCAACAAAAGGAAAGTAATAAAATGTATTAGATATTCTACTCTGAGGTCAAAAGCATTAGGCCACATCAATAAAAATATGCCACTGCTTAAGTTAAGTGGTCAAAAAGCAGAGACATATCTTAAAGTTTATTCCACTTCTTCCAGCTCCAAATCTCCTAGGTCAGGTAATCACTTCATATTTTGGGATATTTACTGGAGGACCTCAAAGTTCCTTTGAAAGAACATTTATGAAATGCTTTATATCACTATTTATTCTTAGCAATAGTTCTCAAACAAGAGATTTCATCACCTCTCTTATGGCCACGTTGCATATACTTTTTTTAACACTTCAAGAAAACTTTCTATCTTGGTTTGCAAAGTTCTCATGGTGATAAAAAACATTCCTTCAATTCCTATAATTTCCCACATGATTTCATATAACATACTAATATTTACTTATTTATTTGAATTTCACCATTTTTGTGGGGAGTTCTGATCAGGAAATTTCAAATAATAAAGATTATTTATGTAAATCAGAGGGAGAGAGATAGACACAGAATAGTTTCACTCATCTTTAGAATTTAAGAAAAATAAAAGACAGTATGGTACTAATATCCAGAGACAATATAGATAACCGGCCCATGACATGAAGTTTACCACAAAGAGTGATGAGCACAGTTAGAAAAATAACCACACTGACAACTATCATGACAATGGTAATGAGTGAGAGAAGTAGAATGCCTATCTTGAATACAGGCAGGAGATGGGAAAGGAGGGAGATGGGGGGCATTGGTGATGGGAAGGTTGCACTGGTGAAGGGGGATATTCTTTTAATGACTGAAACCCAACTACAAACATGCTTGTAGTCATGGTGCTTAAATAAAAATATTATTATTAAAATAAGATTATTTTCATGAGATTATTCCCTATAAGTAGTTTTACACTTTTAGAGATCACATCTTGGTGATAAAAAAAATTAGCATGAAACTTCCTAACACTGGATTGGTCATGCATCCAGAAAGGATAGAAATGCAACATGCACAAACAAGAACTCCATGACATAGAGATAGTTGGCTCAAATGCATTAAAACGAAAGCAATAAAAATCTCCAGCAAGACCGAGACAGTGCTAACGATGAATGTGAATTCAAAGAGTATGGGCCTTATGTTTTCCTGATCAACTTCTTTCTTACCAAATAGTGTTCATCCATTATCTCCTAATCCAAGAAAATTGTGCACATAACTTTTCAGGGAAGAGACCAGGCTGATTGAAACATGTCAACTACATAACTAGTTGGCCTCAACGTAGCTCACTTTACAATATCAGAAATGTCTAGCAGAGTAATCACAACACCACGCTGTGAACACAAGGGCAAGACAAAACATGCTAATGAGGTGGCCCCTATTTTCCAGCTACTTCATCTTCCCAAGAGCATTCTTTTCGTAATCCAGGAAAACAGCAAGCTTATGCAATTTTAAGAGTCACAAATGTCACAGAGACCCAGAGAAATTGCCTCTTGTTTTTTCCTTTAGCAAGCTAGAGAAAGTTTCCTCTCCATAGTGGCCATTTTATAAGAGTGTTTCAACCTGACTCCTTTTAAAATAAAAAGTGAACAAGTTGCTCAATGTTGGCCTTCTAAGATCTAAGGAGATGATTCAATTCAATGCTGGCTGAGCTCTCTGTCTAATTTATTTCAGCCACTGATTCTGGTAAAATAAAGAGGAAAAAATTCCCAATGGGCAATTTCTATTTGTAAGCACTGGACAGCAGAACCTCTCTGTTGTCCTAGAAATGTAACCAAGCCTAATGGAATGATAATGTCACTCTGAGATTTGTGATTTGCAATCATCCTAGATCATACTGTGTTTTCCCTTTTCATTTCTTTTTACCATTTCAAAATTTCAATATTTCACACCAGAAACCATTGAAAAGGATCATTTCTATTTTTTCCCACTGACTTCTCTAGGGAGCCAGTCTATTCTGACTAGGAGTTCCAAGTACCATTACAAAAGTAGAGTCTTTTAAAAACCTTCACTGTTTTAAACACTTGGTTAGAGAAAAAAAAATAACGACTTGTAATTATTGAGCTAATGTGCTTTATGATATCTTTTCAAAATGAGAGTATAAACAATTATACATAAAATCAGAATAGTTAATATATATTTCTGGCACTTTCTAGAAATTAGGCATTAAACATAAAACATCTTATAAATTTATATAACAAAAATAAATGTTTCCATTTCAACCTTAGATAGAATGCCTTAGGATAGCAGTGAATGTCAGAAATTTCACACCCTGGGTGTGGAAGGAGGAGCATCAGAAACACACATTCAAGTCCACAGCCCTTTGGAGACCATGCCAAGGGTACCATTAAAACATGTGATTTATGCCCCAACATAGAGATTAAGGCTCTCTGTTTTGGAGGAATGAGCTCTGGACTAAAACAAGAAGTACCACAATATCCATGAAAATACTGAAAAGGCTCAGAAGTGTTTCAAATACTGGGATGGGGTGGGGGAAGTATTTGTTCTGACTAGAAAAATAAAATAAAGCCTCTAAAAAACGACTTCAAGTATTTTGGGAGAGGAGATTAATGGGGAGTGCCCAAATTTGTAGGAATAAAGAACCTGACAGGGAAACTCAAGGGCCATCCCCAAAGGGATCCTCCCGTAGGGAGGGCTGACAGGTGTGTAGCTCTTGGATGAGTTTGGGAGAGAAAGGGAACTAGCATCTCAAAACACTTATGGAAGGCAAAGGCCAGGTGGGAAAGCTTCCTGGAAAGGAATCATGAAAAAATGGGAAGATTTCAAGAGGAGAAGAGCCATATGTTTTGATGTCAGCAGCAAACAGTGAGAGGGAGGAAAGAAATAAAAGCTGGGGGTCTTGTGAATAGCTGAATTTTGGGTGGACTTGTTGATAAGTACAGTTCCTCCTTCATCCTGGCTTTCTTCACGGAGGGATGAAAGCCCTGAAATTCAGGGCTTCTGCAGGGGGAGCAAGGGTGAGAAGATGTGCTTAGCAGATGCACCATGCATCTGGTGCAGCCAGGTGCGTACCTCACTGTTTTTGAAAGTAGGCAAACAAGGGGCCATCTTGGATTGCCTTCAGTTTCCTAAAAGCAGCTTACATGTATTGGTCCTAGGACAGTGCTTCTTAGCTCGGTGGAAGAAAATGCTTCTAGAAGGCTGGGGGGAGGTGGGGTCTCTGTTGGGTTGCTAGAGTCTGGTGACATCTCTACATTGCTGCAAGTCCCCAATGCTCTCATAGTCATTCTCCTTTGGGAAGGGACTATAGTGGCCATTCGTTTCCAAATGGGCCTTTTCTTCTTCTCTATTCAGAGTCTGTATTGCTTCGTAGTCGGGCTCGGGCTCTTGGCTTAGTCTCCTGGTCGTTGGAATCACACTGACGCTGTTGCTGGGAGTTTTCTCAAAGTCTTTCAAGGTGGCATAGAGGTCACTGCAGGAAGAAGGGGACCTCTGGGTGGCCCCTTCAATAGAAGTGTAGGTGGCCTCTGGCACTTTCAGTGACTGTCCTGATTTATTTCCTGGCTGTCCTGGTTTATTTACTGATGAATACATCGCTGAGATCTAGAAAACAAAGGGTGATGGAGTCAGTAACTTTGAAGCTTTGACTTTCCCCTTTTTCAGGAACCAGCTAGTTAAGCAATAGTGTGTGTGTGTGTGTTTATACATGTGTATATGTCCTTTAAAATCGGTTTCTTCTTTATTCTTTGATTAATTTCCCTTTTCTCTAGTTTAAATTTGGTTTGTTTTTAGTGCCATACTCAGTGGTACTTGGCTGCTTACTCCAACCTTGGTGCTCAGGGAACCATGTGTTTGCTGGGAAATATGGGGCAGGGAAAACATCCCAAGTCATATTCCTTGCCCCGTTTTCCCAGTATTACTGACATATTATTGACATATAATATGGGAATTTATAATGTACAAGTATACATATTATGAATTATTTTATTATTTCAAAAGTCACATATTTAATATGGCTAGTAAAAAAAGGCAATATATGTCTAGTTAACACCTACCTTACCCTAATTACCATTCTCATTGTGGCATTAATATTTAAGCTGTATTTTTAACTTTCAAGTGTGACAATTACCATGTTGTACATCAGATTTCAAGAATTTACTAGTTACCTAGCTGGAAGTTTGCATCTTCTGACCAATAAATATTTCTCAGTGTCCTCTACACCCCAGCCCTAAAATTAACATTCTACTCTATTTCTGTTTGTTAAGCTTCGACATAACAAAAGAAGAAGTTGCCAATTTATTAGAAAGGCAAATTCCTGAGTCTTTTCTTAAGCCTTTGAATCAGAATCCCTGGGAATGGGGCCAGTAATCTATACTGGTTCTAATGTCTAATAAATCGTGAGAATCACTTAATGACCATTATTTAATGTTTGTCCTTCATCCAAGTGGTCTGAAGTGGTTGTGGTAGTATAAATCTCCTATTCTATTATCTTTTTTTAAACTTCATTATATATTATTAGTTACATATATATATATATATATATATATATATATTTTAAGGTCAGCTTAAGGTTTCTCAGTAGGAAATTCATTCTTATTTGTAATCATCCAATTAAATAAATTTGGAGACAATAGGCTTATGGGACACTTTTTGATGGGCAGAACTGGCTGTTTTTCATTACAGGGACTCAATCTCAATAAGATAACTGTGTCATCTCATATTGGCAATGGTTTTTATTATCTTTGATAACAATGGACTAAATGTATTGATTAAGAGATTTGGGGATAGGACTTTATTGTTAGAAAACACTTGGAAATAAGTAAAAATGTCAGTACCTGTCCTTATCTTCGCCTCAGTAATGCATTGATTTCCTCAGACACTCAGGAAATAAATGAACATGCTTTCTGACAGATGCTTGGCTTCCTAAGTGTGGAAAGATATTTCCCTGCTTTCACATTATCTCACAGACTGTGGATGAAGTTTCCAGCTGGCCGCCAAAGCTTCCTACGATGTATGCTAACTGGTCATTTGCATGAGAACTTTTCCCCACAGGCTGCTGGTTCAGGATTGCCAAGCCTTGACAATCCAAAGGTTTAGAGTCAGAGAAACTATTGTTGAGAAACTCTTGGCCACACTGATCTGTCTGCTCTAATAAAGAGGAAATGAACGTTCTGATCTTAGAGGTCTTAAGAGACAAGCTTCTTGGAATGGAGAGGGCTCAGTTTATGAATTTAAGAAGAATAAGCACAGGTCTGTCCTTTTTCAGAGTAAAGTACAAACTTATGGAAACACTTCTCATACAAACAGCTAAAACTGGACAGATGACATGGGGGTGGAAAGAACCAGATATTCCAGATTTATTGTTAACCTTCACACATAACATTTATAAGCACAAACACATACGTTGCATAGAACAAGGAGAGTTGTTCCCTCACCACTATTTCTGTTTCTCTATTCAATTTTCCCCCCTCTCCCCTACCATAAACAGCCAACAGTTATTGTAAATACTTGGTTCTTCTTTTTGTTCACTTTTTTTTTTTAAAATTACAGGTTCTTTCACTAACTTGTAACTAAGTATTATCTCCAGGCATGAGCATTACATGCAGAAGCTGTCACTGTCAATTTTACAAAATGTCACAAATATTCCTATATTCTTTCTTTATTTTTTGATTATTATTTCTAATTTATACACTGGTTTCTCTTCAAGTCCCCTCACTAAATAGCTAAATAACTTTATGGTCATTTTTAAAAAGCCTTTCATTTTCACTATTCAGCCTGTAAATTGTTATTATCCTCTTAAGAATTACTCTTTTCCCATTTAATTTTAATTTTTTTTTAAATCAAACTTTCCCCCTATCATTCTCTTAAACTGGAATAATGACACTAAAAACACAGACCTCAGTTTCAATTAGGACTAACATTATATTACACAACTACACAAATAAGTGATTTAGGCTTATTTTTCCAAAAGCATGTATCATTAAACTATTATAATAAATGGATATCAATTTACAAATGGTTATCAGAATTAAAAAGAAGTTTTTATTTTATAATAAATTCATTATGATAACAGGGTCCAGTTTTTCTTTTTAAAAGGAATACCAGAAATGCAAGAAGAAAGCAATTTCAATTTTAAATCAGTTTTTTATGCTGTTATAAATTCATCATTATATCAAGGCCCTGTTCTAAAAAAAACCTCACCAGAAATGCAAGAATAATAAAAATCATAATTTCCCCCCCCACACATTTTTGACTTTTGGGCCACATATCTGGTGCTTCTAAAGGCTTACTCCTGGCTCTATGCCCAGAAGTTACACTGTGGGCTCAGAGGAATATATGAGGTGCTGGGGATCAAACCCAGGTACATCACATGCAAGGCAAGTACCCAACCCCCTGTACTATGATTCTGGCCCCAGTTTTGACTTATTTTAAAGGGTTAGTTTCCCTCTTTTGTAGTCTACATTTGTGTCTGAAGTAGCATTAGTCTGGCTCCAGAGTGGGAAGCAGGAAAAAGGTGTCGTTTTGGTTCTGGCTAGAAGACACTGCCTTAAGGGTCTGAAGATAAAACATTGAAAGAAATCCTGAAAGGGTCAGGGCTGAATCTAAGGAAAGGGAAGAAATTAGGTGTCTAGGATCACTTACCATGGGTTCCCTTATGCAACCTGTGGTTAGAGGAAATACCACCAAAATACCACCAAAACACTTCTACTTTTTAAAACTTTAGCAAGGGACTGAGCTCTTTTTTTGTTTTAATTTTCTGAGTCTGACATAGGAGGAGAGACAACTATACATATAAACATCATCTGAGGGAGTACTCACAAAATTATTTCACTATAATGAAAATGCCAAATTAGAAGCTTGAAGTTGAGAAATTAAGGTCCTCAGCTCTCTGAGCCAAACTTGACATAATAGTGTACTTGATAGTTTTTATTATTTCAATGCATCACTGAAAATTCAATTAGTGAATTATTTTGTCCCAGTGCTTCAGAGAATATACGATTTTTTCTTTTGGTTTCTGGGCCACAGGGATTGCAAGTGAACCCTATTCACTGTCCAATCTCTCTGGTCCTATCTAGTTCTTTCTCCTTGGCCAGTATGTTCAATCCACACTCTGGCCCAGAAAAGTATCTCCCAAAGCTATCTGCTCTTAGCTTCCAATACTTCTCATTTAGACCTTCTACTACTGTTCCCTAGCCTGTCTCTGTGCTCTTCAACTTATGTAGATACCTAATACCTACCACCTCTTCCTGTTTCTGTGACTTTCCAAACCACCAATTGATTCTCATCTAATGTGCATTTACTGACTGTTAGCTATAGCTGACATACATCCCATACATCCCATTTGTTCTTGTTTTCTTCCTTTCTCTTTTTTCTTGACATTTCTTTCTGTGTGTGTGTGTGTGTGTGTGTGTGTGTGTGTGTGTGTGTGTGTGTGTGTGTGTGTGAGACACACCCGGTGACACTCAGGGATTACTCCTGGCTATGCACTCAGAAATCGCTGCTGGCTTGGGAAACCATATGGATTGCCGGAAATCAAACCTAGGTTTGTCCTGCATCAGCTGCATACAAGGCAAACACCCTACCACTGCACTGCTGCTCCTTTTTTCCTGATATTTCTAAGTTAGCTTTCTTATTTAGATGGTCACTTTATCTTGTCTTCCTATTTGTTTGATTGTCTGTTGGTTGCCCTCTCTGTGCCATGCCAAAGGTAGCATCTCCAAACCAAATACATACTGAAAAATATTCCTGCCTTTTGAAAAGAAGAGTAACAAACTGGTGAGTTTAAGTGAGGGCAGAGATCTATCTGATACTGAAAGTTTTCTGTTTAATAAGCTCACCTCTTCTTCTGTGAGGGTTGGATCTTCTTCCCGAGATTTGTATGAAATGGAACTGAATCTCTGTTAGAAAATATATAAAAAGAGGGAAGTTAGTATGAATCTGTGATTCAATGTTTTTTTTTTTTTATTTGGTTTTTGTTTTTGGACCACACCCGGTGACACTCAGGGGTTACTCCTGGCTATGAGCTCAGAAATCGCTCCTGGCTTGGGGGACCATTTGGGATACTGAAGGATCGAACTGTTGTCCTTCCTAGGTTAGTGTGTGCAAGGCAAATGCCCTATAGCTTGCACCACCACTCCAGTACCACTTCAACGTTTCTTTTGCAAATGTTTTGACTCATCTATCTTTTAAAGATGTTTTGAAACCTTATATAGATATAAAACCTTATTATAAAATCTTTTACATGTTTTCAAATGCTTTGTAGGCATTTTCAAGGAAAGAGATTCAAAGCACTTGGAGATTAAATATTTATAAATAAATCTACTGTATAATAGCATTTTAATATACAATATTGATCATTTCTTCTAGTTTTATTTTTGGGGACAATACACAGAGGAACTCATGGCTTATTTTTGGTTCTTCACTCAGGGATCACTCTGGGAAGGACTTGGGACCCTAATGGAATACTGGGGAAAAAATCAGGTTGGCCATGTACAACAAAAGTGCCCTATCCACTGTACTATCTTTCCAGTCCCAAATTTCATTTAATTTGTTCCTTAAATTACAAATAATTTAATAATCTAGGAATGAACCAGATTCCCACCATTGACACATAAATGCATGCAACATGCGTGCTGCTGCCCACCTTGTTGGTTTCCTCAGTCTCCTCTGCCATGCCTTGTTTCCCTTCCTTTCCCTCTTCTTTTTCCTGAAGGTTTTCATTCTCATCCAGAAGTTTAGCAGGGACAGGGGGTGGAGGCTCCTCTTCGGGCTCGCAAGAATTCCCCTGAACACTCTCTGCATGAAGACTCTGCCGACACTTTTTGTTCCGATCCACCGAGGCATATTCTGCAAAGTCACCTTTGCTGTCCGTTTGGGTCCCTGGAAGCCCTTTCAGAGCTGCAGAGGACTTGGGCCTGCAATTGTGGCCTTTCCCTGCCTGTGTGGCAGCGGCCACCTCCTTGATCTCCTTCACTGTTTCATACAAGCAGTCTTCTACCATGTTTTCTTGGGAGGAGCTGTCTTTGAGCACTTCATACGGCCCCTCCATTCCCAGACCAGGGTCCCCATCTGCGCCCCTCAGGTCGAGCACTGTGTCCACCACACTCTCCGGAGGGATTTGGGGCAGTTCTCGGCTCTGATGACATTTGGACTTTGTGGTGCTGTCTTGGGAGTCCAAGAGATCTGAAGCTGATGTCTGGACTTCCTCATAATGTTGCATGCAGGTCAGAGTGCTGTCTTCTGAAAGAACTGGGAAAGCAGAAGGATTAACATTGCTTAGTTGGGGCCAGAGAGATAGCACAGTGGTAGAGCGTTTGCCTTGTATGTGACCGACCTGGGACGAACCCAGTTTGATTCCCAGTATCCCATATGGTCCCCAATCTGCCAGGGGCGATTTCTGAGTGCAGAGTAACCCTTGAGCACCACTGGGTGTGGCCCAACAACCAATCAATCAATCAATAAAAATTTAAAAAAAGGTGCTTGCCTTAAAAAAATAAAATTGCTTAGTGATTCAGCAATTGTAGAAGATAGACTTAGGTTCAATCAGGGGACTAGTTTTATTTTATTTATTTATTTATTTATTTATTTTTATTTATTTATTTATTTATTTTTGGTTTTTGGGCCACACCCGGCAATGCTCAGGGGTTACTACTGGCTGTCTGCTCAGAAATAGCTCCTAGCAGGCACGGGGGACCATATGGGACACCGGGATTTGAACCAACCACCTTTGGTCCTGAATCGGCTGCTTGCAAGGCAAACACCGCTGTGCTATCTCTCCGGGCCCTATTTATTTATTTTATTTTGGGGTTTTTGGGCCACACCCAAAAAGGGGTTACTCTCAGCTATGCATTCAGAAATCGCTCCTGGCTTGGGGGACCATGGGATGCCAGGGGATTGAGCTACAGTCTGTCCTAGGTCAGCCATGTGCAAGGCAAATGCCCTACCACTGTGCCACCGCTGGGGGGGCTAGTTTTTTTTATTGGACTCAAGGATGTACCTCCTAGATGTCTGTCACTTGATATTTTTTCTATTATTTTTTTGGGGGGGGTGGAGGGCACTCTGGTGATTCTCGGCCAGCCACAACCATATTCAATGTAAGGATCAGAGAGTATAAAGTGCTCAAGTTCTGCAGTGCTGGAGATTACCTGGCTATTCTGGCTGTGCTATGGCAGACAGGGCTGCACCCAGCGATACTTGGGGGACCATGTGGTTCTACGGGTCAAACCAGAGTTGGACACATGCAAGGCATGTGTGTCTTTGAAAATCAATTAGTTTATTTAAGTACCATGCATACAAGGTTGTTCAAAATGCATTTGGTATTATGTTGAATATACATAATACATTTGGTAATTGGTATAATACAGTTGGTATTTCTTTTCCACAAATACAAAGTTATTCATGATTAAACTTCAATACAACCCCCTTCACCAATGCATATTTCCTACCACCAGTTCCCTTAGCCTTCTAAACCCTGTTCTCTCTCTCTCTCTCTCTCTCTCTCTCTCTCTCTCTCTCTCTCTCTCTCTCTCTCCAGGTCCTGTTAGCTGAAACTTCAATCACATATAAATGGAAGGCATTCATCATATCTTCCCAAAAGAATAGCTGACAGATTGTCTTGCTAGACTCATAGTTACTTTCAGCACTTCTTGTGACTCATAGGTCACAAGGGAGAGTGCCCAGTGTGACAAGAGAATGAAGACACATCATGAAGTCAATCTGGGGGGAGGGACAGAGAGTCCAAAGGGAGAATACCTGGCAATCATTTGCTTTCTCACAGGAATACTATGATTCCCCATGATCCTATGGCCTGAGAACATAACAGTATTCCATTATGTCCTGAGTGCTACACTTTGCCCACAGGGAAAAAATGAACCTGGAGATAGCAGCACAGAAAAACACCTGTGGGCCTTTAAAGAATATATCTGCCTTCTTGCTCCACCTAGAATATGTATAAGCCAAAGGTGAAAGACTAACATGTCACTGTAGGAAGTCATTCAGGCATAGCTTTATTAAATATGCCTCTCTCCATGTACCAGGGAAGGCTAAAATACTGGACTCTAACCCACTGGAGTATCTCAGGGTCTGAGTAATAGTATACAGCAGGTAAGGTATTTGCTTTACCTGCAGTCATTCTGGGTTCAATCTCCGGCATTCCATATTGTCTCCTGAACACCTTCAGGTGTGATTTCTGAGCAGAGTCAGGAGTAACCCCTGTGCACTTTCAGGTGTGGGTCCCAAACCAAAATCAAACAAATGTACTATCTCTATGATTTTAGGCTTTCTCTCCTTCCTTCCTTCCTTCCTTCCTTCCTTCCTTCCTTCCTTCCTTCCTTCCTTCCTTCCTTCCTTCCTTCCTTCCTTCCTTCCTTCCTTCCTTCCTTCCTTCCTTCCTCCCTCCCTCCCTCCCTTCCTTCCTTCCTTCCTTCCTTCCTTCCTTCCTTCCTTCCTTCCTTCCTTCCTTCCTTCCTTCCTTCCTCCCTTCCTCCCTTCCTCCCTTCCTTCCTCCCTTCCTCCATTCCTTCCTTCCTTCCTCCCTTCCTCCCTTCCTCCCTCCCTCCCTCCCTCCCTCCCTCCCTCCCTCGCTCCCTCCCTTCCTCCTTCCCTCCTTCCCTCCTTCCTTCCTTCCTTCCTTCCTTCCTTCCTTCCTTCCTTCCTTCCTTCCTTCCTTCCTTCCTTCCTTCCTTCCTTCCTTCCTTCCTTCCTTCCTTCCTTCACCACATCTGGCAGCCCTCTGGGGTTACTCCTGGATCTGAGCTCAGAAATCACTCCTTGCTTGGGGGACCATATGGGATGCCAGGGATCGAACCCATGTCAGTCTTGGGTCAGCCACGTGCAAGGCAAATGCCCAACTGCTGTGCTACCACTCCAGCCCCTGATTTTAGGCGCTCTATTTTAGTTCATTTTGGAGGGATATTTGGGTCACACCAGTGGTGTTCAAGACTGGCTCTGTGCTAGGGATCACTTCAGCCAGTGTTTGGGGGGACTCTATGAGGTATAAGAGAAGTTCCTAGTTATCTGAACAATCTTGCACTCTACATAATCTATGCAAGCATAAATTATATAAATATATAAAATTGTATATTTATGTATACACAGTCATGATTCCTAATTTTAATCTCATATACTTTTGTAATAATCTATCTTTATATATTATGTTTAGTCTTTATGTAAGTATATGTGTGCATATGCTTTTACCATGATTTTTTTTCAACTGTTGGGGCATATCCAGCTGTGCTCAGGGATTACTCGTGGAAGAAGGATCTTGGGGGGGGGGTTCTTATGTGGTGCTGGGAGCTAAACCTGGATGCTGTGTACAAGGCAAGTGTTCTACTTGCTTATTTTATGTCTCTAGTTCTGTAATATTAGTTTTAGTCCTTTTTAAAAAAAACTATTCACTTTGGATTCTCTAAATCTGGAGCCTAGGATAGAGTGAAACATAGGCACGACTGAGTAGTTTTTCAAAGGAGGTGCTCATTTCTTGTCCTTAAAAACAAAAATGAAAACAAAACAAAAAAACAATGACCTCACTTAATAGAAATAGAGCCTCTTTTAAAGTGATGGAAGAGAATGATAATGGATCTCTCAATGCTTCTATACTCAACACCAGCAGCCTACTCCCATGTTTTAAATATTTAATCATTACTAAGGGGTGAACTTTTGCCCTGTTTTTCCTGACTGTTTTTGTTTGGGTGGTGAGATCACTGGCATTGGGGTCTGAAGACTCTGGAGTCAGTTAAGACCCCTTCCCTCTATCCTTACATGCGAATGGAGGTAACAGGAAGGCCTCCTACCACAGGCGGAAGTACTTAGCACATGGAAAGTAGGTAGCAAAGGAAGTTGTATTTTGTTTGAGAACCCCTGGAAGGGCTGTGTGTAGTGTGGTCCTGAAATGGTGCTCAGGACTCAGATGGCCAGGATCAAAAATTACAGATCCTATCGGTTTTAAGAAAAATTAAAGACATTATTGTAATAATCTCAGAGTTGAGGGCCGGAAGGACTGACCCATAATATGATGTGGTGAGCCACAAAGAATGGTAAGTGCAGTTAAGGAAATAACTACACTAACAACTATCATGACAATCTTAAATGAGTGAGAGAAGTAGAATGCCTGTCTTGATACAAGCAAGGGTTGGGAAGGAGGGAGGGGGCCATTGGTGGTGAGAATGTTGTACTGGTGAAGTAAGGTGTTCTTTTTGACTGAAACCCAACTACAATCACTCATGTAATCATGGTACTTAAATAAAGATTTTATATATTAAAAACAATTACAGATCCTCAGAAAGCTAGTGGCATAGCCATAGGCAAATTCTCAGTCTCCTTACTCCCCAAATGCTCCTGTCTTTATCCTGGGGACTTGTGAACTGGCCGTTTTGTTGCCTATAATGAAGGTTTAAGGTGAAGAGAAAAACCTAGGCTACAAAGGGGCTCCATGTCACTCCAGGAGTGATATGGTGAAGGAAGGGATGGGAAGAGTGGAGATTTGAGATAGAGGAAGAGGCTGGAGGCAAGGAAATGAATTCACACTCAAAGTGGGCATGAACCCATGTTTGAGTTGGGGATACCACAGTTGAGGCAATCTCTTCCTCTCTGAGAGGGTGAAGTCGAGCACACAAAAGCCATGTGGGCACAACTTACCATCTCCATTGGTCAGCACTCCATTCTGTTCACTGCTCACAGGGGCATCGGTGGCCAGGCTAGTGATGGAGCGACTGAACAACTCCTTGTCGGAGGTCTGCCAAGAGAAAACAAGCGCCCTCCTGAATCCCTCCTTCTGCACAGCCTAGGGGTTCCCCCACAGGCTATTTCTTCCACAGACAGAACAGAAGCCACTCAGGAACCAAGCCTCATGTGCACACAACTGAGACCTAAATGAAGTGGAAAGACAATGAAATCCGATTTCTCAGTTGGATTAGTCATCCTTCAAGTAGCCAGTGTGGCGAAAGGCGACTAAATCAAGTACGCTTCACTGCGGAAAATTATACTGCAGGAGGTTGTCCAGACTCTGAGGCCAATGGAAAGCTTCCATCCTCAAAATCTCCCACCTGTTTTATCTAAAAATGATGAACTTCAAAACTTAGAGGGCAGGGATGGAAGCCACAATTGGCAGTGCTCAGGGCTTACTCCTGGCACTGTGCTCAGGAATCATTCTTTTTTTTCTTGCTTTTTGGGTCACACCCGGTGACGCTCAGGGGTTACTCTTGGCTTTGCACTCAGAAATTGCTTCTGGCTTGGGGGGGGGCATATGGGAAACTGGGGGATTGAACTGTGGTCTGCCCTAGGTTAGCGCATGCAAGACAAATGCCCTACCGCTTGCGCCACCACTTCACTTCCTCAGGGATCATTCTTGGCAGGACTCAGGGAAGCGGGGAGGAAGCCCAGGTACAATATCTCCTGGGCAATTTCTTCTGCCTCTTAAAGTTGCATTAATAGGAGCCTTCTGGAGGGTCCAGTGCTGGTCAGAACTGACTTCAGCACAGAGCAGCTAAGCTTAAGCCTTTATTTTTTGAAAGTTTTGCCAGCCAGGAAAACCGTGGGAGGCATTGCCCTCTTTTGTGTGAAGGGCACAGAATTCCAGCTGATTTTATTTTGCTACAAAATCCTCACTGATTTGATATCAAATCTTTTTGTTCAGTCTGTGATGCTTTAAAAAGATGTTCTGCCCAATATTACTTAAAAATCAGGCCACTACAATTATGCGGCAAGGGTCAGTATGTGGTTAAATATGGTAATGTCACTGAGAGCTATTTCATTATTAGATAAATTTCAGGTGTCAAAGATCACCAAAACAATCACCTAATCCAAAGGTTTGCGAATCTCTCTCTCTCTCTCTCTCTCTCTCTCTCTCTCTCTCTCTCTCTCTCTCTCGGTTTTGGGATTTGGGGCCTCCCCCAGTGACGCGCAGGAGCTACTCCTGCCTATGAGCTCAGAAATCACTCGTGACTTGGGATGCCAGGGATCAAACTGCTGTCTGTCCTAGGCTAGTGCGCGCAAGGTATATGCCCTACCGTTTGTGCCACCACTCTGGCCCCTTTGTCAGACCTTTTTGACAATGCCAAGAGCTCCTGAAAATCCAGGAAGCCTGGCCACCTACGAAGTTTGGGGGGGTCCAACATTCACTCTGGTTGGCTTAGCGAGCCACTAAGACCTTTCAGCTGGATCTTGTTTGGAAACAGGGTCACCATAAATCATGGTTACTAGCTGGAGAGTTAGTATAGTAGTTAAGGCACTTGCAGGTTTGATGCAGCCAACGCAGGTTTAATCCCTGGCAGAGCATATGGCTTCCCTAGTATTGTTAGAGGTGATCCCTGAGCACATTCTGATCGGCTACGAATCCCCCAAAATAAAATGAAACAAAATTCTGGACTGTTTGAACTTTTCCTAGGTGGCAATCTTATTTGTCCATGAAGTGCAACAGAGGCAAGCACCATCCAAAACAGTTTAGTTGTATTATGCAGTTAATTCTAAGTTAATTTTTGGTTGGTGCATGTTCAGAAATTTTCATTGTCGCTAGTTTGTGTATTAAAGCCCCGTATACAGAAGCTGGGGTGTAGATGGAACTAGTTCAACGAGGTATCACTGGACCTCATTATTGTCCTTATAAAAAGAAGAATCTTAGAGACATTTACAGGGAAATCTGCTTGAAGAGACACAGAGGAAGTCCCCCCTCCTGGTATCTATTAAGTTGCCCAGTATGTGACCCTTTGTTAGGGCAGCCCAGTGCATACACAACAGCTGCCTTGGGACAAAGGCAAGAAAGAACATTCCTGAAGAAGGCTGGATCTAGGCCAGAAAGATAGTTCAGGTTAAGGCACTTGCCTCGCATGCAGTCGACCCCTGTTTAATTCCTAACACCACATATAGTCCCCAGAGCACTGCCAAGAGTCAGATATAGTAACTGAACATAGATGTACTTGGCCCCAAACACCCTCAACCCCTTTTACAAAATAAAGGCTAGAGTTACCAGACAACTTGAAGGCACAGTGCAGGCCCAACTGACAGACTCCCACCCTACCTGCATCAGTTATCTCTGGCTGTGAGGGTAAGGCTACCTCAGCAGGGGCCTGGAGATCACTCTCTGGGGCAAGAGCAGATTGGCCTCACACAGCAAGGCCTGCTCTCTATTGAAGTCACATACCAGGCCCCAGGACACAGTCTTTTCCCTTGGCTTCCTTCAGGCAATAAAGGTGTGGGGCCTACACTTAGGTAATGGCTGAAGACTTCCACACACATGCTCATATATTCACACACATGCATAAACTCACCACGTTCATCAGGTTCTCATCATCCCCACTGTGTTGCCTTGGTTTCTTTTCTCTGGAATGAGGAATAAAACATTGATTATTCAATACGCCACCTAAAATCAAGCCTATTCCTGTTTTCTATTTTTATTTTTCGGTGGGTTTGGAACAACACCAAACCCTCAGCTTAGGAGCTGCTCCCAGTTCTGTGTTCAGGAGACCATGTGATGTAGGGTCAGAGCTGGGTTCAGCCTATCCGAGGCAAGTGCCTTCTCCCCAGCTCTCTTCCTATCCTACCTAATCCATAGTTATAAACTTCCAAGGGTCTCCCAGGAGCCCAGTTAACTCTGCTGAGGGGCTCTGAAACAGGGCTGGCAGGACTCATCAGTATGTGTGTTTTTGTGATTTTTGTGTATGTTGTGTTCTGGTGTGTGTGTGTGTGTGTGTGTGTGAGAGAGAGAGAGAGAGAGAGAGAGAGAGAGAGAGAGAGAGAGAGAGAGAGAGAGAGAGAGAGAGAGAGAGAGAGAGAGAGAGAGAGAGAAAGAGAGAGGACACTACTCTGATCCCTCTGTGAGCAAAAAGTTTTCAACAAGTTGGCAACCAAAGCCAAAGGTTCCGAAGTGATTAGAGTGCTGGATCTTAAAAAAATAAAAATAAAGACCAGAGGATTCTCTTTTCTGGACTCAGTCTCTGCAGTCTTTCCCTGCAGTGCGATTGAGGAAATAAAGAGAATAGACAATACGCGTTGGCTCGCTGAGAAGGGTAGATACTCTTAGGATGAGTCATATGTATTTCCAGTCTATGGAAAAGTTCTGTCAAGTAAAAATAGAATTTATTTTTATTCGGTACACATGAAATAAAGCCGTTTGGTACAGAGCAGCTTTTCTGCACATATGTAAGGAAAGAGAGACATCTAGTGGGCAGTCACATAATTACAGGAAAGGACAACATGATGGGAGGAAGGAAGGGGGAGAGATGGAGGGAGTGAGAGGAAGAGAAAGAAAGAGGTAGAGAGGAAGAGTGAGAGAGAAGAAGGGAAAGGGAGGGAGAGAGAGGGAAAGAGAGAGGAAGAGGGAAGGAGAGAGGAGAGGGAGGGAGAGGGAGGAAAAGAGAGGTAGAGAGGAAGAGGGGGAGAGGGAAGGAGGGAGAAGAAAAGAGAGGGGGAAGAGAGGAGAAGGAGGGAGAAGAGAGAGGGAGGGAGGGAGAGGGAAGAAGAGGGAGAAAGGGAGAAAGGGAGGGAGGGAGGGAGAGAGAGAGAGAGAGTGAGAGAGAGAGAGAGAGATTCCTGGCAGGAAAAGAAGGCCTGGAATCTCTAGAGTTTTACTGTAAAGACAGAATGTCTGAACATCGAGCATTATGGAAATTACTCCTTAGGGTTATGCTTTTATTTTTTATTTTTTGCTTATCCTTTTAGGGTGGAGAAGGGATGCAGAGAATGTCTAGGTGGGAAAGTAGAAGAAGGAAGGGAGAGAAGTAGAATTCTAATGATATAGAAAATAGAGACAAATGAGAATAATTGGGGGCTTGAGAGATAGTATAGTGGGCAGGACACTTGTTTTGTATACTGCTCACCCAGGTTCAATCTTTGGTATCCTATGTGGTCTCCCAAGCCCACCAGGAGTGACCCCTGAGTGGAAAGCCACACTGTTGGGCATGGACCCCAAAAGAAAACAAACCAAAATAATTCCTTCACACATAGCATCTCTCTTGTAGGGAAATAAATCTGTTCAAAACCGGAAATTCCTGGATCCAGAGAGATAGCACAGTGGTGGTAGGGCATTTGCTTTGTGTGTGGCCAACCTGAGATGGGCCTGAGTTTGATTCCTGGCATCCCACATGGTCCTTCAAGGCTGCCAGGAGCAATTCCTTTTGAGCTCAGAGTAAGAGTAACCCCTGAGCACTGCTGGGAGTGGCCTCAAAATAAAAACAAATAAAAACTGCAATCCCACCCACAATCAAAGCTTTGCCAATGTCCTTGCTTCACCACTCAACTACAACTCTCTGCAGAGACACCAATCTGACCAAAATTTCAGGGATGCTGGCATTTGGGCTGATATCACCATGACTTTTTTTGCATTAATGTGGGCATACTTCCTTTGCCTTCTCGTACTTCAGGAAGGCCTGGCAGCAGAAAGCACATCCCACAAAAGTCCCAGCATTGGCCACAGTGCTTGAAATTCTTGAACTCTGTAGCCTGCTGTGCTACAATTCCAATTTTTTAAACTACTGTTATCCCAGTAGGAATACACCAATTTAGACGGTAAGATATATTTGAAGCCAACGAATTTCAGGAACACAGAAATAACAGGAAGATGAACTAGCAACAAGAACTTAGTTAACCTTCTGACAGTGACTCAATGGTCTCATTAAAAGATACAATAATTTTCACAAATTTTCTTGTTCCTGGGATTATTGTTTCTTTCCTTTTTTGTTTTTCTTCTTTTTTAATCATTTTACTTTCACTTACTGTGGAAACAATTTTATCAACTATGTGATATATAATCTTTAAGTAAAGTAATATTTATATATAAAAGAAACTTCAGTCCTAAATTTAAATGATAACCCTTTCAAAACCAGCTTACAAGAAGTCCTCAGTAACTCTACAGAATATCACAAGGTGCAGTACATTAAGTCTGCCAACTGATGGGAAAGGTAAACATACATTCAGACATGGCTGTGTCATGCCCAGAATAAAATCTGCAAAAACATCCTTCTGGAAAGTTTCATCTCTCAGGTTCCTTTCAGTTGCTTCCCAGAAAAAATAAATAAGTGATGTCATGCAGTAATCAAAGGTGTCCCAGAGCGCTTTGTAGCAGAGAAATAAGTCTATATTTTTGTCCTCCCCCTTAGTTGGTGTAGGAAGTCTGGGGACTCCACTAGTGATTCTAGGTTCAGTGTACAGGTACCAGGAGGCAGTACTGGTCTGGCCCTATGATGCTGGGGACACCTAAGTCATGCTGGTAATATTCAGGGAACTCCAGATCTGCAGACAGAGATGCTGGAGGACCTGTGGTGGCAGATAGAATGGGCTCCACACTGCCTCCAGCTCTGGGAAGGAATTTTGTATTAATTCCATTTCTGAAAAAGCTGGTGTAGTGAGATTCTAGTTTCTTTTGGGAGGCCTCACTCAGGGACTCTCAAGGCTTACTTAAGCCTCTGTTCTTTAGAGGTCACCTCTGGCAGTGCTAGGGGCTATTTGCAGTGTCAGAGATTGAACTGGGGTCAGTCTCAAGGAAGATAAATGGATTCCCCCCATATGCTATCTGTTTGGCTCCAATATTCCTCCCACCCCACCCACCCCTTATTTTGTTTTTGAGTCATACACAGCAGTGCTCAAAGCTAATTCCTGGCTCTATGTTGAGGGGTTACTTCTGGTGGGACTTGAGAAACCATATGAAGTTCTGGGGATCAAATCTGGCTTGACTTCATGTAAGGCAAGTGCCTTAACTGTGCACTCACTATCTCTTTGGCCCCAGATTCCAGAATGAACAGACATTCCCTATCCAGACAAAGGATGTGTCATTATAAAGTTTAGGGGGATCCACTGGCTCTTTTGTTTTGTATTGTGTTGTTGCTGTTTGGTTTTTTTTTTGGGGGGGCACACCTGGTGACACTCAGGGGTTACTCCTGGCTATGTGCTCAAAAATCATTCCTAGCTTGGGGGACCATATGGGAATCCGGGGGATCAAACTGCGGTTCATCCTAGGCTAGCATGGGCAAGGCAGACACCTTACCACTTGCGCCACTGCTCTGGCCCCAGGCTCTTTTTCTGAAAATTTTTTTGAATTTTAAATTATTTTTAAATTTATTTAAAGCAAATGTATCACATAGTTGACATAACTGATCATAATACATTTGTTTCAGGCTGACAGAAAGCAAAGTTATTAAGAAATAGAAAGAGAACAGAAAATTAAAAAATAAAGTGGAAGAAAAAAGGGGAGAGAGTTCATACCTGTCACAGCTGGAACACAAGAAGACGAGGAAAGTGATGAGGAAGAAAGTGGCAACGGCTGCCAGGCTCCCCCACAAGACAACTTGCATGTGCCCTCCGCTCAGCAGGCTCCCGATGGGGCCCATGGTGGGTGCTGGATGCCCAAGTGATGGCCGGAGTCAGTCCTTCGGAGGAGGTGCCATGGGGGCCAAGTGCGTTGTCTTCCTGGGAGGGTGGATGGAGGGGAACAAAGATTTAGGGACAAGAGCTCATGAGGCAACACCAGACCATAGAGAGGCTTCAGAGCTGACGCTTGCCTCAGCCTGAATTGGAGCCTCAGCAAATCTCCTCATAGGCTAAACCTTTTTTTCTTTTAACCTGAAGGTGTAAAGAGGATTTTACAAGTACCTAGCACAGTGTTATATGCTTGTCCTATTCCTTTGGTAAGTCTATGGAGTATCATCATTTGTACCACCTACTTAATGGTGCTCAGGGGCTATTCCTGACTATACTCAGGAATGACCTCCTAATGGTACTCTGAGGACCCTATGGGGTACAGGGTATCAAACCAGAGTTGACATAACTCTAGGCAAGTGCCTTACCTGCTTGACTATCAGGCCTAAATATGACTTTTCCTTTTTTTTTTGTTTTTATTTTTGGGCCACACCCAGTGACCTCAGGGGTTACTCCTGGCTCTGTGCTCAGAAATTGTTCCTGGCCCGGGGACCATATGGGAGGTCTGGGATCGAGCCCAGGTCCAAGGCAAACACCCTATTGCTGTGCTATTGCTCTGGCCCCTGAATATGACTTTTTAATGTCCTTAAATAAATTCAGATTCTGCTTATTCCCTAGCATATATTTTCTTATTTGGATTTTTTTTACCCCAAACAATATAAAATGTTTATAAATATTTTCAGAAAATTGCAATTTGCCTCTTCTCATACGTATTTCTATGGCTCTGTAAATCTGAACTTCTTCAAGAAGATTGGAGGTCAAGACAAAGAATAATATAGAATTGATGTGACATTTGCTTGCTTTTGGGAGATGGTTATTTTCAGTCACCTATCACTAGACCTCTGTGAGCACTCAAGAATTACATTATCAGAGACCAGACTGAATATGCAAGCTGTAAGCCTTGCATGCGCTAGCCTAGGACAGACCTCGGTCCAATCTCTCGGCATCTCACATGGTCCCCCAAGCCAGGAGTGATTTCTGAGTGCAGAGCCAGGAATAACCCTGAGTGTCACTGGGTATGGCCGAAAAACCAAAATAAATAAATAAAATAAAAAGAATTACATTATCAACGGATAAAATGCAAAAATGTACATGTAAAAATGCACCACCAGCAGCAAAGACATCACTTATAAACAGCTACAAATCACCTAAAAAGTTGTATTGAGGATATGTCAGTTGCTGGCAGGTGCCTATAACACTCCTGGATGTTTTCCCCACTAGACAGCATTGCCAGGAATGTTAAAACCCATTTTAGGGCCCAGGAATTGAAAAGCAGAGACACGGTGTAAGAACTTTCCAAATGCAGCAGGTACTGAGGACTCCAGAGGCCCCTCAGAGATGCTGTGAGCCCACACAGAGGAGGAAGGCTGCTCCCAGCACCAGCTTTAATAATTCTGAACATAAGTGGTTCAGATTCATTTTATTAAATACTTATTGCTATATTTGGGGAGCTTGCTGTGATGCTGCTTAGGGCTTATGACTCGCATAGTGCTCAAGGATCACTCCTACTGGGCTCAGAGATTGAACTAGGGTCAGCTACAAGTAAGGAAAGTGTCTAACGCCCTGCACTGCTAGCAAGTTTGAAAAAATAAGAGTAGTAGATGGAGGCCAGAGCAATAATACAGCAGGTAAGGTGCTTGCATGCAGCCAGCAGCTTGGCTTCAATCCTTGTCACCATATATGATTTCCCTAAGCCCAGCTCAGAGTGATTTCTGAGCACAGAACCTGGAGTAAGCCCCGAGCATTGCTGGGTGTGGCATTCTCTGCCTCCCCTTTTCTGCTCCCCAAGAGGGAAGAACTTACAGTAAATAATAATGATCTCTCTTTAGAGAAGCCTTGTTTTAAGATCCTTTGCACTCAAGATATTACAATGTAAAAGGTCTATCTTCTCACTAAACGTGAAGTCCCATAACTAAAACAAGTCAATACATCATTCTGTCTTATGATAATGAATCAGGCTTCCCCCCTTTCAAAAATTATTTTGCAAGGATAATACTTGTAACTAGGAGGATTTGCAACTAGAAGATTTATGGTCATTGTAATAATGACTTTGAGCTGTAGATTATTTGACTTGAAAGTTATACAAAAATTGCAGTAATTGGGGCCAGAGTGGTAGCACAGCAGTAGGGTGTTTGCCTTACATGCTGCTGACCCAGGATGAATGCAGGTTCAATCTCCTGGCATCCTATATGGTCTCCTGAGCCAGGAGTAATTTCTGAGCGTAGAGCCAGGAGTAACCCAAGTGCTTCTGGGTGTGGCCCAAAAACAAGACAAAACAAATTGCAGTAATGCAAAAACTACAATGATAGATTTTCCCTGAGAGTATTTAGCATTAAAATCTAGCTGACATAAAGATGTTTGTAAGCTTTCCAAAAAATATATATGAAATTTAGAAAACATAGGTATATATATTTTCATAAGGCTGAAAAATATGTCAAATTATGAAACTTACAGCCAATTATTATTCAAATTTATCAGCAACTTAGTCTCCTTTCTTTTGACTTTTTAAGACTAAAAAGTTTTTATTTCATTAGAAAGATTGGCACATATCTATGTACTTTTCTTAAATTTTGGAAATGTTTATATACTTTGTATATGATCCATTTTAACATATATAGGCAAGTTTTCGCAATAATCTGTGTTACAAGGATGATATTTTGTCACAATAATTGTATTTAACCTTTTGTTTTAAAGTTTGTGTAAAATTGGGGTCGGGGTGATAGTATAGCTGATGGGCATTTGTCTTGAATGCAGCCAGCACAGGACGGAGAGTGGTTGTCTCCCATATGGTTGCATCCCATATGGTCCCCTGAGACTGGCAGGAGCAATTTCTGAGTGCAGAGCCAGGAGTAACCCCTGAGCTCCGCTGGGTGTGACCCAAAAACCAAAAATAAAATAAAATAAAGTATGTGTAAAATTGATATAGAATATCTAAAATATCTAGAATATCTAAAACCAATCAGATTGGCACCTCTGCCCTCCATCCAGTGAAGGCTGAGCAGAGAATAACACAAAATACTGTCCATTTAGGGTCACTGGAATAGCCAGAAGTGAGCTCCCACGCTGGCCAATTATTCAATACAACATCACTCAGCCACCCTGATTCCCAACACATGACTTATTGTTTCTATTCGATTCTTTCCCACACATACAATTCCACTGCCCATTTATATTTTCAGACCTACACTGTTACTCCCAGAAGATTATCCTGATTATACTTGGTGTTGGGTTTTTGTTAAGGAATGATCTCTCCCACTATATGTGGGAGTCACCCTTTGTCTCTTGTGAAAATACTGGGGGGATAGCACAATTATTTATTGAGAAATGTGAAATAATATATATGAATAAAATAACATATATTTAATGGGCCTGGAGGATAGTTCAAGGGCTATTATGTGCAGTGCATGCTTTGTGGGAGAGTCCCCAGAACACTGTGGGAGGGACCCTTGGTTTCATAAACAACTTAGTCTATTGTAATTTATTGTGTATACTTCAAATATATTTACTCACAGTTCCAAAGCATAGTGCATTTTAAGAAGCACAAACCACAGATATCTCTATCCATTGTGCGCCTCTCTTCCCTTCCTTTACAATAAAATTTCATCATCCATTCATAAAGTAATAAGTTCTTAGAAAATATTGTACTATTGTATGAAATTTCCTTTCCTTCCTTCCTTCCTTCCTTCCTTCCTTCCTTCCTTCCTTCCTTCCTTCCTTCCTTCCTTCCTTCCTTCCTTCCTTCCTTCCTTCCTTCCTTCCTTCCTTTCCTCCTTCCTTCCTTCCTTCCTTCCTTCCTTCCTTCCTTCCTTCCTTCCTTCCTTCCTTCCTTCCTTCCTTCCTTCCTTCCTTCCTTCCTTCCTCCCTCCCTCCCTCCTTTCCTTCCTTCCTTCCTCCCTTCCTTCCTTCCTTCCTTCCTTCCTTCCTTCCTTCCTTCCTTCCTTCCTTCCTTCCTTCCTTCCTTCCTTCCTTCCTTCCTTCCTTCCTTCCTTCCTTCCTTCCTTCCTTCCTTCCTTTCTTTCGTTTTTCGATCACACCCAAAGGTGCTCAGGGGTTACTCTTGGCTCTGTGCTCAGAAATCATTCCTAGCAGGCTCAGTGAGTACTATATGGGATGCTGAGATTCGAACCACTGTTCATCCTGGATTGGCTGCATGCAAGGCAAATGCCCTGCCACTGTGCTATCGCTCCAGCCCCACCCCCCCTCTCTCTCTCCAAGTGGAGGATGATGAAATATAATAAATTATGTGGGGTGCCTAGAATAGGGAGAGAGAAGATCAAAACTGATGATAAGCCTAAATAGAGGAGGCAGCTCAGAGAAAGTGTGTCAAAACTCCCTCCCACTAGAATTTTCCAAAAAGGAACTGAAAGAACAACTTTTTTTGGAGGGGAAATAATACTATGGATGAAAAAATCTCACAATGAAAAGAATGATTAGGCTCTGGCACAGGTTGACTCAGATACACATAAGACCTACAGACCAGGGATCAAACCAGTCACAAGCCCCGTGGGTGTACACCTTTACTATACTTCATCAGCATATAGTAGTAACACTCCCTGTTTTTCCGTAATGTTTTTCAAATAAGCATGCCAGGGGCCAGATTGGTAGCACAGTGGTTGGGCATTTGCCTTGCAAGTGGCTGACCCAGGATGGTCATCCCATGTGGCATCCCATATGGTCCTCCGAGCCAGGAGCGATTTCTGAGCGCCTCCAGGTATGACCACAAACAAACAAACAAAGTCAAATAAACAGCCATTAAAGTATCACATCCCACTTTTAGGCCTTCAAACTAGGTATTAAACCTGCCTGAATTATGTGGTGAAATATGGTAAGTACAACCTCACGGGAAAGCTAAAGCCAGAGGCACACACAGCCACAGCAGGAGTGAGGGCAACATATGCCTTGCACCTCCCATGTCCTAAATATACTTTTCAGGGCCTAACTGCATGTGCAAGTTCAGGATGCTCATGGCAGGACCTCCTGGTCCTGTGATTATTCCCATGGTAGAGAAATCTTATCTCTTCTTTTTCTGTACTTCAGCTCCCATGAACCCCTGCATGTTCTCTGACCATCTGAAATGTTTATGAGCTCATCTACACTGAGACATGGTCTCCTCTCCAAACCCTCATTTTATATAGTTTCAAACTACTGTAGCAACTCATCATTGAGAATGGTCAATTTTTGATTTTATAGTCATTATGTTGAAAATTCTTTGTGAAGCTGGCCTGAAAAATACTTTTATCCTTTTATATGCTCAGAAATCACTCCTGGCTTGGGGGATCATATGGGACGCCGGGGGATCGAACCGCGGTCCATCCTAGGTTAGCACATGCAGGACAAAAGCCCAGTTGCTTGTGCCACTGCTCCGGCCCCTTAGTTCACTTTTTTTTTAATGCATCTTTTTTTTTTATTTTTTATTTTATTTAAACACCTTGATTACATACATATTTGTGTTTGGGTTTCAGTCATGTAAAGAACACCACCCATTACCAGTGCAACATTCCTGTCACCAATGTCCCAAGTCTCTCTCCTCCCCACCCGACCCCCGCCTGTACTCTAAACAGGCTCTCCATTTCCCTCATACATTTTCATTATTAGGACAGTTCAAAATGTAGTTATTTCTCTAACTAATCTCATCACTCTTTGTGGTGAGCTTCCTGAGGTGAACTGGAACTTCCAGCTCTTTTCTCTTTTGTGTCTGAAAATTATTATTGCAAGAATGTCTTTCATTTTTCTTTTTTTTTTTTTTTTGGTTTTTGGGCCACACCCGGGAATGCTCAGGGGTTACTCCTGGCTATGTACTCAGAAGTTGCTCCTGGCTTGGGGGACCATATGGGACACTGGGGGATCGAACCGCGGTCCGTCCAAGGTTAGCGCAGGCAAGGCAGGCACCTTACCTTTAGCGCCACCGCCCGGCCCCTCATTTTTCTTAAAACCCATAGATGAGTGAGACCATGTTGCGTTTTTCTCTCTCTCTCTCTGACTTATTTCACTCAGCATAATAGATTCCGTATACATCCATGTATAGGAAAATTTCATGACTTCATCTCTCCTGACAGCTGCATAATATTCCATTGTGTATATGTACCACAGTTTAGCAAGGTTGCAGGCTACAAAATTAACACACAAAAATCTATGGCCTTTCTATACACCAATAGTAAGAAGGATGAAATGGACATTAAGAAAACAACCCCATTCACAATAGTGCCACACAAACTCAAATATCTTGGAATCAACTTGACTAAATATGTGAAGGACCTATACAAAGAAAACTATAAAACTCTGCTCCAAGAAATAAGAGAGGACACACGGAAATGGAAACACATACCCTGCTCATGGATTGGCAGGATTAACATCATCAAAATGGCAATACTCCCCAAGGCATTATACAGATTTAATGCTATCCCTTAGTTCACTTTTTAACCAGTTGGAAAAACCCATGGCTTTGAATTTAAAAGTCGATGTCCCTTTAGGCCACACGATGGCAGTATAATCCTAAATCTCATTCCGAATCACTGGTTTCCTCCCCACTTCCACCTCCAAGCCCGCAGGGGACTCAAGTTACCCCGGTGGTAGCAGTTTTATATTTCACATTTTAATTGTCTTCATTAGCCTCATCAGCTTCCAAAATCAATGCTATCAGGAAAGAAAACAAAAACTAGATGAAAAGCCCAAGTCTCCACCCTGGTGGAGGCATATTTGTTCCTTTAGCCAAAGAGCTTTTAATAGGTAGGTGCTCTGATCTTGGCTAATTTTGTAAATAATAATTTTGGTGATTTAAGGATGGTCAGTGAGATTAGCTGGAGAAGGAGATGCTTTAGTTTCTTTGAAGAAGTTTTAGGTCAGTAATGACAGTCATTATCATTTACAACAGTCCTGGCTGACTCATAATTAGCCTACTAGGAACCACCTTGATTCCTGACCTGTCAGAGATGGACCAAAGAAAGAGGTCAAGCACCCAGTCCCATGGGAATTCCACCTTCTGGTCTTTGCCAGGTGTGGGAACCATGTGGTAAAGCGCTATATGTGCACTGCAGATAAACAAACACATTTAACCATGTTTGAGAAACCATGTTGTCTCCTGAACTCTATATCGCCAGGCACATGGGTAGAACCAGAGGCTAAAGCTAAATTACCTCCACCATAGAGTTTCTGAATCTGCTGCATTTTATACTTAAGTATTGAACATGCTGCAATGCTGATGCATGCCACTGGTGGGTGAGTGGCTCATGCTTATAACATGATCTAATTCATCTAAATCGATGCAAGACAATCAGAAAGATTTCCCTTTAGTTCAGTGGGATTTAATCTAGGTAAAACCTGTTACCCAGAACTTTGTATGCATAAGAAAGAGTTTAACAAGTTATTGCTGTAAACACAGACCCACCCAAGCAAATGTTTACTGAACAACTTGCTCAGGCACTAAGATTCTCTGGCAGAGTCTTAACAAAGATCTCCCTATTTTTCTCCTTCCTGCACTTGGAAGTGGGGATACAACCAAAGAGGAGAGGTAGGGGTAAGGCCTCAAGATAAGAATTTTGTTGTTGTTGTTCATTTATAGCTTTACCTGGATCATATTACTGTGCCATCATTGAGTGTTCTTGATGTCATTTTTGTAGCAGTTTATGAAAAAGCATCAGCCCATGAGTGAAAAAAGCTTAACATAGTCACGTCACGCTGGCTGCATTTCCAGGATGTACTGCTGAAGTCAGAACAAGCCAGACACTGCTTCTCAGAGCGAGTTATAAATCCTTCAAGCCACCTGTCACCATAACCTGGTTACTTCACATATACCAAACCTATCGATCCATACAGGAAATTGGAAAACAGACTTTTTCTTTACTGTGTGTGTGTGTCTGTCAGTTGTTTTTGAAAATACATTAATCTTGCCTTCTGTAGAAAGTTTTATTGCTTATAATCAGCCTGCCACTATTTTGTATTTACCCTGAGAAAAGATAGAAAACAAATGCTGATGCTTGAAGAGTGGATATTTAGGCTTTTCCTCATACCTGGATTTATAAAGTAATTTACTAGGCTCATTTTATTTTATTAATTTTTTTCTAAGTGAATTATCTAATATCACCTACATAGTGAGCATGGGAATAAAATTTTTAGTTTTAATTTTTTAACTTAATGTCTTTGTTTTAAACATCATGATTGCAAATATGTTTGTAGTTAGGGGAAAGTTAGTCTGCAAGCTGCGGGACTTAGGGCTTACTCTTGGTTCTGCCCTTTCTTTTACTCTGGCTATTGGCAGGGTTCGGGGGACCCAATGTGACTGGGGATAGGTCAGGGCCTTATCTACTGTACTATCTCTTTGGCCCCTTCATTAAATATTTTTAAGTTATTAATTTCATGAGACAGGGGAGTTGGGAAAGAGAAATAGAACAAAAAAAGGAGGAAGAAAGGAAGAGAGAGTTTGAGAAACCCAGTGAGGAGTAAAGTTTGGGTTTAGGGTTTTCGTCTTGCTGGTGTGTAGTGTGTGTGTGTGTGTGTGTGTGTGTGTGTGTGTGTGTGTGTGTGTGTACATGCATGCATCTGAGCTGGATTAAAAACTGCTTAAGGAAAGATATGTCTATCTCCTTCTTAGCATCATTCTGAGCAGAAAAATAGGGCCCCTCTCAAGATATTTGTACTGAATACTGTCTCTGCAGGAAGAACAATAAGCAATTCCTGAGGCCACATCTTAAACAGTTTTAATCACTTAGCAGGAGGAGAAGGGAAAGAAGGAGAATAAAAGAGATGACAGCGAATAACTCAAAACTAGTAAGTCAAATCTGTCTGAAGGCCAAACCTCTGCTGTGGGATGACCATAACTGCCTGCCTTCTTTCTTTGAGCATCAGCCAAACTTCTGAGAAAAGTCTTGCCACTGGAAATGCCAATGGTGCACCCCAGAAAACCTACTCAGTCCACACAGGCCTCTCAACACTGGCCCCTTCACAGTGTCCAAACCATCCAGTATCATGGCCTCTTGCTCTGTCTCAGGGACACTTTTAGGATGCTCCATCTTGCTGCAACCTTTGCTTCCTGTCCTCTTCAGGGCTGGGCCACACAAATCTCTTAAGGTAAGAAAAGTCTGAAATATTCTTTGACAATTCTGTCCTACATGACCATACTTCAGGTCAGACTCATTTTAAGAGCTTGTATTATTTTCTTCTTTTGGTCCACACCCGGTGATGCTCAGGGGTTACTCCTGGCTATGCGCTCAGAAATCACTTCTGACTTGAGGAACCATATGGCATGCTGGGGGATCGAACCTCAGTCCATCCTAGGTCAACCACATGCAGGGCAATTGCCCTATTGCTGTGTCACAGCTCAGGCCCCAAGAGCTTGTATTTTAAAGCTCTTAAAATATTCATTTTTGAGGTGTTAATATTCTTGTATGATCCTTCTTGATGCTACATTTTTGCCCAATGTTGGCACATCTAAAACTTAAAAAAATTTTTTAGATAGTGTTTCTAGTTGTGGCATAACTTAGAATTGAATGAATGAATGAATTGATGAATATGATGAGTAAGACTGAACCTCTTTCATGGTTTAACCTTCAGGGCAAGAGCACTGCTGCCACACCAACCACTCTCGCAGTGGCAGATCTCACAGTTGGGCAGACAGTGGACAATTAATAAGTGAGCTTAGGCAATGAGTAATAGTTTGGAGGAGCAGAAGCTACCTGGAAGTGATGGATGGGGAAGGAGTACTTAGAGCTGAAAAGAATTAAAGAATTAGAATTTCTCAAGAAGTTTCCGGGGAGGGGAAATTTCATGTAATAACATGGTTCATGGCATCACCCCCATTCTACCCCTGGCTTTCCCAGACTCCCCAGATGTTGAAGAACTTGCTATGTTTTGCTTTGGGTTAAAAGGCTCCAAATAAAAACCCACAAAAAGCCTACATGATCATATACTATGTGCCACTAAATATTTTTTACATGTTATGTTATTTAAACTATAGCCTTTGAAAGAGGCACTATTGCATTTAATTTATGAATGAACAAAATCTCAAGGACTGGGCAATAGGATTTTAAGTATCCTGGCATGGAGTTTCTCTCTCCTCTTTGCCTTCTACTGTGGCACAGTGCTAGAGAGTGTTTTTAGGGTTGGTGCTGGGGTGGGCATATGCCCTCATCCACTGTGCTCATCAAAATGTCTGATACAATAGCAAAGAGGTGAGGGCAATGTACCTTCACCCTCTCCTAGCAATCTCCATTCTTGCAATAAAAATGAACAGTGTCTTCTTTTTGGCTGGTTCCCAGCTCAACATAAGTGATCAATGGTCATAATTCCCACCCCTACCTTGGTGTCCAGCCTGGTCTACTGACAGAGCTCATATCTTTCCTGGTCCTGGTTTATTAAACACAACTTAGTCCTGGTTTCATGTGACTGCTGACTCGTGGTGATTTAGCCCTTTACCCCCACTTCCCTTATAAAAGTAAAAGGTTTAACCAAAAACTAACTTGAGTTTCTTTACTGGGAGGTACAGAAATATACTATTTCTACTCCCCACACACATATGGCCCATAATATTTAAAAACAAAACAAAACAGATGGATCCTAACCCTAATCCTAATCCAATATGTCAAGTGTCAATGAACTTTCACTAAGTCTCCTTCCCTGACCCCTCAATGCTGCCCATGGAGAAAGAGCACACATTAAAAGGAGACTTATTCTGGGGTGGGTCAATTCTTAAGGAAAGAAATAAAAATTAAGAGTTATATTGGTAATTAAAGACAAATACTAGAGTACGTCCAATTTGTAGCCCAAGCCAGATCTGCATGTTGTTGTTTTTATCCAGGAGCTATATGGCCCCTTTTTGGGCCCCAGAATACTTCAGTAGAGCTACAGATGAAAATGGCTTCAATGGTCCACTGCACAAGGTCTGAGACTAGGGGCCCCCTAATAGGGTGGGAGGTAGGGAAGAGAAACTGTGTTGCAGAAAGGAGCCAGAAAAAAAGGTTCAGAAACACAGATGGATAAAGAAGTTTTCAGCCCCAACTAGACCCTTCATGTACTTTTACATCCAAATACAAGAGCTGCTGACTTTAGAATTATTATCTGATTATATATTCTACTATACATAGGCACTGGCAAGTATACATCCAATCTAATACCCAGTGCTGCAAACATGATGATTGCCTTTCAAGGTCACCATAGTTTGAAAACATAGAATTCTATATATTGTAAAAGTCGCATATTTTCATTGACTCCTGAAAAACAAAGACTTGGAAAAAAATTATCCTAGGACTGAAGAGACTGAAAAGCAAGCAGGAGCTTACCTTGCTTGCAGCCTACTCAGGTTCAATCCTTGGCACTTCGTATAATTTTCAGAACCTGCCGGGAATGATCTCTGAGTGCAAAGCCAAGAGAAAGCCTTGAACATAAATGGGTGTGGTACAAAAAAAATCAAACAAACAAAAGATAAAAGAAAAAAAAAAAAGGAAAAACAACCTCTGTAGTCACATGCTGGTATTATGGTAACTCCTGAGAGCCAGCAGGAAAACTGTACCCAAGAGTAATGTGCCAGATTAGGGTGAGTTTGAATTTATATTGGGAAATGTAGGTACTCAGGAATCATACTAAAGGTTGAGGGAAAGTTGATAATCACCCATCCTCCAATAGTCTCTTTGGGAATGACTTGGCCCTGATTCTGTAGAATTGATGCATCAGCATCATCTGAAAACTTGATCAGAAGCAGAACTCTCTGCCCTCCACTGGGTTTATGAAACCGAAAGTTTGGAGGTAGGGCTGGGTAATTTCTGTTTGAACAACTCCTTTAGGTGATTGTTCTCTGAGCCTGTTGGTTCTACAGACAAGTTTAACAGAACTGTTCTAAAATTAACATCAAGCTTCACACTTCTGAGTGTCTATGACCACCTGGGGATCTTGTGGAAGGGCAGATTCTGAACTCTGCTTTGCTAATGGGTCCCAGGGGAGGTTAAGGCCAACAGTCTGAGACCCTCAGAGGAGCCAAAGAGCTGAGCTGTTCATCTTCCTGTCATCTCGGGTGGGAGGGTCATCCAGGCAGATCCCTGCTATTGAGATGTGATCTTCATCCTGCCCTTGAGGTACATGAGTGACATGAAACATAAGTTCCAGTGTCCTATTGGCCCTCTGGTATCTCACAGAAGTATTCAAATTAAAGGCTTTCTTAACTAGCCCAAAAGCATGAAACAGCAGTGAATGGACAGGACTGTGGGACTGATCTATGGTGGCACAGAGCGAGGCTCTACTCTGTTCTGAAGCCTGAAATAATTCAAGTTACCTCTGTTTCTTCCTCAGAAAAATGAGTTCTCTTGTGAGGTTATGCTGAGCTCTTAGACTCCATCATTCTATAAAAGTACCCATAATTCTTAGTGCTGAAACAGAAACCAACAGAAGACTTCTACACAAAGGGCCATGTTGACCCAGAAAAGCTGAATTTCAGTGTGACCAATGACACCCAGTTGCCAAAAAACAATCTCAGTCATTTCCTGGAAAATCCGAGGAGGCCTCCCCAGTTACACAGATGTCAGGGGGAGCCTTTTTGGCGTTGCCTGGTGCCAGGGATCAATGCTGACAGGCTCTCCCTCTCCCCCAAATAAACTTCTGGCAAAGTCACCACTGCATACTGTGCAGGTCTGGTGGATGAGATTAATTTTTTTTAAATGATTATCTTAGTTGCTATAGTCACACATTTAAGTCTATACGGGTGCCCACCTTTCCATGAAATGCAAGAACCAAACCCAAATCTGCAGATGGGCACCATGGGTGACGCAGCAAGCTTTGGAGGTTTCTTGGGTCAGACATTCCAGCTCAGGAAAATATAATGAAGAGAAGCCTGCAAGGAATCTGATTAATCTCATTCAGAAGTCTGAGGAGATTTCAAATGAATATTCTGGAGGCGTTTTCTGTTTCTACTAGATGGTGAGGTTCGAGGATTGGTTCTAGTCATTTCTTGACCTTTTTAAATACAGGCACAAAGTATATTTTTCTTTGACATTCAGTAAATCATTAGACAAATAATTGCCAATTACTTAGTACATGCCACGAGCTATTTCATTTTTTCATCACTCCTTGAATAGCAGACTGCCCAGCTCTCCTGCACTTTAACTCAATATACACGAGGTGAACATACTTAAAAGCTCCTAATACAAGATTATTTTTTTTGATCAAAAAAGAAAACCAATGTTACTCCATGCATGTAAAAGCAGTAACACAACAAAAGCAACAAAACCCTGAGGCTACAAGTCCTTCCATTATGACCATGTTGCATGAGAAACAACATTTATTCACAGGAGCTGTCCTGGAACTCTGTTTTGCTTCATAGCAGAGGCCCTGTGGCATTGGCACAGCTGTGGTGCCCTTGGATGGCTGTTGTTTCAAGCTGAGAACTGTCCTCAATGTGTCTGGTAAATTCCAATGACAGGGTTGCATGCTCACGGGGTGGAAAGGACCACCTCTTGTGCACAGGCTCATGATCTTGATGGCCAGCCAGTCAGTCCCCTAGGAGGGCTGGATTGCCAGGCCCAGGAAAAGCAGCTGGGAGTTCAGCTCCAGCCCAGCAAAAGCGAGAAATCTGCATTCACTTTCCTATTAAAGCAAAGCTTCATTGAACAAACATTCATAGAAGTGGCCCACACCCCTTAAATCCTTCTAATGCATAAATGACTAGAACAGATCAAGTTCCCTGGTGAAGGCAGAGAAAGAGAAGCCTAAGAATATGGAGGCCAGAATGTGCAGGGTTACCTGTCTGAGGTAATGATGGGGTGAATTCTCTGGCCAATGTTTCTCTGTTCATAACCTTGTCAATAGAGGGCTTAATCCAGGGGGAATTAAAATTTTTTGCGTGTGTAGTGAAGTCTACATACTTCATAGAAATTCTTTTCCTTTCTTGACTTTGCCCACTTTATGAAAAAATTTGTAGCTGAAGTTAGGAGTAAGAGACAGTAGCAGAATAGCAGCGCCTGTGGAGATCCCATTGTCTTTACAAGATTTGACAAGACTCAATATGGAACTCTTCAATCAGAACCAGTCACGTCCTTTAGAAAAGGTCAATCTGTTATTTTTTTTAGAAAGTCAAAAAGAGATCAAGGGCAATATGAAGCAACTACAGAGTCTTGAGTAGAAACACATCAACAGGAAAGACATAGTATCTCCTTTCTGTGTGAGAAAATATTGTCGCAGCCTCAGTGATGAGTATTTTGTCTGTGGTCCTACATAAAACCAACTTCAATTTATGTCAAAGCAAGTGGCCACTTGAGCCACCAGCTATTGTCATGAGTTACCCATTTCTTTTTTTCACAGCCCATATGATAGCATTATCAGGTCTGACACTCAAGAGCTTGGGTGGAAATAAGAATCCTCATTTGGGGAGGGTCACACCCGGCAGTGCTTAGGGGTTCCTCCTGGCTCTAAGCTCAGAAATCACTCTTGGCAGGCTTGGGGGACCATGTGGGATGCCAGGGTTTGAACCACTGTCTTTGTGCATGCAAGGCAAATACCCTACCTCTATGCTATCTCTCCGACCCAGAATCCTCATTTTTTACATTGGTTTTTGGGCCACATCTGGCTGAACTCAGGGGTTGTTCCTTGCTCTGTTTACAAGAATCTCTCCTGGTGGACTTGGGGGCACCATATGGTGAGGATTAAACCCCTTGTCAGCCCTGTGGAAGAAAAGTGCCTTACCTACTTCTTGCTCTAGCCCCAGAACCTGAATTTTTAACCTGTATATGAAATAATCAAGTAGTTGGTGACTTTGCTCAGACTCTCTTTACAAATCCACAGGGATCCCAACCGTGTGGAATTCACTCATCATCTTAAGGCTTTACACTTACAGCTAATTGAGTTTGGTTGGGGAAAATAGAAGGAGAAACTATATATGTAAACATGGATTCTTCAAGCTGTTTTGCTTTCAATAGTTGACCTGGTGGGTGGAAACCAGTTTTCCATGTTGAATTTTTATGGGCAAAGGGAGTGAAACTGGAGAAATTCCTGGGGAGAATTCCATAGGACATGTGTCTCCTGGCAATGACACAGAGATAATGGGATTCTAAGATTTAATGAAGCAAAACTAATAGGATGCTCAAAATCTTCATAGATAATAAAAATCACACATTTTCCTTTAGGATTCTCCACTTTCTTTGTTTGTAATTCATAAACAAAATGAGGTGGTCATGAAGGTTGTAAGTATGGCAAGTCTGAGTGTCATTTAGAGAGTTGCTCTCCTGAATGTCACAGTCATTTCCTTATGGAAGGATCAGACTGGGACCTTATGTGCCACAGTCAAGAATTTTTTTGGAGATACTTAGAACATGGTGCATTAAAACTGATTTTTTGGGGGGGGGGTTGGGATCACACCTGGAAGTGCTCAAGGAATCACTCCTGGCTAGATCAAGGAACCATCTGGGGCACCAGGGATTGAATCCAGGTTGACCATGTGCAAGACAAATGCCCTCTGCACTATGCTATCACTCCAGCTCTTCATAACACTGACTTTTTAAAGAATGACTCTTTTCTCTCAGCTGAATGAGTTCAAAGCACTTTGTATACCAGGCAATTACTCTGTTTTAATTTTCATTTTTGTGGGCAAGTAGAGAGCAAGGAAAAGAAACCTTCAGATTACACAATGAGAATTAATATAAGGATAAGACTTTAATGCTGTGCCACTTGCTTAGATTTTCTCTCCAGTTAGGGAAAAATGGGGGAGGGGATTTGAGGTCATACTAGGCTATTCTCAGGGCTTATCCCTGGCTCTGTGCCTAGAAATCACTTTGGGAAAAGCTTAGGAACCTACATGTCACTAGGGAGCAAACACAGATTGGCAAAGTGCAAGATAAGTGCCTCACCCCATGTACCCACTTACTCTCTGGCATAGGGAGGCATATTTTTGTGGTTAAGTTATACACTGAGCATACTTTTTTCATTTTTTTTTCTAGCAGTGCCAGGAATCAAATCCAAGGCCTAACACATTTCATTGATCAATTGTTTAGTCCTTGTCGCATCTCAGCTTGTATGAGAAGAAAAAAAATTTTGGGGGGGTGTCACACCCGGCAGCACTCAGGGGTTACTCCTGGCTCTAAGTTGAGAAATAACTCCTGGCAGGCTCAGGGGACTATATGGGATGCCGGGATTCGAACCATTGCCCTTCGCATGCAAGGCAAATGCCCTACCTCCATGCTATCTCTCCGGTCCAAGAAGAATATTTTTAAATGGTCACATCTAAAGGCAGGGGAGTGGCCTGGGTGAAGAAAGACAAACACAGGATGATCACATCACACTTATCTGTGGTATATAGAATTACTGGATGAGTAAATGTTAGACAGTAAAGGGCTGATATTAGATTACTTTTGACTTTAGTGCTTAGGGAGGAGAAAAATGGAGAAGGAAAGAAATCAAAGTGGGGAAGAAGAATTATAAAAAAGGGAAGTAATGGGGGAAATATGGGTCGGGGCTTCAGTTATATTCAATTCTATTGGTGATGTGTACAGTTAAAAATCCAAAGCGCACGTCACAATAAAAATTGTTAAAAAATCAGATTAAAAAATCCAAAGCACAGAGTCAACTACACTGAAAACATGAGATCTTGCTGCAAAATTTATCATGTACCTGTCAAGGTAGGGAGGGGGTAGGTGGATGGTAGGTAGGTTGGTGGAATGTGGGAGTACTGGTGATGCCTAAATCTCAACTATCAATGCCTTAGTAAACAAAGGCTCCTTAAATAAATTTAAAAAAAATATTTTAAAAGGACATCCTGAGAACTTCATTCATCTAGCCTAAGTCCTTGACTCTACTGTGAGGGTTCATTTAAGATAAGAATGATGAGTCCAGTAGAGTCCACAAACTGTGAACACTCAAAGTCTATACAGTACCAGAATGGGACTACATTATAAATATAAAAAGCAGGGGGATATTGATATCAAAGTGATTTTTACATTTCCTATTTGAGTTGTAACTGGCCTCTTTCCCATGACTTCATTATTGCATGCAGTTTCCAGAGAAAGTGAAGGATGCCAACCTTTCCATACCCAGCTGAAATATCACTATCTTCCCTATTGCAATCGACAATCTCCTACTGGCAAGAGTAAGGAGTTCTGTCCTGAGTAGCAGAGCCCAGTGACTAATCTCTTTAAAAGGTGGTCTTTAATAAAATACTAATATTAAAAACCCTTGATTTATCTGTATTTCTTGGTAAAAATTAAGAGCATTGGTTGATTTTGGTAGTTGTAATGCCTTGCATGACATTGTGAAAAATGCTCCAAATATTTTAATGCTTGGAAGGATAATTTTTTTAATCCTGATGAATTAGTTTGCCTCCTTTGATAATATATATATATATATACACACAAAATCATATTTCCATTTCTTTTCTCCCCTCTGGCTGGAAGCTCAAAGCTGTAATTATATTTCAATTACTGCAATTACCTTAGTCTAGCTCTTTCTTTTCTGTCTACACCAAGCCCAATTACAAGTTGTTGATTCCAGACATTTTGAAAAACCTTTTATAAGGATCTTTATTATAGAAACATCAATGTTTTTTTTTTTTTTTTTTTTTTTACAGAAGATGTTCTCAATTTCTGAGTGTCATCTATGTGGTGCTTTAAATTTAATCAATCAAAAATAAGTTCTTTATAGATTTTTAAAGTTCTCAATGTCCAGATTAGATTCTAGAAGGAAGACTTCTTATTTTTTTAAGGTTAAAAAATGGGAAAGAATAAAAAACCATTAAAAATTAATATTTGGAATCATGTATTCTCCTTTTTTACCTTAGGAGGAAAAAATAAGGTATTCAAATGATATGAGAGGAGACGTAAAGACAAAAATGATTAAAACCAAACCCACTCTATCCTAAGGCTACAGAGAATTAAGTTCCTCTGAGTAAAGCTTGTGCTTCCAGTTTCCTGATTATCTATTGGAATCACTTGGGAAATGATTTATAATATACAATGGTCCAAGCCTAACCCCAGAATTGGGCTAAATTGATCTGGGATTACTTCTGAACACTGATACTGTAAATGCATCTAAGAAATTTGAATATGATTAATGCTGAGGATTACTCGGCCTATTTTTTTTCTGAACTCTTAACTAAAAAGAGATTCTTTATTTACTTAAGAATATGGCAGTACTGCTGTGATAATATAAATGTCATACAGTTTAATATTGTTGCAATGGAATTCTATACTAGGAGTCACATGAATCAATTTTATGTGTATGTATATATTTAGAATCTAGGTTAAAATAGAGGCTATCCAGACAGTGGGCCTGTATTATAAAGAACAAAGAGCTTTGTTGCATTATTTCTACCTAATATTCTCTACATTCCTCAAAATACTTGCCTAAAGCATATATGATTAAACATAATTTATTAGATAAATTTAGAAAGCACATTACAAGTATTTTAAATTATAAAAATGTCAACAAGAAACACAGTTTCCTGTAGATTATTATTTTAGGGTTTCGGTAAAACTGGTTGTACTATTCTCACAAATAAAATGAATGTCACTATTTTTAATGTTTTGCATCAAAGGTGATCTAAAACATATTTATTATCTCCTCACTTGAAAAATAACCCATAATTAGTAAAGGTGAGGTGTGTACAAGAAATCAGTATGCTATCTGATAATACTATTTATGCATTAAGCAACTTAAGATTTTCTCTGATATATATTATTTATGCCGGCATAATACACTTCATTTAGCACAGTATGACCAACACTTATTGCAGAACTCCCTTAGCCCAGATAGGCTCAATCTCTCCAACCTCAGCTGATTCCTTAGTTTCACTAGCCATGACCTTCCAAACCAAGGTCAAAGATGACCTTTTTCTTTCCAGTTCTTCAACATACTTAGCTTATCCTTACATCACATCTTTATACAAGCTAATTAACTATAATAGTAATCTTCCTTCATATGCATGCATAACTGTGACTGTACTATATTTTTTTCATGCTGTTCTTATATTTGGGGAGGTAGGCACACCTGGTGACACTCAAGGGTTACTTCTGACTATGCGCTCAGAAATTGCTCCTTGCTCAGGGGACCATATGGCACGCTGGGGGAATCAAACTGTGGTCTGTGCTGGGTCAGCCGTGTGCAAGGCAAATTCCCTACCACTGCACCACTGCTCTGGCCCCTGTTCTTATATTTTGTTGTCCCAGAAGTCTCTAATAAAACATTCTAAAGCCCTACTGCCTATCCCTGTAAGCCTTTATTTTATTATCCTGTTTCTTTCTCCTATTATCTTCATCTGAAAACAGCTGTTCACTGCTTCTTGTACTTACTATTTCATGCACAACTTCTATAATACAAGTTTCAGGGGTACTGACACCCTTTATTTGACCTGATCTTATAACTTTAACACCTATGATGGTATTGGAGACTTAGAATGAATGTCTACTGCTTAGGATATGAAACTCACCAAAAAGAGTGGTGAGTGCAGTGAGAGAAATAACTACACTGACAACTATGGTAACAATGTCAATGAGTGAGAGAACTAGAATGCCTGTCTCCAATATAGGTGGCAGATAGGAGGGAAATTGGGGGTATTGGTGATAGGAATGTTGCACTGGTGAAGGGTGGGGTGTTCTTTTTATGACTGAAACCCAACTATAATCATGTTTGTAATCAAGGTGCTTAAATAAAGATATTATTAAAAAAACAAATGAATGTCTATCTTTACAGTCTTACCAAGAATAACTGTCATTATGGTCCTGTATATTTTTAGGGTTGAAATTAATGATATTAATAGACAATAAATGTATACAGTTGCAATTTTTAACCTACAGTTCCTTGCATCACATGTACATGCTGGGATTTTAATAAGACCCGCAGAGACAGTCATTTTTGCAGAGAAGGTGGTATGTACCCCCTCCTTGGCTGACCTCTGGTTGGCTTGAAACTTCTGCCAGAGCGAGCTGCTACATTTGCCCACCTTGCAATCTTGTCTGCTCCTTTCAGTTCCTAGCAGAAAGCAACTAGACATGAATGTTGAAGTTGCATTTTAAATATCTTGTTGATCTTTCTTTCCTGCTTCCTTGGAGATACCATGCCATTAAGTTTATTTGGTCTCGAGCCAACATGGAATAGTTTTGGTGTATATATAGCTATTCATTTTCATACATAATGCCTTCAACTACAAAAAAGCAGCCACTAATGGTGGATTTATTACAGTCTGGAATTTTCTGTCAGTAATCTAACCCTTTCATTATTACGACATTATACTAATAGTACTGCCCTGGAAGTCAGCTGCAATATCTTCGGCTCACTCCTGTTGACATATGGACGTGACAGTTGGACTCTACCTCTATTTTGAGGCTCTTCTGTTTGGTCTAGACTCACACTTTATTTAAGCCATATTGACAGCACATTCTGCCAGCTTTCCAAACACGTTCTTGTGTTTGCATGGCAGCTCCTTCCAGTAACTTCAGATTCAATTTTCCATTCAGTATAGGAAAGTATATTTGATATTACTATCAAGAGCGGTTCCATTTGTGTCTTGTGGAAATATGCATAGTTCAGTCCCCTTGCCCATATGTCTCAATAAGTATTTTTTTTTCCCTTGCCTACTCTCCCTACTATTCTACAAAAATTTACTCAAAACCTTACTTAAAAAACCTGTATTTTGTAAAATTCAGTATATATAAAGTATTCATAATATGCACAGCTAGTAGTTTCTCTGTTCTGGTTAGTCAGATCTCTACTAAAGTTAAATTATAAAGTAATTGGTATCAATATAAGAATCAGTAGCTTCAAATGAAGGATATTTGAGATTCACTGACAGCACTGAGTTGTGAGCTACTGGGTCTATCTTTAGTCAAGTCTTTCTTTCTCTCTCTCTCTCTCATACAGACATACACAGAGTTGTATTTATCAGAGTAGTATTACAAAATAAAAGCTGTACCTTGCAAAAAATACTATTTTAATGATGATTGAATGCAATTCAATTTCAAACAGAATTTTTTCTAAAGTTCTATAAACCTAGGTCGTGCATATAGGAAGCCATAAAAACTGTCACTATGAAAACTTACAACAAGGAATTCTTTCTCCTAAGTGATCATCCATAAGCTGTTGAAAACATAGGAGTAGATTTGAATGGAAAATTTGGGGTGAATGAATTCACATGAATCCACTAGTGATTCCCAAAGTCCTGAAAGGAGGCACAGCCAAACAACGGGTGGTGTGATTTAAGAAGTACAAACGATGATGTTCTTATGAATGGTAACCTTGAACAACCAGGTTTATGTATCCTTTACCTGCATTACTTAAAGATTCAAACAAACAACAAAGTCTACCCATAACAACTCATATTCATATATTTGTGAACCTAGTGTTATTTCTTGTTGTCTGTGAAAGATAAGAATAAATTTTATAAGTGCAATTTATAACTACACTCTGTAATGCTCCAATGTGTCTGGCAATATACCACCATAGTTTACATAAAGAGAAGAAGAAGAAGAAAACTATGGTGATTAAATGCATATTTGAGAAGATACCCACAGAATTTGATTCTTCATCCTGATAGTGAAATATTATGTGGGTTTTTTGTTGTTGTTGTCTTGAGATACAGTCTTAGGACCTTTCCAAGTTTTGACCCTAGTTTCTTCCTATGTCTTATCCATGGTTCCAATTTATATATCAATAATTTATAAATGGCTCTAATTTATATACATATAGCCTCTATTCTCAGCTGAAGATACCATACTTAGCAGCTACCCAAATCTAGATGTCTCCATACTTTCAGTCTTAGTGTGCACCATGCTAAATTCTCCTTCTGCACCAGATCCTTCCACCAGGGCTCCCTTCATCTGGGAAGGAGGCTACTACCTCCAGTGATTTGCATACAGTCTAATTCAATGTCCCCCAATGTCTGAATTTCTCCACACACATAACCCAGCTTAACAAATTTATCTTTTACATGACTTTCAAATCCATTTTTTTCTACCAGTCCTTGTCTTCACACTTTCAGGCCCAACTCACTAGGTCCTAAGGGCCAACCTCTCTTATGTTAGCTAGTGCATTCCAATTGCTACCTTTCATCCCTTCTTTTAAGCCCCAGTTACAGAGATCTTTTATAAAGGAGAATCAGATCCCACTAAACCCTTTTCTGAATAATCTTCCCATTAGCAAAAGGAGCAAGACAGAAAGAGTAGACTGCTCCTCTTTATGAAGTCTAACTTTTGCCTACATCCTACCTCATCTCATTCTACTCAAGGGCTTCCTCCATTCTACTCACTTCCCTCAAACTTGAAACCTTTTTCACCTTGTAGCTGCCCTTCATCTTTCAGGCAGATGTGAGGCCATCGCTGTTGCTTTTCTAATATTCAGCCCTCATTTTCTTATGTTCACTTACAGGAAAGTCAGATTTGACTAGAGTTTGCCATTCTCTGAGGAAACCCTGCCATGAAATCACACCCGAGAGAGCACTCAATGGGCACTGTCATCTGTCATCTGCTGGGACACAGCAGTCTCTTCTGCTCTTGTCACAGCTGAGTAATCCTGCTGGCTCTAGAGGAGGGTTTGGGTAGGTTTGGTTTGCTTCTGTTTCCACAGTGAGAAGTTTTAAAGCATGAGGTCAGACTGAAATAGGATCCCCATTTGTATGCTTCGTTTCTCAAACAACCCACAACTATAAATCACTGCTCATTTTTTCAAATGCTTTGCAATATGCCATTTAATTATGCTGGGGACTTTCAATTTCAGAGTTTTACAGAATTAGTGGTTCTTGTGATTAATATGGCTTTAGAAAAACCTTTTCAGTTTAGGTTTGTTCTTCAAGCCCATATTCTCTTTTGAATATGCATCTCACTTGCTGGTCTCCATGTTTCTTTGATTACTATTTTCACTCTGCTTATCTATTACTGTGTTCTCTCTTGAATGCAAACGTCTCTCTTTCTCTTCCCTAATATATTTAAATAAAAACTAATTTGCTTCATGAATAAATATTATCAATCTAATTTAGCATGTTCTTATAGAAGACTATAAGTAAAAGACAATATTATTAATAATTCAGAGAAAGAACTTTACACATAATACAGAAAAGAGCATGCTTTATGCTTTTGACAGATATAGGTGAAAACTGGCTTTGTGGGAAGTCACCTTTGATTCAGGCTGAATTTCATAATTTCACTCTTTTATTAAACTATAAAGACCTAAGTCTGCCAAAGACTCATAGCAGATACTACATTATTTTTGTTCCATTTGTTAGTATATAAAGCCTTTTCATAAATTTCATTTTTGAAGGTTTCATCAATATTGTGAGAATGTAAGAGCACATCCAGCTGTCTCTCTACTCTCTAGAAAATATTCTTTCTTTATAAATCACATTAGAAAAAAAAGTGATACAACATTCGGTTCTTGTCAATATATGAAGAAGCCAGACTATGAAGCACCAGTCACAAACCAACACCTTGTAGGCCTGACAGACAGGTAATGCAAATCAAGGCAGGCCAGGGGGAAATTATGAGAAAAAAATCCTATCTTCCAAATAAATACCAATCATGGTGTGTGTTTTTCATTTTTTCTTTAAAGCAGAAGTTCTTAGAATTACTTGACTTACTGATTCATTTCCAGGGAAAAAAAAAGATCCATTGCCCTCTTCCTCCACTCTCTAGAAATATTTCATCTTTATAAGGAGAAATAGAAAGCAACTTCCATTGTAACATATTACTTGTCTCTAGCCCTATCCCCAACATTCCAGCACCCCTCCTGCCCCCACCCAGAGAGTATAGCATACTTTGGAAAATTAATTTAAATAAGACTCATTCATCATTTTTTAAACCATTTTGCTTTCTTCTTAACTTTAAGAAAATCACAGCTCAAAAATATGAGATTGTGGTCAACACTAAATTGTTGGTGGGTAAACCATAAGCCAGGGTATTGACTGGGGCTCTATTTGTTATTGTTGTTGCTGTTGTTGTCATTATTATTATTATTATTATTATTATTATTATTATTATTATTATAATTACTCCAAGTTGGGTGTTGGTGGCAGTTCTTTTACAAGATATGGCATCCTCTGAAAGGGACAGCACTCTATATATAGTCATTAAAAATGGAAGAGTACAGTTCCATTATTCAATGTCAACCTGGGAGAACTGTGTGAATATACAGGATGACACAAAACTAGTCACTTACATTTTATCAATCATATGAAATGTTGAATGATGATACTAACTCTATCTGTGGATGACTTTCCTTTGAATATGATGTTTAGCAGTTTTCAAGATACATAATATAACATCTTTAATATACTGAATGTTATTTACAGTGGCAATATTTAAAACCTTTGTTCAGGAATCTTTTTGTTTTTTGTTTTGTTTTGTTTTGTTTTTCAGCCATATCCGGTGAAACTCAGGGGTTACTCCTGGCTATGCATTCAGAAATCGCTCCTGGTTTGGGGGATCACATGGAATGCCAGGGGATTGAATCATGGTCCATCCTAGGCTAGCATGAGCAAGGCAGATGCCTTACCACTTGCACCACCACTCCAACCCCTTTGGTCAGGAATCTTTAAGGTCTAACCCACATACTTTACATTTAATTTTTTCTTTATAAAAAACATTGGTAAATGAACACCAGTGAAAGGATGAGTGTTGGAACATTGTATCACTGAAACTCAACCAACATTAACTTTTTCACTCTGTATTTCACTGTAATTCTATAAAAATAAATAAATAATAAACATTATTTCAGCAATTTAAAATGTTCTCAGGTTTGAAAGGGCAAGATTATCTTATTTTGGGTTCAGAAACCTGTGTGCAATTTCTACTTTGGCAAATGACAAAAAATATGGAATTCCCTTTAAAGATATTATGTATAAATAGAGTGATCAAATTTAGAACAGCAGCCCCAGATGGTCGATCAGTATCAACAAAAAACACTTTCATAGCCAACATGAATTTCCTAAAGCAGAAATCATTCTCAGGCAGTTGGAGACAGATATACCAATCCTAATAGGTTTGGGACCAAGTTTGGTACTTATTATTATATGGTTTGTGAAACATTATTTAATAAGCAAACTCTAGACTAGAGCCTTAAGTGGTAGAACACATGAATTCCATGTATGAAGTCCTAGGTTCAACTTACCGCCCCTGCTAAATCCATGCACCAACAGTGTCACATTTTCATAGAAAAAATGATCTACCTATCATTTTTAATTTCCCCATGAAAAAAAACAACAACTTTAAAATAAAAGCAGAAGGCAAGGCTGTCAGCAATTCTATCTGTGTTGGATTGTCTTCTACATTTAGTTGATATGTTCCTCTACTTACTGCTAATTTAAGTTTCTAGGATTCTATCCTTGTTGTATTAGTAACTGTGCAGTCCCTCAGTTAAAGAGGAAAAAAGTGAGGAATGAGATAAAGTCACAGGTCTGAATCACTGTACCATAGAACTTTCTAAAATGAGTAAGGAATTTCAGGATAGAGGAAATGGCATCTGCAACCTGGTATAAATGAGGAGGTGCATCAGGCCCTTGGAAGGTCTGAGGTATTTGCAGAAAGAGGACTAGGCTGCCAAGTGAGACTCAGCATTGGTGTCCAGGGGTCAGGACATCTCCCTTTGTCAGAGGTAAACACTTGCCCAGTTGTGAAACACTCATGCCAGCATCAAGAACTCCTGCTCACTCTTGGATGACCTCTGATAGTTGACATTTCTAGCCAGGAAATTCAAGTTTCTTTTTTTATATCCAGCTAATAGCTGATTAGAGATATTCTAGAGACCAAATAAATACCTTTCCATGAGTTATTTGGGGACCAGTTTGGAACGAGGTGGTGAAGCTCTGATCTTTCATTGTTTGTTTTATAGAGGCTTCACAAGTGGTGTTTGGGGGATGTCTGTAGACCACTCCCCATGGTGGATGCAATTGTTCTGATAGTTCCAGAGCTTGCCTAGTTGTGCTGGGACTACCAGGGACATATCTGGCGGTATATATGTGTGTGTATACATATACTCCACTCTGAGCAATCTCCACAGTGCATAGCTAGTGTAAATACACAAACATGTGTGCATTTGCACACAAATGTAAAATGACAATAGAGGAGATAAATAAAAGATTTATTCAAGTCTTAATCCTTTGCATAGGTTTAAACAATGGTTCTGACCCATTAAAAAAACTCTTAACATCTTTGGTATTGAAATCTTGTACTTGATTGTTATTTATTTTCTGAACTTGGCCCATCAAATAGATTAAATATTTCTTTCTCCTGGAAGGCTATGAAAATGTCTGATTTCCCTAGAGTTGACTTCCAGGCTGTCAGTCACATCAGGTGACAACATCTGAATTCTGTGTCAAGACACACAGACACTTAGATGCAATGAGCTTCTCTCTGCTTGGCTTTCTCCATCAGAGAAAAGAACGTGTACAGATTAGAATCTGTGAATTCAATTCAGAGGTGCAACTAACACTATGCTGTTGAAATATAAAGAGACAAGTAATAAATGAACCAAGTAAGTAATTAAAGGATGCAGCTGAAAACCTGATTTCTAAAATAAATAAGAAAAAGTACTTTGGAGGAGGTGGGAATCCCAAGCGCTGCTCAGAGTCCCAAACGGCACCCTCCAAGATGCTCTGCTACTTGAGTAAGTGGTTCAATGTGTAGGTCTGAGGTCCTGAAGGGCCCTAGCAGCCATTGACCACAAGCTGAATCCAGATTACATAAATGAGCCCCAGAGAAACCAGAGACACCAAGTTGAGTCAGCTTGGACTGTAAACACACAGATACTTAAAGAACTCATATGTGAACTATGAACTTCCGTTCCGAGTTGATTTATTTTTTCCAATCTGCAAGTACTACAGGTTCAGAATCAATCTATCATGGCTATTGATTGGCTGAATTCCTTGATGTGGAACTCAGATTTCAAGAGATGATCGGTTATATTTTTATTTTCAATCATTGGGCTTTGATGCCTTCCTCCTTGATGGAATACATTGGCACAGAAGCTACAAATTGTGCTACTTCAACTACTATTAAGTACAAGCCACTGGGAGTACACACTGGCAATAATCTGTTAGGCTGTTATGGAATGGTTTATTAGGCAGCAAAAGCAGATCTGAAATGTATTATTCTCTTCATATTAAAGAGAGTTTCACAAAGGTTAGTAACTTGCCCAAAGCCCCTTATTTGCTAAGTGGTTTTGGACTCAGGTTATTATCTCTGCCTTAGGGCTCACACTTTTCTTAAGTCCATTGTACAGGGACTTTAATTTAAACAGAGAAGTCCATGCTAAGTGACCTCTGTATTGGGTCAGTTATAATGCCTACATTCAGGGAACTTAAAAATATCCATTTTGTTTCTCACAAAATTGCCATTTGATAAATGTGCCGTTCATACTACTGCTTTCACCTAAAATACATTTTCTACTTCTTTTCCACATGCCACTTGCTCAAATATTAGCATGTCTCAGAAATCACATGTACTGTCTCAAGATGGAATTAAATTTTCACACATGTCTTTGATTGCGAAAATAAGCCCCACTCTCTCACTCCCTCTTTAAGCATTAGTCTTTGTAATGTGACAGTTTTGCCACCTATCAAGAAAAGAAATCCATTTCTTTACCCCTTAAAGCTAGACTCAACTTTTTGCTGCTTTGGCAATGAAAGGTGAAAGTACAGATTAAGAGGCAGTTCTAAAACTATGCTCAAAGTGCTTTGCAAGCTTTTATTCTTTAAGGATGTTAATTCTACCATGTAAAGACGTGGGCAGCCCTGATGAAGGTGGACTGAGGGCAGAGACCAGAGAAAACTCCCATAGCCCCATTGGGTCAACTGAAGATCCTATAAAAGTCTGAGTTCACTCAAGATCAGCAAAGCTAAGTCACAGCTACTACTGTTGTGTGTGACCTTGCTGACATTACAGTAACTGTGTAGTTTAGCATCACTCAAAGAATGACTATACAGGGGTCGGAGGGATAATGCAGTGGTAGGGCATTTGCCTTGCATGCGGCTGAGCCAGGACAGACTGCAGTTCAATTACCGGTATTCCATATGACCCCCTGATCCTGGAGCGATTTCTGAGCACATAACCAGGAGTAACCCCTGAGCTTCACAGGGTGTGACCCCAAAACAAAACAAAAACAAACAAACCAAAACCAAAACCAAAACCAAAGATGACTATACACTGGAATCACACAAACAGCTTGAACAACTACCAAAGCCTGGATCCCATCTTGGGAGATTTTTCTGATTTAATTGTCAGGGTTTTGTTCTGGGCCTCCACCTCACTGTTAGGACTAATGGAAGATATTATGAATATAAACATTCTTCAAATGATTCATACAAGGAGATACATTTGAGAAACACTGGATTAAGGTGAGTTCAGCCTAATGGGGTATTACAGAATTAAGAGCTAAATAAATGGTCATACTATACCATTAAGTGTGTTATGGAGAAATACACAATGGATAGAGAAGCTCTTTGTGTGCCTTTAATATTTTGAAATTTGGTCTTGGAATAGTATAAAATATCCAATAGATATTCATTGAGTGAAGGAGAAAATTGATAAAGAGTTACACCGTGGTACTATTTCTCTAACAAAACACAACGCTGACTTCCTATTTTTATTTTGAAGTATCAAACTTTGATCTTTCCTCACTTAGCAACACAGCAGTGTGGAGCATAGGATTTAATTCTGAGCAGATGTGCTCAATAAATGTTAGCTTTCATTGATCCTGTAGTGAACTAAAATCCCCCACAAAACCAACACCAAGGCAAACACTGTAGCAGTGAAGGATGCAGGAGGTTTTTCCTAAATCCTTTAAAAATCAGGACAAACTTTCCTGGTATTTGTGATTTGAAGATTTAGGGCAAATAGCATGTACACCTTTGTCTATTTAATTTTTTTTGAAACAATGCCTTCTTTAGATCAGTGTTTCTCATATTGTTTTTTTCCCCAATAACTGTAACCTTGTGACCCTTTTTTCTTTCAGTTGCTCTTGTCCCTAGACTCAAGTTGTGGTCACCTAACCCCTGGTTGAGAAATTCTGCTTTAAAAGATCCACAGCTCCTAAAGAACCCCACTGCCAAAGAGCAGGAGAGAACAGCTATAGAAAGACCATTTCAGGGGCTGGAGAGAGCACAGCAAAAGGACATTTGCCTTGCATACAGCCAACCTGGGAAGGACCGGTTCTATTCCCGGCATCCCATATGGTTCACAAGCCTGCTGGGGGCTATTTCTGAGTGCAGAGAGCCAGGAGTGACCCTTGAGCACTGCTTGGTGTGGCCCCCAAACCAATCAATCAATATATAAAGTTAAAAAAAAAGACAACTGTAAATGACATATTTCTTCTCTCAAATAAATAGATTCAATTTTGGAAGTTGAATATTGGAAGCACCTCTGGTGACTCGTTTAATTAGTTTGCGGTACAACCTTCACAGTGGGTCTTTTAGAAGCCTCTATTTTGTTGTTGTTGTTGTTGTTGTTGTTTTGTTTTGTTTTGTTTTTGGGCCACACCGGTGATGCTCAGGGGTTACTCCTGGCTACATGCTCAGAAATCACTCCTGGATTGGGGCCATATGGGACACTGGGGATCAAACCAAGGTCCTTCCTAGACTAGCATGTGCAAGGCGATGCCTTATGGCTTGCGCCACTGCTTGGCCTCTTTTAGAAGCCTTTGAAGTGATTTTTATTCACTAGTCGAAGCTGAGACCCTCTCTATAGTCTTTTCCCAGAGTGCTTTCACCAGTCAAATAGTTACATTAGGTTTAACTTAAAAAGCAGACCTAGCTAAATCTTTTATATGCCCATATTCAAATGCCAGATATAAAATACAATAGCTAGAAAACAATTTCTTATAATGGGCAATGGCTGGAACAAAAGAAATTAAGAAATTATTATGAGATGAATAATTTCTTGATAATTAACTCCATAAGTATACTACAAACACTTGGACAGGTCTTAAATGTCTTTAAGGCTTTAAAAATAAGAGTGTCTTCCAAATTTATTGTCCTACGTTAAAATATCACATCATACTATAAGTTATATTAAATAATATCTTAGCTATATTGCATTTAAATGTACAATTAAAAGTACATTAACCCAAAAATGTTGGTATGAAAAATGTCTGATCAAGACTAATAACAATTTCATCACAATTCACTTTTTATATTAACAGTGCATACTTATTACAATTGAGGCAAAACTGAAACATCTTTATTAAAATGTTTTTAAATTTTACTTAATATCCTTTCTTTTTGTTTCAGGATCCCACTAGCAACACTGTTGAATTATTAATCTGCTTTATTTTTCATTATTTTCAACTGTAGTGTGAATGTGTGAGAGAGAAGAGATAGGAGAGACTGAGAGATACCTCTATTGTATAGAGAGATATGACTCTTCTACTAAGCCAATGAAGGGCAAAATCCTACAAATTACTATTCCCTTATTCTCCAATGTAAAAGAAAAGGGCATATGTTAATGAAGCAATCTACAGTTTTAATTATGAAAAAAACCACTGTAGATAGGATGAAGGTCAGACTAAAAAGAATTTGACATTTGGAGAGACCTTGAAACATGATCTTTGATGTCAACAAGTATTAAGTCAATCTGAAAAAAAAAAAAAACAATAGGGAAGGAATAAGAATCTAAAGTAGCCAAAGGCAGTTCCTGTAATATTAGATTAATGCAGAAAAAAATGCTAGATTGCAAATTATCATCATTTACTTTGGGAGTGTTTTTGTTTTTTAAATTCATAAAAATGCAATTAGTTTCCTTGCCAATATTTGTAGAAAATATTTTCTAAACAAGACTGATTCATAGTACTCTGAAATGAATTGTTAGATCACAACAGAGAATGTTAAAGAGTTTTCATCCCTTATAGAAATGCCAAACATTTTACTCTGCCTGATGCTGTAGCATAAATAAGGAAATTCAAATGCTAAAAATGTTCTCCAAATTGCCAAACATGGCTTTCTAGCATCTATTTCCTAGTACAAATCACTTGTTTTTCCCAAGTTTGAAATAAAAGCTAGTTAGTTTTTTAGAGATCTCTTGTACATCATATATATGCAAAAGATATTTCATTCATGCAGATTCTTTTCCCTTAGATCAAATCTACTGAAACAATTCTTTGGAATTTTACTAAAGCCCTATTAAAGAGGAGTTATTATCAATGAGGCCATCTGAATATCAAAATTAACAATTAAAATAGCTAGATATCAATAATGTTGGCAAATACCAATGCTGATTTCAATCAGTTAGAAATTCTTTAGCTGCATTTGGATATAGTAGATGTAAAATTTGTTTATAGGAATAAAATAAAATTACTCAAAAATTCATAATATAAAATTTATGTTAAATTCAATGCATGTTAATAATTTGTTATGTAACATGTTAAATTTATATTAAATAAGTTTATGTTAAATTAGAAAAAAATATCATTTGTTGAATAAAAGAATAATAAGTAGGGAAATGGCACTGTGGTATTTGAAAACCATATACATATTTATAGGGGGATTCCAAGGCAGTATTTAGGAGGCCTATTAGTTAGTGTGTGTGTGTGTGTGTGTGTGTGTGTGTGTGTGTATTTCTGTGTTTGGAGAGGAATTTGCAGTGATAATTTTTAAATTTCTATATAAAACAATGAGACAAGACAAGAAAGTTTAGACTGCTTTCCAATGAAGACTGTCAACTTGTCTGCAGGACTATGAGGAAATGTATATAAAGGTTTGGATGATGCTTAATTTTAACAAATAAAAAGTCAAAGTTCAGAAGATGACCACTACATTTTCTTTCTGTAATTGCATTTTATACCATACAGATATCCTAACAGGCTAACATAAAACACATAAAATGTGTTAAGTTATTTCAGACTTACAAAAATGAAATGTAACAATTCATTTTTGATAAAGGGGCCAGAATATGAAGTGGAGCATAGTAAGTATCTTCAACAAATGGTGCTGATAAAACATACAAAAAAAGTGTACTGAGACATCACTTTAATACCGTAAACTAAAGTCAAATCAAAATGGATCAAAGACCATGATATCAGGCCGAAACCACAAGGCAAACAGAGGAAAACATAGGCCTAATGTTCCATGACATTGAAGCTAAAAGTACCTTCAAAGATAAAACACCAGTGGCCAAGCAAGTGGAAGCAAAGATAAACAAATGGGACTATATTATACTGAGAAGCTTCTGCACCTCAAAGGAAATGGTGACTAGGATACAAAGACTACCCACAGAATGGGAGAAACTTTTCACCCAATACTCATCAGATAAGGGGCTAATATCTAAGATATATAGGTACTGACAGAGCTTAAAAAGAAAAACATATCTAACCCCATCAAAAAATAGGGAGAAGAAATGAACAGATACTTCCTTAAAGAAGAAAGACAAATGGCCAAACACTCATGAAGAAATGTTCCACATCACTAATCATCAGGGAGATGCAAATCAAAACAACAATGAGGTACCATCTCACACCACAGAGACTGGCACACATCACAAAAACAAGAACAACCAGTGCTGAAGTAGATGCGGGGAGAAAAGACTCTCCTTTACTGCAGGTGAAAATGTTGACTGGTCTAACCTTTTGGGAAAATGTGGAAAGTTTCTCAAAATACTAGAAATTGATCATCCATATGATCCAGCAAAAACCCTCCTAAGAATATACCATAGGAGTCCCAAAGCCAGAATCTTGAAACAACCCAAGTCCCTGAGAATAGGTTAGTGGAATTAAAAAAAAATTTTGTGGTACATCTACACAATGCATTCTACACATAAGCAGTTGTTAGGGGAAATAAAGTTGCTTATACATGGATGGTTATGGGAAGTATTATACTGAGTGAAATGAGTCAGAGGGAAAGGAATAGATATAGAGTAATCTCATTCATTTGTGGAATATAATAAAAAAAACGGTAGAGTATGGTAATAATATCCAGAGACAATAGAGACAAGGGCCAAGAGGATCAGTCCATAGTAGAAAGCTTGCCACAAGGAGCAGAAGAGTGAAGTTCGGGCAGAGAACAGTCCACAGTGAGAGTTGGAAATGATCACTCTGGACAAGAATTGGGTGCTGAAAGGAGATAAAGTGCTATGCATGATACCCCTTCACTAGCATTATTGCAAGTCGCACTGTAAAAAAAAAAAAAAAGAGAGAGAGGGAGGGAGGGAGGGAGAGAGGGGAGGAAAAGAAAAAGAGGAGGAGAGAGGGGGTTGAGTAGGGAGAATTCGAGGGAAACTGGGCACATTGTTGACTCCTCAGAAATGTGCACTGTTGAAAGGCATTGTACTTAGTATGACAAACTCCATCAGAACAACTTTGTAACTGGAAAAAAAAAAAAACCTAACTGTATTATGAACAACCTAACCTTGTAACCACGGTGTTTAAATAAAGTATTTAAAAATATATAGTGCAAGAAGTCAGATAACCAACAAATTATTTAGAAAATGAAACACCAAGAACAGCAGAATTTTATATAAATGTATATATATATGAATTATATATATATATATATATATATATATATATAAATTTTGACCAGATGACTGAGTTTTATCAGGACCTTTATATACCTAGCATTTCAATATCTTTAATCATGCTTCCATTATATGTATAATCACTCATCATATAAACTAAATAAAACTGGAATTACACTGAATCCCCACTGATTTTATGAAGTGATTGGTGTAAGCTCCAGTTAATCAGGAGATGACAAATGGTAGGACGTTAGAAATGAGCAGGAAGGCTTGAGAGATAGTACAGTGGTAGAGTGTTTGCCTTGGACATGGCTGATACTGGATGGACCTGGGTTCAATCCCTGGCATCCCATATGGTCCCCCTGAGCCTGCCAGGAGCAATTTCTGAGTGCAGAACCAGGAGTAACCCTTGAGCGCCACTGGGTGTGGCCCCAAACCAAAAACAAAACAAAAAGAGAAATGGGCAGGGATATAGAATCCTGTAAACACAGAATGATGTCATCATGGACAGTGGAGTCCACACAAATGAACACTGTTGTAGACATGGTCACCACTCAGACCTCTGGCTTCCCTACAATTCTCTAAAGAAGTTTCCAGAGTCCTCCATCAAGAAGTGCTGGTCTACAAAGTGTATTGGGTTTATTCTCTACATGAGGAAAACACAGTGCAGCTACCTATAAAGTGCATCTGTCGAGGTTCCAGGTACCTAGAGAGTATGCAATAGAGCCAAAATTTCTACCTAAAGGCCAAAGAATTGTTAAAAAAAAAACAAACAGATGAAATTTGGTCTCAAGATTTGAAGAGCAGTTGATAAGGCACTTGCCTTTTGTTTTATTTTATTTTTTGTATTTTTGGGCTACTCCTGGTGATGCTCAGGGGTTACTCCTGGCACTGCGCTAAGAAATCACTCCTGACTTGGGGAACCATATGGGATACAGGAGGATAAAATCATAGTCTGTCCTAGGTCAGCCACATGCAAGGCAACTGCCTTACTGCTGCACCATTGCTTCAGCCCCAGCACTTGCCTTTTTTTGGGGGGGGGATAATATATGTTTAATTTCCAAAACCCCAGGAGTTTCCCCAAGCACTAATAGAAGTGATCCATGCGCACAGAGCCAGGAGTAAGTTCTGAGCACTTCTAATATAATTAAAAAAATTTTTTTGGTCTCAAAACTCCTATTAGTTTCTCCTAGAAAGAAAACCTGGTTTTTAGCTTTAAGGCCTTATTAATAAAAAAAAGCCACATTTATAATTTCTGTTCTAATCATTCATTAGAAACTACTGAAGAAGTTATTATCCTATTTATAATGAATTTCATTGTGCAATACAAATCTCCACCCATCATCCCTTCTTTACTACCTTACATTTTCTGTGCCTCATTGTAGCCTCACTTCTTTATAACTTACTCTGTCATGGTGTGTTGCACCCTTTGTCTTATTCTTGAAAGCTCCTTTATAGCAGCTTGGGTTTAAACTAGCAGTCATTTTATAAAAATGAAAAAAGCTTAGAGATAATCTGGTTCTATCCTTCATATTTTACAGATGAGAAATCTAAGTCCCAAGATCCCAATGACTATGGTTTAATGGTGGGCTAGAATTTAGGGTTCCCAAGTGAGTTTACTGATCCTTCCTTGCTACCCAAATGCCTTTTAGAATCTTAGGTTCTCCTGTCTCTTCTTAAGACAGTGTAATACAAGACAGAACTGTGCTTACAGGGGCTGGAGCTATGGTGTAAGTGGTAGGGCATTTGCTTTGCACGAAGCTAACCCAGGATGGACCTCGGTTCAATCCCCAGGCATCCCATATGGTCCCCCAAGCCAGGACTATTTCTGAGCACATAACCAGGAGTAACCCCTGAGTGTCACTGGGTGTGGCCCCAAAAAGCAAAAATCAAACAGACAGAACTGTGCTTGCAAAGAAAGAGGGTGGATGTAGTTGGGTGAAGAAAAGTGGGTACTTGAGCAATGGGGGTGTTTGAATGATATATGCATAAAATTATCATTAACAGTACTGTAAATTAGGGTATAGCAATAAAAATTAGAGGAAAAGAGCAAAAAGATAATACTAGCCGAGTGATGTTGCTCGCTATTTCTCCCCACTTGACAGATAAAACTTTTAGGAAATCCTGCATCTTGCTTTAGAAAGTCACAGGAAAACTCCTAGAAACATACAATCAATCAATCAATTTAATTTTGTTTTGCCTAGGTCTCTCAAATATACATGTTTATCAACAAAATTTTTCTCTGCATGGATAGGAACTGCACCTAAGAATAAGTCCAAAGCACACTCTAGGAACAGTGGCTGATACAAATTCTCTAAAAGACACACAGGAAAAACAAAAACAAATAAAAAAGACACACAGGGATTAGAAGGAGAAATAGTCCAATGTACATCTCACTAATACAACAGCCTAAAGCAGATTCTGGCTAGGCTGGCAAGTTATGCACCATCACTGACTTCAGGGCTATTGTCTGTCAAAAGATGTGCGGGTCCACTTGGTGACAAAGTGCTGGTCCTTCCCCTAGGGCTGCTCAGGGTGGCTGTCAATGGGCGCCTATATTCGCCAAGTGGCATGATTGAAGATCATTTTGAAATTCTGGGACAGAAATTAGACTATGAGATACTATGAGACACTATAAAAAACACCATGAGACAAACCATGTGACAGTTCCAAAATGAAAAACTTAACCCTGTGCCTGGACCTTTGTTAGGATAGCCTGCATATTTCTTTTCTTTTCTTTATTGTTTTTGTTTTGGGGCTACAGCTGGTATTTCCTTCCTTCCTTCCTTCCTTCCTTCCTTCCTTCCTTCCTTCCTTCCTTCCTTCCTTCCTTCCTTCCTTCCTTCCTTCCTTCCTTCCTTCCTTCCTTCCTTCCTTCCTTCCTTCCTTCCTTCTTTTCTTTTCTTTTCTTTTTTTTTGGAGGGGGGCACACCAGGTGACGCTCGTGGATTACTACTGGCTATGCGCTCAGAAATCGCTCCTGGCTTGGGGGACCATATGGGGCGCCGGGGATCGAACAGAGGTCCGCCCTAGGTCAGCCGCGTGCAAGGCAAACACCCTACTGCTTGCGCCACTGCTCCAGCCCCTAGCCTGCTCATTTCTAAACCACCAAGGGACATGGCCTTACATCAAATTTCTGCTCATGGCCCTGATGGCAATGATGCTCTTGCCCATGATGGAATAGCATGAACACACTCTCTTTGAGCCTCAATCAGATGGAGATAAAATAAAAGGAGAAGGGCAGTCAGGCAAATTAAATGCATTTTGTTTAGAAAATTCTTAGGCTTGAGATGACTGAACCAGAAAAAGAATTTAAATTGTTTTTGAAGTTTTTATTCCAATTGTTCTCTCTTGGTAAAGTTATAATAGACACAGCCAAATATTAACACTGCTGAAAACAACCACCTCTCAGGCCTCGTTTTCAAGAGCGCAAATCTTTCTAAACTTGTCACATGACTGAAAATAGGAGGGGCAACAGTATAGCGTTTTTGAATAAGCAACAGATTATTTCAATATCAGATACATAATAAATCTGCCATGTTTGTAGCAGTGCTTCCTGTGGTGTCCTCATTTTTCAGGTGAGAAAACTCAGATATAGAGCACAGAAGACCTTGAACGCAGTTGATCCCTGTTTGATCCCTTGGTATCCCGTAGATCCCCATAATACCATCAGGGGTCACTCCTGAGCACAGAGCCAGAAACAACCCCTGAGCACAGCCAGATGGTATCTACCTCTTCCTTCTCAATAAACAAACAAAAAAACAATGAAAAAAATTGGGGGGATACACCCTGCATATACTTAGGGCTTATTCCTGGCTTTGCACTCAGGGCTCACTTCTGGTGGGCTCAGAGGGACTATATGGGGTGCTGGGATTGAATCTGGGTTGGCTACATGCGAGGCAAGCTAGCTACCTATGTGCTATCACTCTAGACCCTAAATAAACTCTAAACTTTAATATATATATAAAATTTATATATATATATATAATAGTGGCAGGAGAGATAGCATGGAGGTAAGACATTTGCCTTGCATGCAGTAGGTCAGTGGTTGGAATCCCATCATCCCATATGGTCCCCTGAGCCTGCCAGGAGCGATTTCTGAGCATAGAACCAGGAGTAATCCCTATGCGCTGCCGGGTGTGACCCAAAAACCAAAAAAAAAAAATATATATATATAAAATATATATTCCTAAATATATATTTATATATACACATATTGATTATATTATATATTATAACATATAATATATTTATATATAATTATAAATATAAGTACATTTATATATAAATAAATATAATATATTATAAATATATATAAATAAATATATATAAATATATATTCCTAAATATATAGATATATTTAGGAAAAAAAGGGTCACAAATGGAAACTTTTAAGAAGGCCTGGACTAGATGTCCAGTTAACAAGGTTACACATGACCAAGAAATCCCACACAGCCTTGTGAAGCACAGAGCCTTGTCTGCAAGCTCACGCTGCTTTCTGAAGGGCTGTGGTACATGGCATCACTGGCACAAGCCAGTGTCCAGGCCACTGTGAGCGCTCTCCAGGATTCTTTTGGAATAGAAATGAGGAGGCAGAACAGGAGACTGCGACTGCAGAGTCACAGATGGGCCTGTGATCACCCTTGCAAACTGGAATTTGCCAAGCCTGCCAGCCTGGTCTTCACAGACAGCTGCTCCATGAGGCACTGGCAGGAGCACAAAGGCTTGGCCAGGCCTCTGTTTAACTCCTTTAACAGACTTGAAGTTAGTAAATATAATTTTTAAAAAAATCACTTTAGGGAGCCAAAAATGATAGTACAGTGGATAGATTGATTGTCTTACACAACATGTGATTCTCTGAACACTGCTAGGAGTGACCCTTAAGCAACGAGCCAGGAGAAAACCTGCTTACTACCATGTGTGGCCCCAAATAAACAAACGAAAACAATAAACACACTTTAAGTTGGATATACACACTTTGCATGCAGATGGTCTGAATTGGAACCCAAGACTTCATACTCCACTGAATAGCCACTGAACACCATCACACATGGCCACCTCCACTTTCCAAAGGAAAATTAGACAAATAAATGGAAGTATTAAAGGTCAGTAGCTGACTAATACTTTGATTCATTTTATGGATTTTTTATAAAGACTTGAAAGTATCATTATATACACACATTTTATATTTATTTTTTTAAAGTCACAAAATGTATCCTCAGATACATTTTCAGAAAGATTGTCAAATACACTTAAAATTTATTCCTACACCCTGCTGCAATAAGGGTATGTGGGCTTCTCCATGCCAATGGGAAAATCTCAGACATAAGTTGGGTGTCTAGGATTTCAACTGAATTCTGCTCAGTACTGACACTCTATAAGGAGTGTCAAACTTCACATACTGCCTTCCTCTCAAATACTGGTAGCAAATCCAGACTATGTGGTGGGAGATAGCCCAGTGGGCAGTGCATTTGCCTTGCATGCAGCCAACTTGGTTTTGATCCCCAGCATATCATATGATTTCCTGAGCCTGCTAAGGGTAATTTCTGAGTGCAGAACCAGAAATAACTCCTGAGTGTCACTGGTGGCCCAAACACCAAAAACAAATAAATAAACAAAAGGAAAAACAAAAACCCAACAACTCTTTACTGGAGTTTGGTCCTGCCTCTTCTCCTCAGTTTCCAAAGCCCATTCTAGCCCAGGATGTTATTGTGCTTCTAATCAACTGACTAGAGATCAAAAATTCTTGAATACCCTCCTCTTCAAGTATAATCAATCTGCCTGACTGTTTCACAAAACTCAGAAAACCCATTTACTCATTAGATTACTGGGGCATTACAAAATGATGTAACTCACTGGGGTCGAGTGACGGTGCAGCAGAAGGGCATTTGCGTTGCACACACTGATCCAGAATGGGCCTGGTTCAATCCCCAGAGTCCCATATCCCCAAACCAGGAGCAATTTCTGAGCGCATAGCCAGGAGTAACCCCTTAGCATCACAGGGTGTGGCCCCAAAACCAAAAAAAAAAAAAAGGATGTAACTCAGGAATAGCAGATAGAAGAGATGCCTGGGCAAAAGGCTTAGAATTTCCATGTCCTTTTCAGAGGTGCCACTCTCCCCAAATCTTTGGTGTTCACCAGTGGAGGAAAGTCTCTCTGAATCTCACCTTTTTTTTTCATGTATATTGAGGTTTCATTCATGACAAATTATACCATTGGCCTAAGAGATGAAAGACAGACTCCTGGAAGGTTTGGAGATGGGACTGGATGCTCCAAACCTCTAATCAAATTCTCCTGGCAACCAGCCCTAACATTAGGTGGGGCCCAAAGCAACCTTATTAGCACAACAAAAGACTCTTTAATCTCAAGGCCTAGAACTTTCCAAGGCTCTAGGTAGCTGAGTACCAGAAACTATAAGTGAAGTTCAAATAGAAGAGAAATACATTTTGTTCACCTGTGTGACCATATGCCTTTTTCTTATTACTCTCAATAAGGAATATATTTTAAAAGATGTGTAAATGTGAAAACAAAGTGGAAAATTCATAGGAAAAGAGTCACAGTGATATATATACTCATTAATAAATATAAAAAGACAAGATAGTTTGTAATTGTATTATTCGGCATACTGACACCATCATAAATGTAATTTTAGAAATCTCAGCTTTTATATACCATCGTTATTATGAAGATATGTGGAAAATGCTTCTGATAAATTCAAGACATGGCTGTGGGATATGGGAGACCCTTTTCAAGCATAAGGATGATTTATGCTTATCCCAAACTTGGTTGAGAATGGTTCAGTCCACCTGCTCTTGGGAGCTTTCCTGGTGTCCAGCTCATATGCAAAGATGAACACAGAAGCTTGCAATGAGAGATAGTCTGGAACCGGATCATATGCATAAGCAGCACACAGGCACACATGTGAAGCTCTCAGACTCCTAAGCTTATCAGGACCCACAACATAGTGCAGTCACTCAACTCAGGGCCTGGGAAGAAACTGAGGTCAATGCAGAACTTTATGTCTGTATAAAGTAGAAACACCAGACCTTAGTTCTAGTTTTCATTTCTTCTTGAGTTCAGTTTCCAGAGCCAGCTTTAAATTTTGCTTGGAATGTCTGCTTTTACAATGGCTGCCATCAAAGTTTTGAGCAGAGGGTATAGTTCCTTCCTGGCAGTGCTTAGGAATTATTCCTGGCTCTGCACTCAGGGATCACTCAAGGGACATATGTGGTGCTGGGGACAGAGCCTGGGTCAGTTGTGTATGAAGCAAGCACCAGATAAGTCGGAATTCTTCTCCTACTCCAGCTAGGGTCTCCTTTACTGTTGTTTTTAGGCTACACCCTGTGATGCTCAGGGGTTACTATTGGCTCTGCACTCAGAAATTACTCCTAATGGTATTTGAATCATGGGAAGTAAGGGAGCAAATCTGGGCCAGTTGCATGCAAGGCAAGTCACTTATCCTCTGTTCTATCACTCCATCCTCCTCAAGGCTCCTTTATTCAAGTCTTTTTTCCTTGTGAAGCAATCATACAGTTTCAGGGAATCACCAAGAAACATGCATTCATTCATATTCCTATAATGGAAATGATCTTACAGCAAGCTGATGGTTCAATCTAAATTGTTTATCAATTCATTCTTGTTACTTGTTTCTCAAGTATTTAGAGATTGTTACCATAAAAAAAGACTTATTTTCTTTTCATGTAAAACATGCAATACCAGATGTAGAAAACTCATATAAAAACGGAATAATTGCCCTTACATTGTGATTTGCATTTATAGTCATGAAAAACTATGAAAATACATTAAAAATATCTAAGCCAACCTATTAAGATTTCAAGATTCCCCACTGCTCCGCTATTTTGTCATTCTGTATGCACAGCACAGATTCCTGCCAAGCCTATTACAGTGAACAAACAATGTCTTCTCTGTCAGAACAGAGAATGAATAGTAACACAAAATTCTTCTCTAATGTACAGCTTCCATTTCCCGCACCCAGAAGAGGCTAGGCTAGACTCTGGCGAAGGAAACATTCCTCTCTGCTAGGCAATCTAAAATCATATTCTAGTAAGTTAAGGACTAAGTAATGACAACCATATATTAGTTGCTAAACAGAGAAAGTTGACAAGTTTATTTTCTTTTAAATTGGATTGTATATTTTCCATTCCTGTGTGTATGTGCATATGAATATCTTTATCAGGAAAGAAGAGGATATTTCATCAGATATAACTTCAGAATTTAGCATAAACAGCTTTGGGCTACAGACTGAGCAGCAATAAGTAACTTCATAGCAATGACACAACAATTTGTGCAAAAATACCGGCTGCAAATTCATAAATTCTATGAATTTGGCTGCTTCTATTAAGGCCATTATTCCCATTAAAGTCATGATATGCAAATCAAGTAAAGAAACTCCTACAAAAACATACAGGATGATGCTGAATAGACTTCACTTTGGCCTGTGTTTCCTCTCATTCATTCATTCATTCTCTCACACACCTTACTTTCCAAAAGAGACTTATTAAGAAATATCATCCTCCCAAAACAATTTCTCAAAACACTGCTCATCAACATACCAATGAATTACTTAGAAAAACTTTCAACAAAAGTGCATAGATTAAGAGAGTGAAGTCATGAAATTTTCCTATACATGGATGTACATGGAATCTATTATGCTGAGCAAAATAAGTCAGAGGGAGAGAGATAGACATAGAATAGCCTAACTCATCTATGGGTTTTAAGAAGTAAGTCAGAAGACAAAAGATAAACACAGAATGGTAGCACTATTCTGAAGCACCTAGAACATATATCTTATACACAACTAATACCTAACAATCAAATAACAGGGTTTAACAGGGTAGAAACTCCAAACACTGTAATAGTCAATATATACTTGGGAGCAGTGTCCAAAATACATGAAAAAGGAACAACGCAAACTCTTGACTACACATTATACCACAAAGAAAACAGCAACACCAGAAACAGCAGCATAGAGAGAACAGGTATGTAATCAGCCTTCTACAACAAAGGCCCACAATAATCCCTTAGAGATCGTATACAGGAACACAGGTATAGAACACCACCGGAAATCACTGACTGCAATGGAAACATACCATAACACTATGTTTTAATGCCTTTACCTTACTATATGTTAAATAACCTCTCAGCTTTTCTGTCCACAGGTGTTCTTGGATACAAAGGGCAGACAAGCTAAGATGGCAGCTCGGGATACCACACGGGATACCATACCTAGCTTGCTTGCACTACGAGATGGCCCCGAGAAAACTCTTTAACATACACTTTATCTCTAGGTTATATATCTTCTTTTAGGAATTGAAGTACGTGACCAGTCAGACCACCGAAGCAGTAACTGCGACGTACAGACTTAAACTACAGGCTCTATTCATCGAACACATTCAACCAAACTAGCATTACCTTGCTATTCTCTCCTCTCTTCTCACTAGTTTCTTTTTTCTTTTTTTTTTCTTTTCTATTCTTCTCTTTACTTTTTTCCTTTTCTCTTCTCCATGTCTTTCTAATGTATTTTCTCTTTTCTCCCTACATACCCCTTCCATATACCTTCCCCTTTCTCCCCTCTGGAAATTCAACTATCCCTTCACCCCTCAATCCCATCCAGATCTCCCACCATATTAAAACTCTTCACCCTCAGTCCTTAATCTATTAGGCATCAAGATCGACCTCCTACCCAATGAACCAGTACCCAGCACCCAGGTGTGGGGACACCCAGTCAAACCCACACCTTGTCTCCTGCAAGAAAAGACAGCCAACTCCCCTGCGGACTCATGCTGCGAGGCCCTCCCTACCAACTCCCCCTAACGTGGACTGTTTCTTGAAACCGGACCTAGGTCCAAAAGTATTCCCAATGCAAAAACTCTTCCAAGACCTCCCTGCCGCAAATTTTTACCAATCTGAAGAAGGTCAGGGGGTGTGATAGAAAGATGCCTGGGAACCCACACACCACAAGAAAAACCCAAAAAACAATGGGAAAACCTGTACTTCCAACATAAGCATAAGACCTGTAATACACCACCTCTTTACCTGCTTTCCCCCAAATGTAAGGTAGTCTTTTGCATCACTTTGGTCCTTTAAAAACTTCACTAACTCATTTTATTTATTTATTTATTTATTTATTTATTTATTTATTTATTTATTTATTTAAATGTCTGTCCTACATATACATATGTGAGCACATACATTTTTATTCCCCCCCCCTTTTTTTAGGTTTCTTTCTTTCTTTTTTTTTCTTTTTATCGTTTTTGGGTATGTGACCTGTTTCTGTTATCCCCTCTGTCCACCCCCAAATGCACCGACAATATAATGTAGCGCCATTTCTCCCTGCAAAGGCACACTAAAAAAAGGGGAAATCTTACATATAAAAAAGAGCTCTTATCTACTAGAGATAGGAACTCATAGTTGTTTACAATACAGGGATATCTCCTACCTTGAAAATATGTCATGTGAAATCAACTTAGACCTCAGGTGATTAGATACCATTCATCCAGCCTTGAACCCTGGATCCCAGACATAGAAACGGCACAGTTCTTCACAACAGCTGCAGGAAACAAATCCCATCCGGGACAGCCTTAATACTGCGGGGTCACCAACATGGGCCAGCTCTAACATGATATCCTGACAACGAGGAAAATGTGAACAACTTGACCTTAGAGCAGATTAGCCTACCTTACCAACTAAAGACAAGACAAAACTAAAGACAAGACTTGTCACCCTTTGGTAGGTCCAAAAGCCAAGATCGCGATTTACAGATGACTGGCTGCTAGAACCATGACCAGACTGTATACATCTTGGATCCAATAAAAAAGCCCTAATTTAGGGTTTGAACTATGACCTGCACAATAAACATGATCCCCAGTTCCAAAGGTCTGGCAGAGACAATTGTTACGGAATGGGGCTTCTGGAAGCACAAAGAAAGATGCTATCCTAGGTGCCATCCTAGGTTCAGTGCAAAGACCAAGATCACCAACCACAGAAGATGGATTAAAATGACACTGAGGGAACAGAACCTCTAGAACCACAAAGACTGACTTCATCATAAGTCCCACCTCAGGATCTGTGCAGATACTGAGACCTCTAGACACAGAGATCAGATTGTATCACCCAGGACAGAGCAGATGTCTTCCACAAACCACTAAAGCACCACCGGGAGAGTAAATGATCCTGAACAGAGTCTATAGTTGATCCCATGACAATATACTCCAAGGATGGAGAAGCCCCATATTTCTTAGGCCAAGTGAATTCCTTTTCGAATGACCCCAATATTTACTGTGCCAGGGCAGGAGGGAAAAAACAAAAATACAAAAAGCACAAAACCTTGGTTATTTTTATATATTATTTTTTTATCTTCATTTATTATTATTATTATTATTATTATTATTATTATTATTATTATTATTTGTATTTACCTAACTATTTTTGGTCGATTTCTCTGTTTGGGTGTGATTATTAAAATTGTTGTCCCCAGTTATACTTATTTTTTTTCTCTTCCTTTCTTTTCTTTCTTTATGTGCTATGCCATGTTTCTTATTTCAAGACCATGGCGTGTTTTTTGTTTTGTTTTATTTTTGTTTGTTTTTCTTTGTTTTGTTTTGTTTTGTTTTTGTGGTGCTTATCGATAAAGCTGGAGTCCTCACTGGATATTTGACACTTCTTTTGGTACTGGTGGAGTGTTTCACCTTCTTTTTCTCCTTCATCTCTCAAATCGTTGATGAGAGCCTCTAGAAGGATTCCGCCCATTTTCGGCGTATTAGACTCTTACCCCAGTTTATTACTTTTCTCTTTTTCAAACAAAACCACACATCTTGAACTAGCTAGTCCGGCCTTCAGTTAGAGGGGGAAATAAGGGAGACATCAAGACCAAACAGGTGCAAGACTACTAAGTAGTAGGTCAGATACAGAGGGGAACACATATTCTAGCCGCCCTGGGGGTGAGGGAAGAGGAAATGGGAGGTAGAACAAAAATGGAGGTGTAGGGAGGACAATTTGGTGATGGGAATACCTCCTGATTTTATGTAAATATGTACCTAAAATAATATTGTCAACAATATGTAAGCCACTATGATCAAAATAAAAATTATATTAAAAAAAAGAAAAAGAAAAGACATAATTGTAATAATGCCCAGAGATAATATGGGAGGACCAGCACACCATATAATGCTCACCAAAAAGAGTGATGAGTGCAATTAGACTACATTGAGAACTATTATAAAAATGTGAATGAATGAGGGAAATAGAAAGCCTGTCTAGAGTACAGGCGGGGGTGTGGTGGGGAGGAGGAAGACTTGGGATATTGGTGATGGGAATGTTGCACTGATGAAGAGGGGTGTACTTTACATGAATGAAACCCAAGTACAATCATGTTTGTAATCAAGGTGTTTAAATAAAGATATTATAAAAAAAGAGAATGTATGTGTCACATCACAAGAACAAGAACAATCAATGCTGGCGAGGATGTGGGAAGAAAGGAACTCTCATTCACTGCTCATGGGAATGACATCTAGTCCAGCCTTTATGGAAAACAATATGAAGATTCCTCAAAAAAAGTGAAACTGAGCTCCCATATGATCCAGCAATATCACTCCTAGGGATATACCCTAGAAACACAAAAACACAATACAAAAATGCCCTTTGCATGCCTATGTTCATTGCAGATTTATTTATAATAGCCAGAATCTATAAACAACCAGGATGCCTGACAATAGATGGGTGGCTAAAGAAACAGTGGTACATATACAAATGGAATATTGTGCAACCATCAGGGGAGATGAAGTCATGAAATATGCCTATATATGGATGGACCTGGAAACTATTATGCTGAGGGAGAGAGATAGACACAGAATAGTCTAACTCAGCTGTGGGATTTAAGAAAAATAAAAGATAATATGGTTATAATACCCAGAGACAATAGAGATAAGGTTTGAAAGGATCAAGCCATGACATGAAGCTTACCACAAAGATTAGTGAAATCAGTTAGAGAAATAACTACAATGACAACTATCATGACAATGGTAGTGAGCCAGAGAAAGAAAACGCCTATCTTGAAGATAAGCAGGGAGTGGGAGAGGAGGGAAATGGGGGCAGTGGTATCGGGAAGGTTACACTGGTGAAGGGGGTGTACACTTTATATGATTGAAACCCAACTACAGACAAGTTTGTAGTCATGGTGCTTAAATATATATATAAATTAAACAAAAAGAGTTGTTGATTAAAAAAATGTCTGTATTAAGCAAACTGTCAAAGCTTACTGAAGGGTATTGTCACATTTGTTAATATGACAGAACCCCAAACTCATCATTCATTCTAGTCTACTATGACTCGCCTACGATGAAAGTAATTATATATGCTCCTGCCAACCCAAATAAAGTGATCAAAATAAAAAAAAAGTATGCACATGTAGTCTTCATTGGGGGGGCAATAATGATTCAAGTCTTTCCCCACCCCAGTGATAAAAACAGGTATTTTATTTTAATCTCTAGAGAAAATCACCCAACTCTTCCCTCTTAAAGAAAAAGTGCTTTGTTTATAATCAGATCACATAGGCTTTTGGTTCTATGATATCTGAGAGATTGAAACACACACTAAGTAGAGCTTCCCCACTCTTCCCCTTCTCCCACACATTTGTAATCCAGCGCACTGAGCTCCCAAAAGCTGACGGCTTTCTCAAGACAGGCTGCAGGATCCACTCACAGCTCTGCTCCCCCGACCCCTCCTTCCTCTCCTATCATTCCTGGCTTTTAGTAGAAAAAACAATTGAACTATTGCATTAGACCACTGCAATTTGCGAATCCTAATGAAGAGCCAGCCCCGCTCTTGGTACAATGATAATATTTACCTTTGAGAAATGTTTGTCCAAGTAAGTGTTCAGAATGTATTCCCTTTGAACAGTCTTGGTGAGAGTGTTTTCTTCTTACTTGGCCTATAACCAAAGAGAAAGAAAGTTAGGGGGAAAATAAGAAGACAGATGGCTATAGACTGTGTCCAATTCACTGTAAAAATGCTAGCAAATTTATACTAAACACGGAGGAGCTTTCCGTTTCTATTTCCAGAACAAAGAAGACTGCAAAGTAGTGGAGAAAAGTACAGGTAGTGGTGGGTAAATAAAACATTTCTCTCAAAGAAGAACCAAGTCAATGTCTAATCGAGTACAAAATCAAGTGATACGCTCCTTCTGGGTTTTTTTTTTCCTAGACTGATGACAAAATAATCTATATACTATTGTAGTGGCATTAAGCTGCATTTGAGATAAAGCAGCGATTTTCAAAAGTATTTGTGCCTTTCGGTGAGGGAAGCTGTGACTTAATTGTGAAAATGCTTTCTTGGAAGGAAAATCCTGTGAGCAGCATGAACAGCGTGACACTCGTTTCTTCATTCCTGGCTTTGGTGGAAGTGAAAGATGTGCAGAAATGGAGATTTCAGGGTTGACTTCCCTTGATCTCTCTCCTGGTCTGTCAGCGTTCCTCAGTCCCATTCCATCTGTGGCTCTGCTCTATTTTGGGTAATCAGCCCTTCCTCCATCCCTCTTTCCTCGCCATTCTCTAATAAATATCTCCTAGTCTCAACATCTGCCTTATGCATCCTAACAGGACAGGTATGTGAGGAAAGAGAGGGGAAGAATAGAATAAATGATGACCTAAAGAGAATATCCTACTGATGAAGAAGTCCCAAAGTTCTCATTTCATAATTTTAACAGATTCAGCTATGATTCTTAATTTTCAATTTAAAAAATGACAACAACAGTAGGGTACAATTTTTCACATAGCAATGTGTTTTTTCTTTGGAGATGAGATGGCACTCCTAGTCAGAACTTAAGAGGTGAAGGGCCAAAGAGATAGCACAGCAATAGGGCATTTGCCTTGCATGTAGCCGACCCGGTTCAATTCCCAGCACTCATAGGGTCCCGCAGCCTGCCAGGGGCAATTGCTGAGTAGAAAGCCAGGAATGACCACAGAGCATCGCTGGGTGTGGCCCAACAACCAATTAATCAATAAATAAAGTTTAAGAAAAAAGAACTCTGAAGCCCTCCCACAGTAATTCTAGGCCATTAAGACCAGAGTTTCAATGTGACTACATATTATACATATTATACCTTGGCCATACCAGGAGGTGTTCTGTGCCTCCAAGGTCACATACACTGTGATGCTTTGGAGAACCATATGGGGTTGGGGGACTGAATTGGGCTCAGCAGCATTCAAGATGTTCGCCTTAACCCCTTCTATCTCTGTGGTCCTAGCATTGTGCTCTTCTTAAGGCCACAGATGATGCTTCTTGATTAGCAATACTCTTTTCCAAGTCATCAGACTATGTGGGTTATCTTGACATATATATGTAGATATAGATATAGATAGTATTTCGCTGACAGCTTCCAAGTGAGAAATGGCTGTCTTTGCTTACCAATGTATTCTGCTACATTATTATTTTCATTTTAAAAACAAGTCTATCAAGAAAAGAATAAGATACACAATCATAGGCTGCCTTCCTACAAGCTGACTACAGGTCCCTGCACTCTCACTTAGTAAACAGTAAGGTCAGAGCCTTCACTGGGAGAAAAAATAAAAACAGACTAGGCTTCCTGAATATTATTTTTTATCCTTTTTATCAGATTTCAAGTCAAACTTCTCTGAACATTGGCCATACATATACATGAAAAACATGGATTTCTTCTGTAAACATCTCTCCTTCTCAGACCCAGAGAATTTTCTTGAATTCATTATAACATGAGTAATATTTGATGATCTAAGTCAACTTTGGCAGAATAAAATAAAATAAAAGAGTAACCTTTCTTATATCACCAAATATTATTATTATTATTATATATCAAAATGTGTGTATGTAGTTTACCTATTACTAGATGTGAACAAAAACTGATTTGAAAATTGAGCAAGTGAAAAAATTTCCATACTTTGCTGGTCAGAATGCAAAATACTATGGTTACTTTGAAAACAATCTAGTTGGTCATCAAAATGTTAAATATAGGAGTTATCATTTGACACAGTAACTTCACTCCTATATATGCACCAAGAAAATGAAAATATATTTCCATATAAAAACTTATATATGGATGTTCATAACAGCCTCAAAGTGGAAACATTACAGATGCCTATCAACTGGCAGATTAACAAAATATGGTACGTCAATATCAAAGAATACTATTTGGCCACAAATGGAAGAAATGACATATGATAGAACCTGCCTGAACCTAAAAACTATGTCACCACACATATACACACAAACCCCACAATACTTCCTTTTACATGAAAGTTCCAAAGTGGCAAGTACATAGGAATATTTCCTTGTGATTGTGGTTGATAAGGGTAGTTAAGTCATTTGAGGTATATTTTTACGTAATGAAAATTCTGAAAGTCATTAGGTGACACACAAAACAATGAATACACTGTACTTTATGGTAAACTGTAGGCAACATGAATTACAGTTAAATAAGACTATTATTGAAAGGATTTTACATAATGTGTACTTTCTCATACCAATCTTAAAGACTACGGTAAACCCAAGAGCAATTGTCACCAAAATCTCTATGCTCATTGCACTCAAGCATGATCAACTGACTCATTGAAAATGTTCATAGTCAGACTATCAGCCTGTGTAAAATTCTGAAAAGGCCTGCTGCTCTTTCAGATTCCATTTCATATTTCTTGACTAAGCTTAGTATGGACAGCAGTTAATGACCGAAAATAATTACAGCTCCAATTAGAAAGTCTATGCTGTCAGTGGAGATACTCTGTTCTGCAGAACAAAATTTTTGGACTTCAAAAACAGGTATCTACTTAAATCAGACCATCCTATACTGCAAATGAAATGGCAAGTTCAGCCAGCATTGCTTCTTCCTGCCTTACATTAGTGATAACACCACAATAACATTCATCAGTAGGTTCAAACAGATGAATTCTGATAATCTGTGATGCATTTTGCTAATTAACCTGAAGACTTGCTTTGCTCTGACTAAAGTCACTCAGAGGAAATAAAATAAAGTTCAATTTCTGGGTCACCGGAACCCTGGGCTGAGATATGCCTTTGACAGATGGCAGATCCAAGCCTAACCTGGCATGGCAGAGAGCAGACATCTAGAGAGAAAAATGTTTTCTCAAAACTATGCCATTCAATCCCTTCTGTGGATTATTGATGACATCAGTAACATACCTTTTTGTTATCTGGGTGAAACAGAAATTTGATAACACAGACTTGGGTCAACTTACACCAAATTTCTATTTATTGTGTGTTTGTGTGAGTGTAACACACATCCATTTATACACTAAGGGCTCGCTTCTGGCAGTGCTTAGAAACCATATTGGATATAAGGAATCAAACCCAGGTTAGCCATGTACAATTCAAGAGCCTTACCCTCTGTAGTATCTTTCTGGCTCCTTCCACTTTATGTTTACTTAGAAACATTTTAAGCTAATGGTCAAACTTAAAACAAATTGGAATGGGGGCAGAGTGACAGTACAAGAGGTTAGGGCACTAGCCTTGCATGCAGCTGACCTAGGTTGTGTGCTTGGCATCCTCTAAGGTTCTTTGAACCCCACTAGGGAGTAATCCCTGAGCACAAAGTTAGATATAAACCCTGAGCATAGACATATGAAACCTAAAAAAAAAAAAATAAAGAAATTGAAAGGAGACTTATTCAATACTTGAACTCATTCTATATATCTGCAGCATCCATTTTATAAGAATAAAGTCAAAAGGACTTGATTAAAAATATCAGTTAAATATATGAATCACTGAATGAATCATGGTGCTTAACAACTAATAATTATTCAATATTTACCTAAGTAAATATTGAAATAAATACACTGAGTAAATTGAAGTAAATAGACTGAGTAAATTAATTTTTAATAGAGTAAACTCAAGGTTACTGTTTAAATCATTGTAGTTTCTGAAGATCAAGAAACTATTTCTCATGATATCATATTACACCATAAAAATATATCACATTGCCAGTACCTTCCAAGTAAATACCTTCCTACCCTATATTTAGGTTTGAGTTAGAGGTGGGGACATTTCTTCTGAATCCCAGTGGCTTAGTGGCATCAACTTAATTTTAATCAACTTTAATTTTAATTAACTTCGACTTCTTCTTTTTTTTTTTTTTTTTGGTTTTTGGGCCACACCCTGTGACGCTCAGGGGTTACTCCTGGCTATGCGCTCAGAAGTTGCTCCTGGCTTCTTGGGGGACCATATGGGGCGCCGGGGGATCGAACCACGGTCCGTCCTAGGCTAGCGCAGGCAAGGCAGGCACCTTACCTCCAGTGCCACCGCCCGGCCCCAACTTCGACTTCAATTAACTTTAATTTTATTTCTGGTTGCTTCTTCTAGGACCATACATCACAAGCCCTATATTAACAGATCTTTCAAATACTTAAAAACACCAATTTGAAGAAGTCCCTTTCCCCTACATCCAAGCCTTCCCTTTTTCATTTTAAAGAATGCAGTTTAGAATATCACCTCTCATAATTCAAAATAGCACAAAGACTGTAAGAAGATGAGATCTAGGTCTTGTTTAACCCAAATACTTTATTTAGGACAAATGGCTAATAAATAACCAGACAAAATGTCCAGTGTACAAAGTAAAGATCTGATTTAGGAATATTTATCTGGCTGAGTGGAATGATAGTACTGAGAGAATTATTGTTTTAAATTAAATTTTCATAATTATATTTCAGGTGGTTACAATTTTTTAACATTTATGGTAGCAAACTACAGTATTACTGCATCCCCACCAATGGGCCCATCAACCTCCACCATTGCTCCTATGTTACATCCAGTGTGATTTTCTTCCTTCCACAATTCTCCCTACACTGTTTATTATAAGTTTGACAAGGGTTTGTCATTGTTTAATATAGTCTATTCCCATGTTTTATCTCTCATTAATCAACAGATGAGTGAGATCATGTACTATTTGTTCTTATCCCCATGAATTCTAGAGACCAGTTATCCTAAGGAGACAAAACTACCAGAAGGAATAATAGTGAAATAGAATGGTATCCCTGACCATTCAGGAGTCAAGTTATATATAACAAGAGAATATGGTCACTGGTTATAACTTAGACTAAGCCAAAATTAAAAAATATATAACTATGGTCCACCAAGAAGATACCTAGCTCCAATCACTTAAACACGAAGGAACAACAACAACAACAACAACAACAACAACAACAACAAAACAAACTCTGAAAGGACTAGGGAGAAACTTGGAAGAGATATAATGAAATTTTATAAGTCATTCCTGGGATACTAGATTATGTTTGCTTGTTTTTTTCACATCTAATTTTTGCTTTGTTTACCTCTTAGTGCTTTTTAAATAATAACCAATGATTCTCAAGGCTAATACCATCTCTATGCTCAGGAGTGACCATTAGCAATGCTCAGAGACTATAAATGGTGCTGGGTATCAATTTGGGGTGGGCTATCTGTAAAGGCAAGCATTTTACTTACTTCTTATATAATCTTTCTGGTACAGGATACTGGATCTTGCACCTAAATAGCAATCCAGATGATTTATAATGCAATAGTGACCATCCCAATGGTCAACAGTGAGGCAATACTATTTGAACAGTTTCAGTATTAAAGATTACAAGTCACCAAACAAGTTCTTCCTGTCTGAGTGATAGTACGGCATATAAATAATATGATTAGAGATTTACTACACTGTACTGGGTGTTGGGGTTAAGGAAAGGTAGGTTTAAACATGTTAAGTATCTTGTGTTAATGAGAACAAATTTCATGTTTGGGAAGGGCAAGATGGTGCATGTAAGAGGAAGCAGAAGAGAAGAGAAGCAAAGAGACACAGGGGATTAGAATCTGGCTAGCATTTAAATTTCTGGTTAAGGTCTTCTAAAGGACCAAGTTCAAAGGCATATTTCTAAATGCAGTAGCAGTTCACTAGTGAAGAAGAGAAGAGAAATTTTACTTATGTTAGTCCAGATTCTACTTTTTTTATTTAGAAGGTCACACATCTTTTTGAACAGCTACACTGTACTGTGGGCAAATATAAATCTTGTCCTTGACTATCTCAAAGACTAATTTCTTTCTTATATAATGCTTCTATGTTACATCACTCTTTACTGTCCTTCTACAATTTAATTGGAGGCTGTGGTGATGGTGAGATACTTATATCATCCCTAGATTATGGCTAATTGTGGGTTACTGAGTTAATTGGAAAGATAATTTAGAATTGCCTTTTCCCATGTATTATTGCATTAGCCATCTCTTCCAGTCTTCATTTATGCATTACGGAATTTTGCCTAAATGAGGCCTAACGTTAAGCAGGAAAGGATTAATTTTAAATACCCAAAACCTTTCTCCGAAAAGAAAGCAATTTATTAATAAGTTCCCTCTGGATATACTTACCAAACCAGTTATTCGTCTTGCTAATTATACATACTCCCTATCTGTCTAAATAATGAATTCGATATCTTTTTGGTTTTAAAAAAATCTGACATGCCTATAAACTAAAGGCATGCTACTTATTTATCACCTATATTCTCTGATTGCTTTAATAAACTGCTCAAGCACAGACATTTCCTTCCACTCACATTTCAATATTGTCTTCCAGAGTAATCTCACAAGAAAAAAGAGATTCAATATACTTAATATACAGAAGCTAAGTAGGATAGTTTAAATAATAAAAAAAAAAAACAACATACAGGGCTGTGATATACTGTGTATTACTGAAAAAAAAAACAAAACCTTTCTATACCTCCTTCTCCCTCTTTCCAAAACTTGCTTTTCTATGGCTGCACCTTTTTCCTTGCTGAGTTTCCAAGTGCTTTTTGGCTGCTTTTTCTGGCTGGGATTTCCAGCTGTGCCTCTCAGCTTTCTACCCATCCCCATCTCCCAGCTGCTTTAGCTCTCACTTCCAGCTTTCCTGATATTGACTATGTTAACAATTCTTCATGCCAGCTGATGTCTTTTGCCTCATTTTTCACATATTTTAAAAGCTGAGATCTATGCATGCATGGAAAAATAACAACCCATTAATAAAGGAGTGCTTTCTGGTGTTTTATTTTCCTTTCTGAGGGCAGAATAATGTGAAATGGAATAGCTACAAGAAAAATTCACAGGAGTGCCAAAGAGAGGCCAATCTGTTGATAAGATGATGGCAAATAAAAACCATTCTAAGTATCAGAAAGATTATAACATGGAAAAGTAATTTCTTCTTAAAATCCTCTTCAATGGTGAAATTAAATGAACATAATCCTTTATCCACGACCATATTCTTTGTCAGTTCTGGAGAGCTGATGATAAAAATCCTAAACCATATATATTTATCTATATTATACAGGACCTAGGCAAGAATAGATACAGTAAAAAATACATATACTGACTTATTAACAAATGCCATTAGCAAAATCCTTCCTATGTATTATGAGATAAAGTAGTATGAGAGTTTAAGATGATACTATTTATTTTAAGCCTTATCTTGAAGCATTTATCTAAATCAGGTCTAAGCATGAATTTACTCAGGAGCTCTAGTATTATCAGAGAAAAAAATTAAAATGATTAAAGTGTTCAAATAAGAATAAAAAAACCTCCTTGGTAGAAATGAATAGTTTATAATATGCAAATTTAACATATTGAAGGAAAATTACATGCTTCTTAGATACCTAACAACATAAAGCTTGTTTGCATAAATATTAACATTTACAAAAATTAGCTTCAGAATGTCAATGTTGTTTTCATGAACAGAGATATAATATCAATTGAACCTTCTAATTACAAAGTTATAAACCATTAGTAAGAAGCTTTTAAAAACAGCCTTGTTGGGGGCTGGAGTTATAGTGCAGCGATAAGGCATTTGCCATGCACGCAGCCAAGACAGGACAGACTCTGGTTCGAATCCTGGCATCCTATATGGTCCCCCGAACCTGCCAGGAGTGACTTCTGAGCGCCACCAGGTGTGACCCAAACACAAAACTAAGCAAAACAAAAAATACAGCCTTGTTTGGGCAATGTTAAGAAGCATGGAATAATCATCAGGGCAAACCAAAGAGTCATTCACTTACTCATTCACTCATTCATTCATTTTCTTGTTCACCTTGCAAAGTTATTTTCTTGATAAAAAAAAAACAAAAAGTAAATATTTCTCAGTCCCATTCACTATTTGTATGAAGGTAGCTAGCTGTCTTTGGACTGGGATTTAAACTGTTATTTAAATATCCTGTAACTAGATTCTTTTGGTCTCCTTAAGGGTAACTAACCATGGGACATTGCCTTTCCCATCATAAAACTTCAGTTCAGCTTTTCTGATGACACTTCCTCATGAGCAATCACTTCCATTTCACATAGTTCTGGGGTCATCGCGGGTTTTGGGGTTGAAGAAGTGTATCTCAGAGTTTTCGCAGAAGTTGTGAGTGACAAAGCTAATGTCAACAGAATCAAGAGGCCCAAGCCACAACAAGCTATAACAAAAGGGACCTTTTACATTAGCAGTCCAGGGGGCTAAGGGTGGAGGTTTGGGATGCATGCTGGGAAGAGTGGCAGAGGGAGGTCAAAAATGGTGATGGAAATAGCCCTAATTCAAATCACTATGTACCTTAAATATAACTATGAAAGACTTGTAATTCTCATTGGTCTCAATAAAGATAAAAAAACAAGTTGTGAGTACGTATGTGTGGGATAAGGAGAATTGAAAAGATTTCCACTTTCCCAGGAAGCTGATAAAAAGTAGAAAGTCAGACATTAATGACTCACTTGAAGTTTGCTCACGTATGTCTTTGAAATTCCAAATTTTTTTTAGAAATCTATGAGGAATTCCAGTAATAAATAACTTCAGGATAAAGGCCCTCACCTCTGCTAATGGTTCTACTGGTAGAGCTGCTTGCGTTGACCTGAGGCAAAGACTCTACTTGTAGGATTAGAGAAAGAGATAGATTTAAGCTCTCATTGTTTTCCTAAAAGCTTTCCACATAATTGAAAAACCATTAACCATTAAGTATTTGAGTTTCAGAGAAGTCTGTAGGATGTCTGTGATTGTGAGTGGAGTGGGATCAGTTGGCATTTTTGGATGGAGTAGGCAAAGTCACTTATAATACCCTACTATTCATTTATGAGTATATATGCATATATTGTGGATTATATATATCTATGTCCATCTCTCTGTAAATATGTTATCTTTATGACATATATTCATATATTATACATGTATGCACATACATATAATGCATGTATTATGGCATAGATGGGTATAGATATTTAGAGGGACTGTACACACCCGTTAGACCATTTTAATCTTAAACTTTCAAAAACTGCCTGTGAAAACCTACTAGAACAAGGTGCTCAGGGGCCACTCCTGACTCAATGATTGATGATCACTCCTGGTGGTTCTTGGGGGACCATTCAGTGCTGGGAAACCAAAACTGATATTCCCACATACTTTTTAAGATATCTGGGGTCGGAGAGATAGCATAGTAGTAGGGCGATTGCCTTGCATGCAGCAGATTCAGGATGAACCGTAGTTCAAATCCCTGCATCCCATATAGTCCCTCATGTTGGCCAAAAGCAATTTCTGTGTGCAGAGTCAGGACTAGCCCCTGAGTGCCACAGGGTATAACCCAGAAACAACAACAACAAAAAGATATCGCCCAGGCAGATAAGCAAAATGATTAGAAATTTTTTCAGTTTATTTTATTAAGATATCTTATATTTGATTTGATATGACAGATCATTTGTTTTCTCTGATGCCTCCTTAGGTAATTTATACTTTTAAAAAAGTCTGTAAAAATACGCATGTAATGCCTCTTCCCTGGAGAATCTGAACAGACACTTCTCCAAAGAAGACATAAGGATGCCAAATAAGCACATAAAATATTCATCTTCTCTTATTATCAGAAAAATGCAAACCAAAACAATAATGTATAATTATCTCATAAGTGAGAGAAGAGCTATTCTCCAAATGAGAAGAAATAACAAGTATTGAAGAGTATGAAGACAGATGGGAACCCCTAAAGATTTGGTGGAATTATAAGCCGGTGCAATCAATGCAGAAAGCAAAGGAGAATCCTGAAAAATTAAAACTTTATCACGAATAGTTACCGAAAGTAACTCACTGACAAATCACTTACTCTGATGTGTGTGTAAGGCCTGGGTTCAATTACTGGCATCACAAGTTAATTCATTTAAATTATGAGACTAAGATGATAGTAGATCAGGCCTTGAATGCTGGCCCCAGTTTGGTTTTTGGCACAACATATGATACTTCAACTCCTGAAATTAGTGATCCCAGAGTGCAGAACCAGGAACAAGCTCTGAGAACTGTTGAATCTGGCTTAATAAATAAATTAAAATCAAATATAATATATTTGGGGGTATTTATCTCAAAGCACAAAAATGATAGTTCAAAAGAATCTATTCACTCCCCTGAACGGTATAGCAGTATTTAAATAGTCACCTTGGAAACAACTTCATTGTCCATCTACATATAATCGGTATATATGTGTGGTATACATAGAGTGAAATACTAAATATATAGATATAATGTATTCCTGATATTTGGAGCAACATGAAAGGACACAGAGGGTGTTCTAGTTGGTGAAATAAGTCAGATCAAAAAAACTAACACTATATGCTTTCACTCATATGATATATATGAAGCCACCCTCCCCCCCAAAACTGAGCATAAATCGAGTATTTTAAACTATAAGACTAACTTAATTATTTTCAGAAAAGGGAAAAAGGAAACCTAGTATAAAAAAGGTCATTTGGTCAAGAAAGACAATCATATTTTCACCGGTAAGCTTCATGCAGTGTATATACAGGCTAATTTACCATGACACTCAACTGAAGCATATGCTTCTCCAGAGTAAAACTATTTTTAAAAAGGAATCTGATTCCCTTCTATATTTTTTTTATCCATCGTTGTATATGTTTATTTCTATATTGTTTAGTACTATGCATGTTCAGAAATAGGTCAATATAATGTAGTTGAAAATAAATTCCATCAAGGGCCGGAGTGATAGTGCATCAGTAGGGCATTTTCCTTGCACACGGCTGACAGACCTGGGTTTGATCCCCGGCGTTCCAGATTGTTCCCCAAGCCAGGAGTGATTTCTGAGTGCAGAGCCAGGAGTAACCCCTGAGAGTTACCAGTGTGGCCCACAAACAAACAAACAAACAAACAGAAAACAAAAATAAAACTGTCATTCTTGGGTTGAGTGATAGTACGCTGGGTGGGATGTTTTTCTTGTTGTGTGTGGCTCATCTAGATTCTATCCCCAGCATCTCATATGATCCCTTGAGTCTTCTGGAAGTAAGACTGCAGAGCCAGAAATTAGTCCTGAGCCCAGACATGTGTAAACCAAAAACCAAAACCTAACCAAATCAAAAGTCATTCTTGGACATCATGCCTGCTATCAAAGATCTTTATTTATTTATTTTTTGATTTTTGGGTCACACCCTGCAGCACTCAAGGGTTACTTCTGGCTCTAAACTCAGAAATTGCTCCTGGCAGGCTCGGGGCACCATATGGAATGCCGGGATTCGAACCACTGACCTTCTGCATGCAAGATTAATGCCTTACCTCCATGCTATCTCTCCGGCCCCTATCAAAGATCTTTTTAAGTCTCCTAAATTTAGTTCATAACTAAAATATTCAGTTTAATTTGGTTGTAGAACTAACTGGCATAATATGGAGCCAATTTATTTTCTTAGTATTTTGAGTTCCTGATAAGTAATCTGGAGGATGTTAGTGGCTTTTTGTCTGGTGAAACAGGAGCTCAGCTAATTGATAGGGGAAGGCTGGAAGAAAAAAGGGAGGGAAAGAGAGAGAAATGCAGAAAGAATGAATAAATGAGCTTTGAAGATTATTAAAAATCTTGGACAAAGAATTACAGCTAGCAAAAAATCACTAGATATAATTGCTCTAGGGAGTAACTTGGCTGCAACTTAACATATAAAATGGAAAAGACTAAGAGCAGTTTCCTTCTCAATTTTCCCACAGAGAAATGCTGTCACCTATCAGCTCATAAACAGGGAACAAAAAAAACATGCTTTGGATCTCGCTGAGGAGTGAGGAGCAAAAATTACAGATTCAGTTTCCTCACTGAGGAATTCTTTTTTGTTCCCCCCAGTCTGCCATCAACAGGTGTTGCTATGGAAACTCTCTTCTAGTTAAGAAGCAGAAGAGATAAGAAAATCGACACAAAATCATCAGAAAGGGGGGAAAGGAAGAAATATCTGTTGCACGAACATGAACCGTGGGCCTAATAGTTTGAGCATCCTGCCTGTCCTCCCCATTTGGTCTTTATGTGGTTTGAATGGGAGGCTGCAGAGAAGAGAGGATCTTAGTTTTGTCCTGTGGTGCTTGAAGGAGTCAAGGATACTCAGAAGGGACTTCTTTGGCCCTTAATTTACCTTAGATATGAACTTATGACTTTGATGTTCATATTTTCACATCTTTGTGACATAGGGAAAGGATTAAAGTGAAACTTTTAGGACATTAACATATACTAGTTAACAAACTCCTTTACTATATTTGTATTTCATAAGTAAGACAGTGACTGCTCCTTTTCTCTCTACCTTCAGATGTAGAAGTGGGCTTAGCATGGTACCCTCAGTAAAAGATTAGATTGAACTTTTTATCAACAACGTTAAGTTCTGTTTGAGCTGAGTATACATCCAGAGGCCGGAGAGATAGAACATCAAAGAGCATGCTTTGCATATGCCTGAGTCTGATTTGATCCCCAGCAGCATATGTTCTCCCAAGCTTCTGCAGTGTAGGCCTCATGGCACCCCAGTACTTTTGGGTGGACTGGGTAATCCATTGTGTCATGGCGCACACAGACTACCACATCACTGGGCTGTAACATTGAGTTTCTAGACAGAGTGGCCAAGTATTGCTCCTGCCACCCCAACCCTTTAGCTCTTGGGGACACATTGCACCTTTGAACAAACAAACAAATAAAACATAAAAAGAATTAATCTTCTGTAAATTTCTCCTCCTTAAATAGATGATTAAAGGATCCACCAAGTACTGTTCATTAATTGAAGATCTATAAAATTTTCTGACTACTCCTTTGATTCCTCTGTATTCCTTCTTTATAATCTGAATAACTTTCTCTTTTTTATCAAATTAAAAAAATGATAATGGCAAAACTAGTATATAGCATTATATTAGTTTTGGGTGTTCATCACAAATCACTGTCTATATTTTTTTCATTTTTTAACCATTAAAATATGTCTTCAAACTTCACCATGTAAAATTTTCTGAAAAATATATATGATCATTGATTTTCCTACTTAAATTTCTTCAATAGCACTTTAGTATATGGTAGATGATGTGTTGAATTTTACTTTCTTAAAATATGAATGTTAAAGCTCTACTCTTTAATATTTCAGAATGTGACTTCAGTTGGAAATAAAGTCTTTACTGAAGTAATTTAGTTTAAAGGAGGTCATGAAAAAGGGCCCTAATCCAATAGATCTGCTGTCCTTATTAAAAAGGAAATTTGGTCATGGGGATAGGTAGGTATAGTGAGAAGATGATGTGAAGAAATACAGTGAGAAAATAGAAGAGGGGAATTTGGAATTTAGCTGTTCTTTTTTTTTTTTTTTTTTTTTTGGTTTTTGGGCCACACCTGGTAACACTCAGGGGTTACTCCTGGCTATGTGCTCAGAAGTTGCTCCTGGCTTGGGGGACCATATGGGACACGGGGGATCGAACTGCGGTCCGTCCAAGGCTAGCGCAGGCAAGGCACCTTACCTTCAGCGCCACCGCCCGGCCCGAATTTAGCTGTTCTAAGTCAAGGAACTACAAAGAACATCAGCATGAACAACCAAAAGAGGCAAGGATAATTCTTTTTCAGGATCCAGAAAGAACAAGACAAAGCTTAAAACCATAATTTGGATTCTAGCCTAAAACTGAAAGACCATACATTTCTGTTGTCTTGAGCATCTTGGCTTATAATTCATTGTAGTAACAGCTCCAATAAACAATAGGTAAAATCCAAGGGCCGTCCACCTTTCATACATGATTGCTGCCCTCTTCTCTTCCTCGTGACCTTTCTGACAGACCTGTTGCCTTTTTCTGCTCATATTCAACAATTCAAAATGCTCTTACCTCTTTGTCTTTGAAGACAACTATCCCTCTATGTAAATTTTCCAAGCATGACTAACATGTCTTCACTAGTCTCTCAGATGTTCTTTCTTTCTAACATTCCACTACCCTACTCATTTTGCTGGCAAAGCCAAGAAGCCTCACGAGTCACTTCTGTTGTATCCAAAATATTTTAACTTTATTTTGTACCTTCTTGTTTCTGTAGATCCAGCTTCTCTTCTAAAGTGTGCACTCCTCTGAGGACAGAGTCATTCAATATATCTTTGCAAAATTCTCCCTACAGAATGCCCTAAAAGGGACTGAACAGCACACAGAACCATAACTATCTCAAAGAGATAAAGTAGAGATTGTCAGTGCTGATATAAAATGGCTCATGCTTACAATTTTAATAATGGCCAAGTAGTATTTTTTCATATGATATATTTGTTACTTGCTTTAGTTTGTTATTACTTTTGATGGTGTCCCTTTAGGCCAATCAGTCACTCTTAGAAACTTGAGGTTTTTCCATCAGAGGTACTACACCAGATTCATCCAAGATAAGTACTAATGCCTTCTTGAACCCTGGTGGACAATTACTGCTTTTTCCTTTATTAGCAACACAAAATAAATCAGTAGTTTCCTAAGGCTGGGAAGAGCTTAGGAGTTGGGGAAACTGAGGAGGGGATGGATGACAGCTGTGATTAAAGCTGGGATTTCATTTTAAAATTATAAAAATTTCTAAAACTTGGATTGTGGTGATGTTTGCAAAGCTGAAAGTCATCAAATTGTACACTTTAACAGTAAGGTGTTGAATTATAACTCAATAATACTGTTGAATATTTATAGCATATCAAGGAAACTTGACTGATATTTGAGACATTTCACATCAGGCCCATTTACTTTGGCAATTATATTGGATAATTGTAGTGGCATATTTTCCTTAGAATTTCCCATTAAAAGAAGCTCTTTCTCTCCTTTCTAATATATCACTAATGATACACATCATTTAATATATGTGAGAACTAGGAGTGAATTCTAGACAATGATAAAGAAAGTAAATAAGATAGTCTTATTATCTAACAGGTTTGAAATAGTTAAGGAGACATCAGTTATATGGTTTTTCTCTTCAGTTATATGAATCAATCACCCTTTTAGCTATGTCAAGGTAGCAGCATTTGTTCAAATATTGATAAAAGTAGCAAAACAAATTCAACACTTTTCAAACTGTTGGATGGGTCTGAACAATAGGTCTGAAATGAATGAGGAAAACAGAAATTTGGGATCAGATAGATAATGGGCAGAGCATTTGCCTTGCACAGGAATGAGCTGAGTTCAGTCCTGGCAAGGCTTATGGTTCCCTGAGCTGCCAAGAATGATCCCTGAGCTAAGAGCCAAGAATAAGCCCTGAACACCTTTGGGTATGACTCAAACACCAAAAAAACTTATTTTTTTCTTAGAAAACTAACATCCCAAGGCTTATTTATATATTGTGTATTGCTTAGAACTAGCAAGAGAATATCCTCAATAAAATATAATTGTTTTGGAGGATATGGCACACAACATTTTAGATTAACACTATATTTAAGGAATTTTCCCACCTTTGTATTTTAATAACACTAGTTTGGGAAAAAAGCATGATTTAATACATGGACTTAAAAAATCCAAGCAATAAACCATCTCATTACTAATTGTCACAATTCTTTAAGGCCCCACTTCTAAGAATTTTATTTTGGAGAAATATACGTATAATTGCAAACAACAGAAAATACCATCAAAATCAGTAAGTTTCTGGTTCTTGTAAATGCCAACATGTCTCAATGATACTTAGGACAAACTTTACATTTTGAAAACAATTTCACCAGTACTTTTGTTTTTAAGAAGGAACCTTTACTTTAATCCCAAATAAGATTTTTTTTATCATAGAAAGGGAAGGCATCACTTCTCTTCACATTTCTTTACACAGGTTACACACTCCAAAAATTATACTCTGCTTATTGAAATCTGACCATTAGTCACTGAGTTCAATATATACTTGGAAAACCTAGAGTTAAATATAATTAGCCAAGATAAATTAGAAGGAGAAGAGAATCATATGAAGGAAAAACATTCACAGATAAACATTTAAGATAAAGTAAAGGAAAAAACACCCACAAAACCCAAAGAACTTACCAACATTCACAAATAAATAGTCCAAAGTGCCAGCCCTAAAAGCTTCTGAGGTAAGAAAGGAATCTCCTATTTCCTGTAGTTGGGACTTCCCCGCCCTCTATAACCAGACAAGCCAGAATGAGCTCCTTCCAATGCAAACTCACCACTCCTACTGTGTCTTTGTTGCTACCATTCATGGTGAGAATTTTTGATCCACTTCTGTTCCATAACTTAGCTTTCAGTACTGATCATCTTTCATAGTAAGGCTTGATCAAGATCTTCCTCCTCTTCTCAGGTTCTGCTTAGTTCTGTTAGCATCAACTCTTGCCTTACCTGTCCTATATTGGAACTTTGTGAATCTTTCCATCACCCCTACTCTGTTTCATGTATATAGGAGTTCTTGCTCTTTCTATTTTCTCATTTATTCTATTCAAGAAAGTAGAGTGACTTTTCTAATGAGGAAGAATGGACTAAAGAGCCTGGGTTCTGCTCCTCTCTTTTCCACAGGGGGGGTGGAGCTCCTCTAGAAATGTGAGTTTTCCTCTGATCGGCCACACCTTAATTTACACTGATCTTTTCTTCCCACAGACAGGCCTGTCCTTGCTTCTATATTCATGCTCTGTACTCTGGCGTTCCATAGTAACATTACTAATAAACTCAGTCTTCCAATGAGTACTTGACTAGTAGGAATAAAAAACATATTTGAGTCTAATCTGCTTATCATATTATCAAAAAATTTTCCCAAACTTTTGGTGGTTAGAAGGGGGGAAGTCATTATGGTTTTCAGAAAAAACTTCAGCATTATTCCTAAATATAATTATATATATATTGATTGCATAGCTTTCAAAATTCATGTGATAAATGGTCCATTTCCTTGTGTGGACATAATTTAAAAACATGTCTCATAAATCTTTGCTACCAGGACTTTACCACAGTGCTCCAAAGAGGAATAAAAAATAAAACAACAACTCAGCATCAATCATAACCACATCATCTAATTAAATATCAAAAGGATGATTAGAAACAAAACTGGGTCCTACAATATACAGGGTTCCAGTTAATGATTTGATTTCATTCACATAGTTTTTAATGTTGCTTATCAGCAGTATTGGAATAAAGTTAATACAGACAGGGAGAGTATAAAATTAATATACACCCCCACCGTGACCCTGCAGTGTAAATTTAATTGCATACTGAGCAAGAAGAGAGAATAAAAGATAGGCATACACTGATTGATTTTCTTCATCAAAATCCAAAGATCTCATTTCAATTAAACTCTATCATTAAATTTATAGCATAGCTATGATCAAGTTTTATGTGATAGATATCCAGATTCAATTTGCAAAGTGTGTTGGCCATCCATCTTAAATCAAGTTTTAATTTACTTACATCTTAAACCTTCATCTTTTATATATTATCCTCTTTTCCCCCCAGATACAAAGCTCCATGTATACATAAAGTGATAGTAATAACCAATGTGGCTGAGAAATAATGAATCACTGGTCTCTGGAGGTGAAAATTTAATAAATTAAGTAATATATGATTAAACTATTTCAAAATAAAACCATAATTAGAAAAAATTACAGTTCAGTGTATATCATAGAAAAAGCTATTGAGGAGTGCACAAGGGCAAGTATGTGGCCAGAAGAAAAGGATTTGTGAGTGGTAGCACTGGGAGTGGTTGCTGGCTGTGGATGGTTTTGAAGTATAAAGCAACATTTTAAAGTAAACTGATGTCAGTGCACCCAGATAAGTATGCAGCCACTCTGCATTGCTCTTTGGCCATACATTTCTTCTAGTCATGGAACCCCACCACAATACATTAAAAAAAAACACCATACTACAAAGATAACAATGAGAAAACAACATAAAACCCCACCACACTTATTAAATGAAGATGGAAGTTCTGAAGACTCAACTAACATCAACTAACATCAGCCACTTATATAGATAGCCTCTCTAATCAGGGCTTTCAAGATAATAGATTAAGGATATTCAAAAAACTCAAAGAAATCATGGAGCAAAACAGCCAATAATACTCAAGAGGCTATTAGAGGAGAAATGAGAAAGTAAAGAGTAGAAATGAGGGGCCAGAGTGACAGCTCAGCTATAGGGTGTTTGCCTTGCATGCAGCTGAACCAAGGATGAACCTGGATTTGATCCGGGCATTCCATCTGGTCCTCCCTAGCCAGGAGCAATTTCTGAGTACCTAGCCAGGAGTAACCCCTGAGTATCACCAGGTGTGACCCCAAAACAAAACAAAAGAAATGAACAAATTTCAAACAGAAATGACCGAAATGAAAATTTTGGTGGGTGAAATGAAAAACTTACTGGAAAGCCTCACTAGCTGAGTAAAAGGTGGACAAAATAATGTGGCACTAAAAGGGGATAACGTGATATGCATGATAAATACCTTTTCATTAACAATAGTGAAAACCACAGTGCCAAAGGGGAGGAAATAAAAAGCAGAGTAAGTGAGCCAGAGAGATAGCATGGAGGTAGGGAGTTTGCTTGCATGCAGAAGGACGGTGGTTTGAATCCCAGCATTCCATATGGTTCCCTGAGTCTGCCAGGAGCTATTTCTGAGTGTATAGCCAGGAGTAACCCCTGAGTGCTGCCAGGTGTGACTTCAAAAAAGAAGAAGAAGGAGTAGGAGGAAGAGGAGGAGGAGGAGGAAGAGAAGAAGAAGAAGAAGAAGAAGAAGAAGAAGAAGAAGAAGAAGAAGAAGAAGAAGAAGAAGAAGAAGAAGAAGAAGAAGAAGAAGAAGAAGAAGAAGAAGAAGAAGAAGGAGAAGAAGAAGAAGAAGAAGGAGAAAGGGAGAGAGTGAGAAAGCAAAAGAGAGAAGTAAAATGTCTGCTAAGAGGCAGGTAGAGTGGGACAGAAACTCAGGAAATTGGTGGCAGAAAACATGTACTAGTGAAGTGTGGTATACATTGTATGATTGAAACTCAATCATGAAAAATTTTGTCAACACAGTGCTTAAATAAAGTAATTATTATTAAAAATAAAATAATAAAAAACACAAGATCCCAGAGGAGCATCATAAGGCACATCATAATTGTAATGATGAAAACCACAGATATAAAATACTGAAAGCAGCAAGATTAAAAAGGAAAACTACATACAAAGAAGCAAACTTAACATTTAAAGTAAATTTATTACAAGCAACCCTCCTGGCCCCAAGGCAGTGGTGGAATATAGTGAGAAAACTAAATGAAATGAATGTCTCACCAAAAATATTTCACCCTTCCAGACTTCATTAAGGATTGAAAGGACACAGAGCTTCATGAATAAACAACAGTCCAGAAAATTTACAGACTCAAAATCAACCTTAAATGAGGAACTGGAGGGTCTACCTTGAGGCAAGATGGATCCCACAAACACACCATACTTCTACAAAGAGATGGCACAAAACCTCATCACAATTATCTCTCTCAACATCAATGAACTAAATGTGTCAGTTAAGAGACACAGAGTGGCAAATGGATCAGAAAATTAATCCAACATTTTGCTGGCTGCAAGAAACACAGACATTTTCTCAAAGAAGTTCAGATGGCCAAAAGCCAAATGAAAAAAAATAATCATCAGGAATACAAATCAAAACCACAATGAGATATCATCTTACACCACAGAGATTGGCACACATCACAAAGAAAAAGAATAACAAATGCTGGTGCAGATGTAGATCGAAAGGAATTCTCATTCACACCAGGTGAAAATCATTTAGAAAATGATATGGAGGGGCCAAAGTGATAGCACAGTGGTAGGGCATTTGTCCTGCACACAGCAGATCCAGGACAAACAGATCCATGATGGGCCTGATTCGACCCCAGGTGTCCCATATTTCTGTGTACATAGCCAGGAGTAACCCCTGCCACCGGGTATGCCCCCCACCAAAAAATGATATGGAAATTCCTCATAAAACTGGAAATTGAGCTCCCATATGACCCAGCAATACAACTACTGGAAATATATTCAAGTGACAAAAACACAATGCAGAAAACTCCTTTGCTCTCTATGCTCATCGCAATACTAGTCACAATAGCCAGAATCTGAAAATGATGCAAGTGCCTGAGAACAAATGAGTGGATAAAGAAACAGTGGTACATCTATCTGCACAATGGAATCTACACCATACATCTGTTAGGAAAAATAAAATCACGAACTTTGCATATACATGGATGACTATAGAGTTTATGCTGAGTATAATGAGTCAGAAGATAGGGATAGAATGATAGAGTGATTGTATTTATTTATGAGATATAAGAAAAAAGATAATATAGTAATGCTATCAAAAACAATAGAAATGAGGGCTAGAAGAACCAATCTATGGTACGAAATTTCTGGCAAATAGCAGGAGAGTGCAGTTAGAGCAAGAAGGGACCATTACGAACATGGTAGTTGGAAATGATCATTCTGGACAAGAATTGGTGTTGAAAGGAGATAAAGGAGAGGCATGGTACCTCTCACAAACAATATTGCAAACCACATTGTCTAAATGAGGAAGGGGAGGAAGTGAGAAAGAGAGAAAGAAGAAAAATGTCTGACCCTCAGGCAGACAGTGGGGAATGCGTGAGGGAAATGAGACAAAGATGGTGGAAAATGTGCACTGGTGAAGGGTCTTGTACATTGTGTGACTGAAACTCAATCATGAATAACTGATTCTGTGAGAAAAAAAACAACTGCATTATGAACAACCTGTATCCACAGTGTTTAAATTAAATGATTAATAAAAAAGCTATTGAACTTTCTTCAGCTGTATTCTCAGCAGACTATATGTTTACTTAATTTATATGCATTTATTGATTGCAACCTGATAGCTTGTTTATCATATGATACTAACAAGAGTTCATTGTGCCACAATAATGCCAGTAATGATTGCTTAAATAGTTGTCAGAGAAGTTCCAAATATTTTCTCTTACACTTAGTCTTCTGTTTTAACATAGTAAACATTGTCAATCTCCCATTATGAATAGGAAAACAGATGGTCAGGGTGGTGGAGTAATGTTCCTAAGGATTGGTGGTCTTGTATACAATTGGTTCCCCTATATCAAATGCTGACATTTAATCTCTAATTCCAAGATTTAATAAATCACTATTAGTACTCAATAAATAACAGACACCAAGATGGGGTTGACGATAGAGACATTTTCTCTATCTCCTGGCTTTTCCGGTGGCCAAACTACTTGATATAGGGCAGCCATTAACAAATGGTGTGTTCAGTGTATTGACTTACATTCCATGTGAACAGAAACAAAAATAACTTTTCAAAAGATTTTTCCAATGAAAGCAATCTAGGTAATACCTGTCTTAAAATGAACACAGCTTAATCATTAAATTTATACATGTTTCATTGTTTCTCCACAAATGTTTCCATTAAAATTGACATTCCAAATTAAAAATATCCTTTGGCATTTTTTCAGTGAAGCATTTATAATGTATACCTTTATCAAGTGAATAAAATATTTATTAAATCTTTCATTGAATCACCGTGAGGTACACAGTCACAAAGTTTTCATGATTGAATGTCAATCATGCAATATCTAACGTACATCCCTTTACCAGTGCACATTTTCTGCCACCAGTGCCCCCTTTTTCACTCCTGCCCTGCCCTCTGCTTGTCTCTATAGCAGACATTTTCCTTCTCTTTCTCTTTTAGTCACTCTTCCATTTTTTCCTTTGAGACACTGTGGTTTGCAATATTGTGTTTGAACAGGTATCCTGCATATCATTTAATTTTTTTAATTTTTAACAAATACATTTTAAATTGAATCACCATGAGATACAGTTACAAGTTGTTCATGATTAAGTTTCAAGTCAGACAATATATAACTCCTGCCAAGTGTCCCAGTTGCCCTCTCACCCACCATTTGCTTGCTCTGTGGCAGACATTTTTCCTCTTCCTTTTTATCTCTTGCTTTCCTTTTAGATATGGGGATTTGCAATATTGTTACAATATTGTTGCAATATTGTTATATCAATGTATATCCTTTTACCTTTATTCAACACCCAGTTTTTGCCCAGAGTTATCATTTCCAACTATCCACCCATCTCACCAAAATCTACCATTGTCACAATGGTCCCTTATCTACCCTAAAAGCATAAAAATATTCTGCTGCTATTTGTTGGAGACTTTATGCATGGATCAGTCTTCCTGACCCTCATTTTTATTGCCTTTGAATATTATTACTATACTATCTTTTTTTCTAATATCCCACAAATGAGCACAATCATTCTATGTCTACTCCTCTCCTTCTGACACATTTGATTCAGCATAATAACTCTAGATCCATCCATATACAAACACATTTCATGTCTTAATTTTCCTAACAGTGAGCAGTATTCTACTGTGTAGATATACCACTGTTTCTTTAGCCACTCATCTGTTCTCAGGTACTTTACACTGTTTCCAGATTCTAACTGCTGTGAAGAGTGCTGCAAGGAACATAAAGAGCAAAAGATTTTTATAGTTGTGTTTTTAAGTCACTAGGATATATTTCCAGTAGCACTATTGCTGGATCATATGGGAATTCAATTTCTGGTATGTTTGAGGAATGTCCATATCATTTTCAAAATGGCTGGACCAGTTGACATTCCCACTAGCAGCGAACATCCACACTAGCATCTGCACCCCCACATCTGCACCAGCACTTGTTATTCTTTTTCTTTGTGATGTGTGCCAGTCTCTATGGTGTGAGTTAATATTTCATTGTGGTTTTGGTTGTTTGGTTTTGGGGCCACACCCAGCAGCACTCAGGGGTAACTCCTGACTCTGCACTCAGAAATCACTCCTGGCAGGCTCAGAAACCACATGGGATACTAGGGATTGAACTCGGGTCTGTTCTCGGTCTGTTGCATGCAAGGAAAATGATGTACTGCTGTGTTTTCACTCTACCCCCTCATTGTGATTTTGATTTGCATCTCCCTGATGATTAATGATGTGAAGCATTTTTTTCATGTGTCTTTTGGCCATGTGTATTTCTTCTTTGAGTAAGTCTCTGTTCATCTCTTCTTCTCATTTTTAGATGGGGTTAAATATTTTATCATGTTAAGTTCTACCAGTGCCTTGTATATCTTGGATATTAACCCCTTATCAGAAAGATATTGGGTGAATACTTTCTCCCAATCTGTGGGCAATTTTTATATCCTGGTTACCATTTCCTTTGAGGTGCAGAAGAATATCAGTTTGATGTAGTCATTTGTTTATTTTGTTTACGCTTACTTTGCCAGTGGTTTTTCAGCCTTGAAGATGCCTTCAGCTTCAATGTCATGGAGAATTCTGCCTACATTTTCCTCCATGTACCTTAGGGTTTCAGTTCTGATATCAAGGTTTTTAATCCATTTGATTTGACTTCTGTGCATGGCATTAAAAAAGAGTTCTAACTTCTTTTTGTGATTTTTTTATTTGCATGTATCTGACAAGCTTTTTCAACACCACTTGTTTGAGTCAAAGTTTAATAACATAAATTAATTTACCTGCCTCACTTACTAACAAATTTCTTGTGAAACAAATTTAAATAAAAACATTCACAGAATCAGTGAGAAAATATTTCTTAGAGAAGATTCTTTCTGAAAATTAGCCTAGCCTTGAGACTTATGCACCTATACTGACAGGGGCCTGGAGAGATACCATTAGCTTGCCTTTAGAAACTTGCTTTGTACATGCCTGACTCTGGTTCGATCCCTGGTGGTCCTACATATGATTCCTTGAGCCCACCAGGAGTGATCCCATGAACCATCAGGTGTTGTACAAAAGCCAAAAAGGAATGAAAAATCATAATCATCCACAGTCCCAGAACCATTCAGTAATACTAAGTAAGAATTTCACTTCCTTCTTTTATTTTATTGTTTTGATTTTAGGCTGCACTTTGTTAGCCTCATATCTTATTCCTAAGTCTGTGCTTAGAGATCACAGGACCATATACCGTGCTAGAGATGAAACCCAGATTCATCCAGAACAAGCCACAAATTTTACAAAATATTGGCACCTTCATTAGAGCAGCTGGTGAGTGAGCAATTTATCTCAGGCTCAACCCTGAAATAAAGAAAGGAATAACATTCACATTGTTTTCATTCTGTCTTTACCCACACATTAATTCATGAGAGGTAAATATATCTGGCTTTAATGGAGATTTCCTTCTAGGCAGGAAAATAAACAGACAGGCAAGCATGATGAAAAGAAACTCAAGGAGCCTGAGAGGTAAGCCCATGGAGGTAAGGCATTTGCCTTTCATGCAGAAGGTCATTGGTTCAAATCAACTCAAGGAGCCCAAGAGGTAAGCCCATGGAGGTAAGGCATTTGCCTTTCATGCAGAAGGTCATTGGTTCAAATCCCGGTATCCCATATGGTCCCCCGTGCTTGCCAGGAGCAATTTCTGAGCATGGAGCCAGGAGTAACCCCTGAGCACTGCCGGGTGTGACCCCCCCAAAAAAACACACACACACACAAAAAAAAAAGAAAAGAAAAGAAAAAGAAAAGAAACTCAAAAGAGAAAAGTAATCTGAGTGAAGTGTGACTTGACGTCACAATCCTAGAGAAGATTCTTTCTGAAATTTTAAGTCAAAAAATGGAATCAAACCCACTCATTATGCCTGCAAGTTATCTGCTTTCAAAAAATGAAAGAGTGTGCATATGAATAATTCCTGTTAATTTTCTTCCTCCATTCTTTCTCTAAAGCAAGTTTCCCAAAGTGGGCAGGTAACCCAGGTACCTCTTCCCACTTGCTGTACTAAAGAGGGATTATGATAGTAGGTGGGTGACAAGGGGGGGCACTTTAAATAATATATATTTCTATGGAGGGCATTGAGTGACTTTTCTTCTGAGAATAGACAGAAAGCAAATACGTTTGGGAACTCCTGCTTGGGAGTAGAATCTTGCATGTTTACAGCAAAACAAAGAAGGAAGGAAAAGTAACCAGAAAAATTAGATTTTTCATTAATCCAGCACAAATAGAGGAACAACATCATTTTATAATTCTATATGTATCTATTTGAGGTAAATGCTTTCAAAATACAATGATTTGTATAAATATGTCTATATAAATAAAGTACTGTACGTAAGATAAAGTATCTATGGTTCTTTTAAACCCCTTTTTAAAGGTGCTTTATCCTTGATTTTTGTTTTTTTAGGGGGTTTGATTTGGTTTGTGTTTTTTGAGGGGATCACACCTGACAGTGCTCAGGGCTTACTTCTGTGTTCTATGCTTTTGTCTCTGTGCTCATAACTGTATGTGATGCTAAGATCTCTAGCTAGATGCTAGAGTGCCCAAGTTTGCCAGGATTGGCAGTGTACTCACTGTACTATCTCCCTGGCCCCCCAAAAGCAGCATTCCTTCTCTTGTAGTATTTCTTTGTATGCCAATAACTAAAGTCTGTGATACTGCATGAATGCTAGCATAGATGACAATGATGCCAACTTCATGTCCAAGATAAGTATTATTCACATACTAGATTTCTTATAAACACTGTCTTCTGGTGTATCTTTATTTATATAGAAATCTTTATTTAAATGAATCATTGTATTTTGAAAACATTTGAATGCAATGTATGTATGTATATATGTATGTATGTATATCCCCTGAGCCAGGAGCGATTTCTGAGCACTTAGCTAGGAGTAAACTCTGAATGTCTCCAGGTGTAGCCCAAAAACAAAAAAAAAAATTGTTAAGACAAATAGGTCCCAACATTTTCTTTGAGAAGTTAAAAGAATTTTGTGGTGGAGAGAAAGGAACTCTTATCCACTGCTGGTGGGAATGCCATCTAGTATGGAAAGCAATATGGAGATTCCTCCAAAAACTGGAAATCGAGCTCCCATACCATCCAGCTATACCACTCCTAGGAATATACCCTAGGAACACAAAAATACAATACAAAAACCCCTTCCTTACACCTATATTCATTGCAGCACTATTTACCATAGCAAGACTCTGGAAACAACCAAGATGCCCTTCAACAGACGAATGGCTAAAGAAACTGTGGTACATATACACAATGGAATATTGTGCAGCTGTCAGGAGAGATGAAGTCATGAAATTTTCCTATACATGGATGTACATGGAATCTATTATGCTGAGTGAAATAAGTCAGAGAGAGAGAGAGAGAGAGAGAGAGAGAGAGAGAGAGAGAGAAAACAATGCAGAATGGTTTCACTCATCTATGGGTTTTAAGAAAAATGAAAGACATTCTTGCAATAATAATTTTCAGACACAAAAGAGAGAAGGGCTGGAAGTTACAGCTCACCTCATAAAGCTCACCACAAACAGGGATGAGTTTAATTAGAGAAATAACTACATTTTGAACTATCCTAATAATGAGAACGTATGAGGGTTATAGAAAACCTGTCTAGAGTACAGGCGGGGGTTTGGTGGGGAGGAAAGAGATTTGGGACATTGGTGATGGGAATGTTGCCCTGGTCATGGGTGGTGTTCTTTACCTGACTGAAACCCAAACACAATCATGTATGTAATAAAGGTGTTTAAATAAAATATATATATAAAAAAAGAATTTTGTGAAAACTTAGGAATAAATATATTAAACTTCATTGTAATCTAAATTTTCCTATGGTCTTATATATAATAGAAATATTTACAACATTGTGACCCACAAAAAATAGTTAGGCACTGTTTTCCTTCAACTCTCCATTTGACTAGAGTCTTGTTTAAAATAGTCTATATAGTTAATTTTTAGAATTATAAAATTTACATAAATTTATGTTTTTTGTCACCTCCTCACTAGTGAGGTGTCTATTTTTCAAATTTTCATCTTTTGAAAGGGTGCTACTATAAATATTTGCATCTTTCAATGATCTTAGGTCCCTTAATGGTATCATTTTTTCAACTGCTATAAACATAGCATTGTGGAAAGTAACTTTTTATTTATGAAAATTGAGGTTAGTCTTCCTTCAGTCAGTAATGTGACCATTTATGAGTGGCAAGAATGATCACAGAAAAACAAAGAGGTGTCAATAATAAGAACATTGCTGAAATATGGTAGTGGTGGTGAGGATGATGCAGAAGATGATAGTTTCAACATCAACAACCACTACCAATGCTATTTCCTAAGCATCTACTACTGCCCAAATGCTTTGCAAACATTGTCTCCATCTTTTACACTTTATTATAAATGTACTAAACATACCACAGACTTAAGGGATTTATACAATTTCCATTAGAGTCATTTCTCTTTAAAAAATTAATTCCATTGATGCAAACATTGCCCAAAAGTCAATGACCAAGGAGCTAAAGAGAAGTATTACAGTGGGTAGGGCTCTTGCCTTGTTTAAGGCCAACCTGCCATATACACCCCCCCATCATTCCATATGGTCCTCAGAGTCCCACTAAGAATGATCCTTGAGTGCAAGGACAGGAATTAGCTCTGAACACCACAAGCTGTGGACACAAAACAAAACAGAGATGAAATAAAATTCTGAAGAATTAGTTTATCAGAGGTGAAAGAAGTGAACAGAGGTGAAAGACATACGTACAAAGAAAACTATAAATCTTTACTAAAAGAAACAAAAGAAGACACAAGGAAATAAACACAGTTCTAATTGAGGTCTCTATCTGCTCTGCTTCAAATAGCTTAAAAGTTCTTTGCGAAAGACCAGTGGCTGACCACTGACTGACTCACTAGAGTTTATTCACAAGAGACTTCAAAGTGATTTTTCTGTTTCTATTGCAACCAAGTAGAGACTTTTTTTGGTGTCATGCTCCAACTTAGATCTAAGAAGTTTTTGGGTGCATAGCTATCACCAACTGATGTAATGATAGTATCAGAAGCAGCAACCTCATCTATAATATACCTGACCCATCCCAAAGGCACCAAAAATTTAGTATCTTAATACCCTGATCTCTAGAGCATTTTCCCAACTAATAAAGTCAGCAACATTCAGTCTATGAGAAGGTAGCTTTTTTCTCTAAATTAAAATGCAAAATCTCCCTTAATGTGAGTGTTATTGAACGTCCTCCCTTCTTCTCATATCTGATCAAAATATAATTTTGAAAGTCTTCAGGTAATTAACATTTTAGGAGGCCTTGAGAAAAGCTTATTAGCATACTGCATAATCATTAGCCAATGAAAATCATTATTTCTTAAGATCACAGTTGAACACTGGGAATTATTATTTCTAGGATTATTTTGTGTGAATGAGTTTAAATCCTTATGCTGCACAAAAGCTAAATTTCTTTTTTTGGAGGATTACAATTAAATTATGACCTCTGCTTTGACTTAAATACCATAATCATCTCCATTGTTCTTGAAAATAAAGCCTCCTGAATGGCTTTTCTACGAGAAAAACTGAAATTAAAGTACTAGGAAAATATTTGCTAGATCTTAAACAAATACCAAAATCAAAATAGCTAAGACATGAAGTGAATATTTATTATCTCCATTAATCCTCCTGTATTTCAAAGTTTGTTTATTTTCTATATTCCCCTATGATTTCATTAGTTATTACAGCATAATTTTAAAATTCATAAAAGAGAAGGCAGAGTTAATATCATTAACGTTGAAAGTACTTCAAAATATGATCTTGGGATAAATTAAAAATAATAATTTAATATAAGAGTTATAATGCCTCACCTCCATCAACAAGGTCCTGAGTAAAGAGCAGAGATTTAATTTTAAAATATTGATGTTGAATAGTTTTCAAATGACAACTAAATTCATAAAACTATCCTATTCTCTTCTACACATTGAAATATACAGAAGAAAATAAAAAGTTTTGCAATATTATAATTTCTTAGTGTTCTAAAATTCTTAGGTTGTGGGCAACTTAAAGATTTGAAAAATAGATCCTCCCTCCAGGCTTGAGAGAGAAAGGTAAAATACCTAGTTATTTTGAACTAGGTATTTCTTATGGAAATTTTGGGACTCTTAAGAGCATTTTGGTCTAACAGCAAGTGGAGACTGAAAATATAGGACTAAGAACTGTCACTTAAAAGCCCAGATACTACAAAGTTACTTGGATATTGGATAATCAATGTATATTGATAATTGATTGAATAATCAATGACAGGACATGGATCTAGTTGGGGCATAATATCCAAGGTGGTATCTTAGACATATTATGGTATCATTAACAAAGATGAAAAACTGAGGAGGGGAAATGATTCAAATATAAACTAAGCATATAATGAATTGGGCCGGGGAGATAGCACTGCAGGCAGAGCACATGGTTTGCATGCAGGAAAATCCCCCATATTTCATGGTCCTCAAAGTATCACAAGCAGAGCCAGGAGAGATTTTGAGCACCACTGAATGTGAGGAAGAAAAAGAAGAAAAACAAAAAGACCAGAGAACATAAATTGGTAAATGGTAATTTTGACATGTATATGGGACCTGGAGATAAATAAATTGAGTTTCTAGTTAGAAATCAGGATCTCTACGGAAAATGCTCAAACCATGAGCAAGATAAGGGTATGCAAACATTTTCTATGAGGGGCTAGAAAGCAAATATTTTTGGCTTTGCAGGCTATTTTATTTACTGTTTTTACTCAACTCTAATATTGAAGCACAGAAGCAGTCACAAGCAATCAAAAAAAGTGTTCTGTGTTCCAATAAAACTTTATTTGTAAAAATGGGTGCCAGAATGTATCCATCCCACTTAGCATAATTTCCCAAATTCTGAAATTGAAGGCAAATGAACTCTTGGGATAAAGACTGCCAAGAAATAACATATGGAAGCAAATTAGTGTGATATGAAATTTGAATATAAGTAGTTCTGAATATCAATTGAATTTTAGTAAGTGTATAGATTATAAATACAAGCTTTGCAGTCAGACCAAGACATACAAAGCATGACTCTGGTTTATGTTGACTGTGTATGGAAACAGGTTGAAATTTAACCTCTAAAACTCAGCTCCTTTGATTATACAAGAGGACAATTGTGACAGCTAGCACTGAATATGGGGTAAAGAACATATTGCTATTTATACCAATCCTTAGAATAAATGTATTATTATCTTCTTTTAAAAGTAGATATAGGGCCCACTCAGAACCTCCAGGAGTGACCCTTGTGCAGAGAACCAAAATATCCCTTGGGTACTGTGGCAGTGTCTTCAAAACAGCACAGTGTTTTAAGGTATGTGAAATATTTTTTATAATTCAAAACCAAAAGTTACTGAATGCCCACAGAGTTAAGGCCTTCTGAAATGTTTTACTATTATAGAGTAATGCCTTTAACTTTATCCTAGACTTCATCTTATGACCTGCGCAAATATCAAGATCTCTAATTATAGAGGACTGATTTTGTCAACCAGAACTGAGCAGAACGTTTCCTGGCATCATAAAAAGATCTTAAGGTTCAATAAAGGGCATGGTTGTTAGCCTGTAGTTGGTCTCATGACAGTATGCTTCAAGGGTGGAGAAACCCTGTATCTCTTAGGCCAAGGGAATTCCCTTTCAAATTTCCCCAATACTTACTGTGCCTATGCAAAAAAAAAAAAAAAAAAAAAAAAAAAAGGCACAAAACCTTGTCACACCAGCCCTCCTTCCTTTTTTCTTCTTTTTTGTTATTTAGTAGTTGTTTATTGTGTTCTATTGTGTATTTTGCCAATGCTTCTTCTGCATATTTTTCTCTTTTTTTCCCCTTTTCTTCTTTTAAACTGATATTGATAGCTCCTAGATAGATTCCTCTCAGCTTTTTTTCCTCAAAAGAACCATAGAGGCCCGGGAAGGTGGCGCTAGAGTTAAGGTGTCTGCCTTGCAAGCGCTAGCGTAGGATGGACCGGACTGTGGTTCAATCCCCCGGTGTCCCTTATGGTCCCTCCAAGCCAGGGGCAATTTCTGAGCCCATAGCCAGGAGTAACCCCTGAGCGTCAAACGGGTGTGGCCCAAAAACCAAAAAAAAAAAAAAAAAAAAAAAAAGAACCATAGAACTTGAATCATCTTTTTCTATCTCATAAATTAAGGGGGGGGGAGAAAGTGGTACAGTTATCTGAACGTTGAGTGACAATAAATAGTGATCAGGTCTAAATACCAAACCCAAAGTCAAAAACAACAGAATCAAGATCTACAACAAGCTATATACAAAGGAGACTTGTTACACTAGCAGCTCAGGAGGCAAAGAGGGGAAGTATTGGATGCATGCAGGGAACAGGGGTGAAGGGAGGTCAACATCATTCGGGTGTGGGGGAATTGCCCTAATTCACTATCACTATGTACCTTAAATATAAATGTGAAGACTTGTAAATCACATGGGCCTCAATAAGAATTATTAAAAAGAAATAAAAAAAAGTAGTACCTTTAAATTAATCTTTTGATTCTACTCTAGTATGCCTCAATTCCACTCTAGAATGCCAAATAACATAGTAGGAGAACAATGTTTTCCTTAGTGGTTGATTATCTTCAATGTAAATCATAACAATTTGATAGAGAAATTAAAGAATTGAGAGCTCCAACTATTCCCTTTACAGACTATAATCCATGCCAGAAATGAAAGCATCCTTTGGGAGAGAAACCTACTCTTGTAGAACAAACTAAATTTCTTGCAAAGATTAGATTTTGAGAGATAGTAGCATTTACAGAAAATGTTTAATATATCCCCTTACTAATTGAATTTTCTGCCTTTTCTCTGTTAATAGAAAGGATAAGTTCAGAATATCTGTTCCATATTATTGAAATTCAGTGTCATTAATACTTTCAGGCTACTAATGTAAAAGAGGTCACCACTTCAAAGACTAAAAGATGGCTAAAAATAAGTCAACCTTCCTAAGTCAGGAGGCAGGAAGAGCCCAGAAAATCAGAAGTTAGTAACTGCTTGCCTAGAATTGCGCAATAAACATTATCTTTGACATTCAAAGACCCAACATTTCCTCATTTCACTTTGACAGAAATGACCTTAAAAGTGTATTTAGTCTGAATACTAGCTTCTCTGCTCCCTGAAAGAACAGTGTGATTCATACATGTTCCAATTTATATCTATTTTGCATAAATGAAGCTGACTTGCAGAAAATACTGGATTCATTACCATGTAAAATACAGCCATTAGCAGAAAATCTAGTAACTATATTCCCAGACATAACAAATCAGACTCAGGAGTCTGGGCTGAAGTTGGCAGTTGAAAAGAGTGATATTTCTAAAAGAAGAAAGCTTTCCCTCTGGTAGAAATAATCACCAGGTAAGTTAAACAGTGCCAAAAAGTAAAACTACAGTGGACCATTCCTAACTACTATCAAGAAAAATACTCTGGGGGCCAGAGAGATAGCTTGGAGGTAAGGCATTTGCTTTGCATGCAGAAGAACGATGATTCAAATCCTAGCATCCCATATGGTCTCCAGAGCCTGCCAGGAGCGATTTCTGAGTGTAGAGTCAGAGCACTGCCAGGTGTGACCCCCCCCAAAAGAAAAAAAACTCTATGTTCCCACAACCAATGAGGGAACATTGCACTGGTGAAGGGGGGGGTGTTCTTTTTATGACTGAAACCTCACTACAATTATGTTTGTGATCATGGTGTTTAAATAAAGATATTATTAAAAAAAAGTTTTTTCCTCAAAAATAAAATTCAAGTCCTAAAAAAAAAAATCTAAGTGTCAATGCTAGGAATAGAGCATGGTTTTTCTACTCCTATTTTATTATCTATTCTTATATAAAAAAGATTTAGATCATCAATGTTATTAAGACCCATTCCTAGCTACAATGGGATTTTACTTATAGCTGTTTTCTTTCCATGTATCTTTAGTTGTGGGAAGACATTAACATTGGTGAAGGGAAGAGGACACTGGTGAAGAGATTGGTGTTGGAGCATTCTACTTCTGAAACTCAATGGAGAATAACTTTGTAACTTTGTAATTCATCATGATTGATGTTAATAAAAGGAAAAATAGAGTCTAAGTCAAAAATTAAAAAAAAAGAAAACTACTCAAATGAACCTATAACACTGGCATAATATTCAAGTATGTGTGTGTTTCGAAGCAACAATGCACTTAGGTACAGAGAATAGACTTCTAGTCACCAATTGGGAAAAAGATTGGGCTGAGGGAGTCAGTGGTAAAGGAGGTCTATTGCATGTAGATCAAGAGAAGTTAAAAATTTTTGGAAGGTGATCATGTTGTAATGTTGTGATGAAGTACTATACTGCACAATTCTAACTCTATGCTATAATACACTATTAAAAAATCCACACGTTTCTCTAATCCTTTAGTAAGCTATCTTATAGTTAGAAAACTTGATTAAGAATCACATGGGGCTGGAGAGATAGCATGGAGGTAAGGCGTTTGCCTTTCATGCAAGAGGTCATCGGTTCGAATCCCAGCGTCCCATATGGTCCCCCGTGCCTGCCAGGAGCAATTTCTGAGCATGGAGCCAGGAGTAACCCCTGAGCACTGCCGGGAGTGACCCAAAAACCACAAAAAAAAAAAAAAAAAAAAAAAAGAATCACATGCCAGGGCATGTGATAGCACAGCAGTAGGGCTTTTGCCTTGCATGCAGCCGACCCAGGAGGGGCACGGTTTGATTCCTGGCATCCCATGTAGGCCCCCAGCCTGCCAGGGGTGATTTCTGAATGCAGAGCCAGGATTAACCCCTGAGCACTGTGGGGTGTGGCCCAACAACCAATCAATCGATCAATAAAGTTGAAAAAAAATAATCACATGCCTCAAATACCTATTAATTTTGACTTCATAGGTATTAACACACAATGAATATATTAGCATTGTGCCAATCAGTTGCTACTACTAGGAAGAAGCCACCATTTAGTGGCAGAAATAAGGAGCACAATTTACAATGAATGTCACAGTACAAGGAGGATGATAGGGAAATCCAGTACAGGGTAATGGCAATACAATATCTCAATAGGGGAAGGTCCACAGAAGAAAGTAGATGAATAAAAGAAACATTTCATGAATGTTAACTACATGTCAGACACATATGAAGGGTGCAAATGAGCTGAGGCCTCAGCCCATTCCCCAGTAAGTGAAGCTTCATCTGTTAGCAAAATATATTTAAAAAGTAAAAAAAAAAATATGGAGAGAGGGTCAAAAGAATTTGCTAAGTCTAGTTGATTGGGAAGTTTCCTCTGAGGAATTAACATTTTCTTTGATGTCTGAATGAAAGAAGAAACATCTCTCTGTTTCTTTTAATCTATAAAAACTATAAGAGAAAATTAAGTGTGATTTGGTCTCACATTTTGGAGGCAAAACCTATGGGGCTATTTGGGCTTAATTTAAAATATTAGAAAGTGTCAGATTATGTAAAAATACTATAAGATCAAGCAACTGGAAATCAGTCAACAATAATTCAATATTGTCACTCATGACAATTCAACTAATAATGCCTCAGTTACCTACAAAACAGGTTGCAACTTACAGCTGATAGCAAGCATACTCTCTCAAATTCATGAGAAAACCCATGACCATCAGAGAAAAACCATCAGAGAAAACCATCAGAGAAAAAACTCGAAGCTAAATGTTGCCTTCCTCCATATACATAACTTGTTTAACTTCATAATTGCTTTAGCCATATATACTCATGTTATACATTAGCAAAGGGCCCTAGCACAACCAAAAACCTATATGACAAATAATAAGGGCAAAGCCTTATGGCAAATTCAGGAGTCCAACCTTCAAAATCAAGAAGAGCTGATGATTAGGAAAGAGCCCATCTGGTTCTGACACCTACACTCTACTTTTCAGCAAGCTTGATATGGAAGAAAGAAAGCAAAGAGCATAGGGTCAAGGAGAATGAGTTTTCTGTTTAACTTCATAGACAAAGTACATAACTATTCAATGTTAAAGGCAAGGTAACATGGTGACCTTTAAGTCCTGGGGCAATAGCTTATGTGGTAGAATGTATATCTAGTGTGCAGAAGGCCTTGATGGATCCTTGGCACAAAATGGCCCCTACAGTACTGCCACATATGGCCTTGATGGCCTTCAGAATCAACATACCAAGTCAAGCTCAAGTACCAAATTATCAAATCTCAACTGGTCCATGAGTCCTCTAAAATGAATTTTAAAATTCTGAGTGACATTAAATAACATAAGGCCAAGTTTATGAAGGGATGTTAAAAATACTTTGGTAGACTTAACTAAAGCTTTTTAGGAAACATAAAAAGTACCCATAAGTTAGTGGCTGGTTTCCAATTCACACACACACAGCACCTTTTCAAGCAGGCCACAGAGTATGTCATCCACAGAAGCCAAACCTCAGCTAGGTACTTCCCAAATCTTTTCTTCAAAACATCCGTTTTGCTAAGGAAGGCATACTACATGAAAAGAAGTGCTATCTAGGTTCTTGGAAATTAGTGGGGAAAATTCAAACACCAACATGCTATCGGGTTGATTCAATGAAAACAATGTGAGGCACAGAAAGAAAATTGTGACTAGCAGGGACTATGGAAAATAATTTTAAGTTCTTTTGCTCCAAGTTCCTAGACTCTTTCTTCTAGAGCTTCCAACTGCTATTACTGGTAGAGAAAACTCAAACTGAGGCTTTTCAAATCTCAAGAAAGCAACATGCATGGCCAGAGAACTAGACAGAAACTGTTCTTTGTCAAAAGCAGTCCCCAAACCATTCAGAGGATGCTCAGGAACACAGCCAAGAAAAGACAATAAAACTAGCATGGGAGTCATCTGAATCTTGAACCAATTAAGACCAGGTGGCTCACAGAAAACAGATTCTAAAATTACAGAAGGTGACACACCAGGCATGAGACATGGTTTTTAAACACCATAAAATCAATTGAATGAAAATAAAAAATATGAGTTGTATTATCTTAAGTTAAAAAAAAACCCTAACGATTTTTAGACATTTAATAAAATAAATCAATACAATGTGAGTAGTCTTACAATTATAGACTACTTATACAGCTGAGTTATACAGAGAGCTATTATGTATTTTTATCATTATGTCAAGTACATAAATGGTATCCCAAAGTGAACATCCTCAGGTTGCATGCCCCTTGGAGCTTCTTGAAATCTGAGGTAAAATTCTGGGGCTTAGATCAACAAGATGAGCACATCTCTGAAAACTGGATAACAGACAAGCATGAACAAGGACACACTGGGAAGCTTTGAGTTTGTCCAGTCCAATGTTTCAATTTGGATATATTCATTTGGTCCATTTTGAAAGGGCATATGGGGCTGGAGCAGTGGTGCAAGCAGTAGGGTGTTTGCTTTGCACACACTAGCCTAGGATGGACCTTGGTTTGATCCCCTGGCATCCCATATGGTCCCTCAAGCCAGGAGTGATTTCTAAGCACATAGCCAGGAGTCACCCCTGAGCATCACCGGGTATGGTCCAAAAACCAAAAAATAAAAATAAAGAAAAAGGGGCAAAGAAAACAGAAGAACGGAACTTATCCATATGTAGAAATTTTTCTTTTACACACTGAAGCATAGCAAATGCATATTTTTTTCTGGTTTATGAGGTTTCTCTCTAGCATCAGCACATTGATTTCTTGAGTCTTACAAAAGCTTTTTTTATTGTGCCTGCCCCACAGATTTACACTTCTGTAACTCCTGTCAGACATCATCTTTGCTTTATGAATAAATAAACCTATGCTCAAGGGAAACATTGATTTAAGAGGAAAAATCAATACCCATCTAGCTTGTGATAGACTTGAGCTTTAAGGCTACTTATCCCCAAAGCACAATGCAATACTGAGTTCTAAATCTAGACTTTTTGTTTCCTAAAAGGTAAACTAATGTTGGCAGGCAGAATTCTGTCTTCTACGATCTGCACAAAAGCAAAGTTCTCTCTCCTGTTTTTTGTTGTTGTTGTTTGTTTGTTTGCCTTTTGGGTCACACCTGGTGATGCTCAGGGGTTACTCATGGCTATGTGCTCAGAAATTGTTCCTGGCTCGGGGGACCATATGGTACAATGGGAGATCAAACCGAGGTCCGTCCTGGTTCAACAGCATGCAAGGCAAATGCCCTACCACTGCGCTATCACTCTGGCCCCTCTCTCTTTATCTAGGTAATTCTATGTCACTGGACATAGTTCCAACAAGGGAAGAGAATGGATGGAAAAGAGAAACTAGAATGGATGTACAAGCATAACAAAATCTTAAACATGTGTAATGTGACACAGATTGTGAACAAAGGTAAATTCACAGCAGAATGAATTCTGTTGTGTATTTAAAAAATTTCATGAGTTTGAAAAGTATATTTTGTTCGGAGAAAATTCTATTTGGCTAATATCAACCCAAAACGTTGACAGAAGTTCACTTTGAGTAATGGTTTAATAGAAAAACTTTTATTACATGGGTACTTTGCATTTTCTAACTTTGGTAATAAATATGTATACTGTATATATGTATATATGAATACTTTTTGCCTCCCCCAGGCATACTGCTTTTAAAATTAAAAAAATACAATAAATGTAGCAAAAAAATTATACTAATTGCAAAGCATTTCACTAATTAGTGACCTAGAGATAGTCAAGATTTATATAATGACTCACATATACAATTAATTCTAAACTTGAATATGTGGAAGGGTAAAAACAGGTTAATATTAAAATCACTGATTAAAAAAAATAGAACTAGCAACTTAAGCCACAATTAACTATAACTCTGAGAGCCACAGATCAAACAAGAGACAAAAGCTGGCTAAATTCCTCATTTCCTTAACTTTATAATCACCTTCTAACCTAAATCTATTTTCACAGTGAGACAGTTGTTAAAAGTTCTGACAGGCTTGTGGTAGCCTTTGATTACAAAGCCACACCAGAAAAGCTTGCTTAGAATTTGTTTGAATTCAAAATGAAACACTTCTTTTTCCTTAACTCCTCAGAGATGCCCATCATCACTAGCATGTTGACTGTGACCTTTCAGAAAAGATAATGTGTTTGCTGATTTGAATTAGGGGTTCAGTCTTACTAGATTATCACCGATGCTGTCTGTCCTCATGGGTTGACTTTTTGATAGGCAGGAAAAAACAACTCTGGAAACCTGGAACATCATTCAAACTACCAAACCCAAAGTCAACGACAACAGAATCAAGATCTACAACAAGCTATATACAAAGGGGACCACTTACACTGGCAGTCCAGGGGGCCAAGGGAGGAAGGATGGGATGCAACACTGGTGTTGGAAAATTGCCCTAATCAACTGTCACTATGTACCTTAAATATAACTCTGAAAGACTTGCAATTCACATAGGTCTCAATATAAATTATTAAAATAAATAAATTGTAGAGAAACAAACAAAAAAGATGTCTTAAGTAGGCAAGTAAAAAGTCTGAAAATGGGTTGAGATACTATTTTTTCTGAGGTTGGAGGCATAGACACACCAGCAGTGCCCAAGGGGTTTCCTCCTGGTTGTAAGTTCAGGATTACTCCTGGTGGTGCTCAGGGCAAGGCGAGAGCCCTGCTTGCTGACTAGCTCTCTGGTCCCAAGGCAAAGTTTTAATCCCAAATTTAATCCTTATAAAAGTAACTACTATTATCACCAAAATTAAGGAGGATTTGATAGAATCATTTCCACAAGGGAGAAGCTTCACAGTGATATATTTTGAAAGTCTGTAGTCACCGTGTAAGGAGTTGCTTAAGGACTAATTGTAGCAGAAGAGGAAGAGAGGCCATAATTTGCTTTTAATAGCTCTAATACATTAACTGAAAGTATTTTAAAAAGTCAGAAAGCAAAAAAATTGTTGCTGAGAAAAAATGCTGACAGTGAGTCTGAGAGAAGCACAATTTAGGATTTCTTTTCACAAAAAAAATACTACCTTAGTCTTAAAGTCCCAAAGATACAGTTGCGTCAAGAAATAAAAGCATGTACTGGACAAAATATTAAATGTGATAGGAGAAAAAGTAGTAAGAGAGAATCCTGCCCCCAAGCTTAGTGTCTATAGGAGGATCAGACTTTTAAGTGGCTTACTACAATCAGTCTGTAAAATAGAGAAATAACGGAGGAATTACGGGAGCCTAGCTAAAAATGGAAAAGACTGCCCAGAACAGAGAGAAACTGATGAGGCTGAACAGATTGGCATTTCTTAAGGAAAAGGGGACAGGGGCACTGAAAAATACCTTAAGGCTTTGAGGACTTGCTTTATATAGAAGAGACCTGGATCTGATCTCAGGCACCATGTGGTCTGATTGTTGCCAGGAGCAAAACCTGAGCACCACTGTGTATGGCTCAACAAAATGAAAAATTGCAAAGGTAAACGGGGACAAGGGTATTTCAGGAAATTGAGTAAAACATGTAAAGGTTTACATCCATTCTGACAGGCATGCCAAGACTGTGGGTCTACTACCAGCTCCCACAGCAGTCGTTGAGTGGAAAATCATATTATAAATGTGGAGCAAGGTAACTAGAAGGAAGGTCTGAATGGAAGAGAGCTGTATTAGTCTGCTGAAGCAACAAATTGGCACAAGATTTGATGGGAACTAGCTCTTAAGAAATATGGGGGAGGCTGAATGAAAGATTTTTTTCAGGGAATATTTATGACAACTAGCAATTGATGTGACCCCTGGTCACTATTTCTGTAATGTTCTAATGTATTTTTAATGCAGAATCTTCTGTGGAATGAATGTTCTGTGGCACTTTAGACTGGAATCCTCTCATATAGGTTTGACAGTAATGCTTTGAATTGAAATATTGATTCCTGAAGAAGGAATCAGTTGTAGGTAGAAGATGAGTGAACAAGGTAGGAAGACAGTCTTAGTTATATAGATACTAATTTTGAGAGTTGTTTCTGACATATGGATGAAGTCAATAGAAACATTGGCTTTAAGGAATTTGGTCCAGAAAAACTAGAAATTTTGGGTCCCAGAATATTTTAAGACAGAAAAAAAAATCTCAGTTAAATTTAAGCAATTAATCAGGTACAAAAGCTTCTATAAAAATACAAAGCTTTCCAGAAACTTAAATGGACTATAATTCTACTACAGAAATATCTGACACTATTCTACAATATACAGATTCTAGAATAAAGCTTTAAATTTCCCCCAACTGGAAAATGCTCTACATTTCAGGCCTTCAAATAAAATATATAGAGGTGAGCAGCTCTACTGAAAATGTGTTTATGTAAATTATATTTAATTCCTGAATTGAGATTTCTGTACAATGTTAGATCAGAGGAAAATGTCTTTCTGGTGTGCAAATAAGCAAAACTCTTAATGCACCAATTCTTCAAGTTAACAAACAAAAGGCAAGCTGTTGGCCAGGATCTGCAGTTATATTTTGAGAGACCTCAGAGGTACCAAATGACCTTGAAATAGCTCCTGGGCCTTTCCCGAAGAAAATGGATTATACTGTCCAGAGAAAGAATTCCTTAAACGTTGAAGAAAACTTTAAGACAGAGGCATATTTTACAAAATTACTTCTCTGAAAATACGAAGACTGTTCATGCCAGATGTGCTTCTTCTTTTCTCTAACCAGGGAGGAATTGGGTAATGATGTATAATGAATAGGGGTCAGTCAGGTCACACTGCCTGAGGTCTGTAAATCTTTTCAATGGGTGGACATAGCACTTCAAAGTCCAAAGTCCAGAATTCATTATAAAAGTTGACAACAACCATGCAAGTTAATAAAGAATGTCTTTGCATTACCTAGTTCCTTTAGGTTGGATGCTTTTTCCTTTTGATTTTTGTTCTGATCAAAAATTGTGTACGTAGTTTTTAGAGGACTTGGTTGTTATTATTATTAATAAGTTGCTTATTAATACTATTATTAATAACAATGAAATTATTAATGTACTTAATAACTGCAACTTAAGTTGCTTTGTGGGTTTCTGGTGAGGGTGGTCAACACTGTTTGGAAATCTCCACTAATGTCTTCAATCCACCCTTAAGGTCCTTCACTTATTACTCCCATGCTCAGGGTGAGGAAAGAGTTTGTGAGAGGGTAGGCAGTTTGCTCAATTTTACAGTGGCTGACAAAGCAGTATCAGTGGAATGGCACAAATGAAATAAAGGAAAGCATATATTAGCAGAGGGTTGATGCCTTGGTTTCCATAAAAAATGACCCATGATGCCAAGTGCAAAATTGGACTAGCACATGTCCTGGAGATGGTTCTATCTCAAAGTTAAACGTTGCATTTTTACACTTCAACCACAGCCCCGCAGTAAAGTAATGATGACTATACAATGGTAAGACAAAAGCAAATGTGAATAGAGAAAATGGAGAATAAACAAAAGAAATGAATACCTTATAATCACGTTATCCTCAACAAACTTGCATGCTGAACTGCTGAAATCTGAAGAACTGTGGATATTCTGTTGAGGAAACACAACAGGAAACTATTTCAAACCTCTCAAGAAGCATAAAACTGCATTGACTAAGGTCGTTCATTTGAGTCCCTTTTCTTTACTTACTTATGTTTAGAATTAGTAAACACCTGATTCCACCTCTGACTCACAGGCATCGACACTAAGAATTTTTGAGGTGTTCCAAGTATCTTCGGTTTAGATAAAACACAGAATAGGGATGTGCTTCATGAAGACCACAGCCTTGTCAGAACCAGGAAGACTGAAATAAAACTTCACAGCAGTTCACTAAAATTGGTGTAGAAGATTAAGTCATAGTATTTTAGGTTTTCCTCTTGAAAAATGTTCTATTTTGTTCTCACCATTTCCCTGGGTTAAAATACAAGTAGATCACTTATAAAGAGCACTTCCTTCAAGAGGAAATGTGATGCAAGTTGGAGAAATGTCATTGTAAATCTAAGGTTCTGCTTTTGTAAATCTTGGTTCTAAGAAGTCATCATAAAATATGCTGAGTAAAGAGCCCTGAAAAATGAAAGACAAACCCAATGGCCCAACTGAATATTCCCAGGGGGGAAAAAAAACACAAACTGATGAAAACCAATAGAATTTTTTTTCATTCTTGGTAAAGTTTAAACAGAAAAAGAGCTATTTCATAGAAATATTTTATGGCAAAGTAAAACTTCGAAAAAGCAAAGTAGTCAATAGCATGCAAGAGGTTTTCCTTCCATGAGCCTCATGTGAGACCCTCAGGTTGGCAGTTCCCCAACCTTCTCTTCTGCCCCATAAGGGCCCTCACAGGGGCTTAAGGGCCACATTGAAGTGAGCTCCAAGAAAAAAGTGCAGAGAAAGATAGAGCAGAGTTACTCATAGAAAGAGACAGGAAAAGGGTCCAGATGACATTTATTGGAGTCCATATTTGTTTGTTTTTTGGTTTGGAGTCACACCCAGAGGTGCTCAAGGGTTACTCCTAGCTCTGTGCTCAGAAATCGCTCCTGGCAGGCTTGGGGAACCTTATGGGATGCTGGGGATCAAACCCAGGTCAGCACATGCAAGGCAAACACCCTACTTGCTGTGCTATCATTCCAGGCCTGGAGTGCAGGGTTAGCAAAGAATTCTCTCCTTTTCACTTTTTTGCTGGCACTATGAACCCCTCAGCAGTACAGCTCAGCAACACTGTGGTTTCTGGAAGGTTTCCATTCTAGCCTGAAAATCTGCCTTTTATAAGTCAGGAAGTTGCATTTCTAGCTCTCAATAACTATATCAGAAACAAGTGTTTAGGACTAGCATGTGGTGTAAGTGAAAAAAATTTATTTGAGATGCTGCTTAACCTGTCAAACACTTAGTGATCACTCTTTCTGTATTCCACACAAGCAAATAAGGTCTTGTTCAACTGACCAAGTTGCAACATATCCGATGGAGAGAGACATAACTAACAGCAAGCATGCACAGGTTATGAATCAGCCCAGGAAAGAGCATGAGAGCCCCGTATGGACAGCACTCCACAGCTCTTGGGAGAAAATCCAAGCCACTCTCTTGGCATGTCTGACAGGCTTCCTGTCACAGTGCTGCCAGCTTGCACTGTATTTATTTCATCATCTATCTCATGATCTTTACTTCCCAACTTATCTTTAGGTTTGGTTTTAGGTTTCCCCAAACTATCTTTACTTCCCAAAGCACTAGCTCTTTGCCCATGAGGTTTCTAGCCTTGATTTTTTAATATTTTTGGATAAGTTAAATAACTTTAATGGAAATGAGTTTCTGATAAAGTACTGATATTTAAGCTAAAGGACCCATATGTATTATAATGATGAAGAGTCCGGGTTCCTAGTACCCAGTAGGTGGGACTTCAGTTTGTCCCAGATTGATTTCTCATCCTAGGCCATCAATCCTTCTCAATCTTTTTTTCTTTCATTTAATCTTCACTCAAAAAACTAACCAAACTGGGTGCTGAGATAAAGTGACTTGCATGGCACCCCTTAATTAACAATAGTGCTAACTACTGTGTCAAAAAGGTAAGAGAGGGAAAGAAAGAGAGAGAGGAAGAGAGAGAATGTGTGCATGAGAGAGAGAAGCAAAATGCCTGCCCCAGAGACGGGCAGAATGGAAGGGGAATAGGGAATATTGGTGGCAGGAAAAGTACACTAGTAAAGAGCAGTGTATATTCTATGACTGAACCTCAATCATAAGCAATCTTGTAGCCATGATGCCTAAATAAAAAATTTCTAATAAAAAAGAATAGAAACTAACTGGGCCTGGAAAGATAGTATAGTGGGTTATGATGCTTGCTTCTAACATGACCTACCCTGGTTCAATTCCCAGCACTGCCATATAATCATCTATGCACTGCTACAAGTAATCTCTGAGCACAGAAATAGTCTTGAGTACAGCCAGGTATAGCCAAACCTCTTCTACCCACTTCTTGGAATATATCTCAAAGACCAAAACCAATGGAGAAGACATTTGCACTCCTATGCTCATTGTGGCATTATACACAATAGCCAAAATCTGGAAACAGCCCAAGTTCCCAAGAGAAGTTGACTCCATTAAGAAACTATGGTACATATACACAGTTCATTATTACTCAGCTTGAAGAAAAGATAAAATTCAGGCAATTTGCTGCTACATGGATTTATCTGGAAAGTATCATGCTGAGTGAAGTTAGTCAGGGGGAGAAAGATTGACTTAAAATGATTTTTCTCATCTGTGGGATATTAAGAAATACAGCAGGGTAATTAAAAATTCCCAAAGACAAAGAAAACAAACCTTAAAAATTGATCTTTATTAGGGAGCTTGCCAGGGGGAATGTAGGGGATAATAGGATAGGGAAGGTAACACTACAGCAATAGTGGAAGGAAATGATCAAATGGAAGAGGGGAGTAGTGCTAAAAGGTTATAAAATTTTATGCCTGAACTCTGTTAACAGCAGTATGGTAAGCCAGAACACCAAAAAATGTATTAAAATGTGCCTGTGATAGAGACAGGCTAGTGAGTGGGAGAAAAACTGGGGACACTGATGGAGGGAAGTGGGCACTGGTGAAGTGATTGATGTTGGAACATTGTACGACTGAAACTGGTCATAAATTTATTTCATGATGTCTAAATAATTTTTAAAATAAAAAAAACTAAATAATACTGTAAAGGACAAAACAATGGCATTTTGCCACAGATAATCATTTTTTAAGGGGGTCAGCATTCCCTACTCTCCAAAACTATCTCCAGACTTTGAAGTTTGCCCTTTAATAGAAAAATTCCTACCAGTTGAGAATCACTGGTCTAAAATGAATGATACATTAAAATAATAAAAATGAAAATTCCATATTAGTCTGAATGGAAGCTATCAGAGATGCAGAAGGAGAGAGAAGGCACAGGTATGAATCACCTAATGGATTTTTCTCTCTGTATGAGCATGGACGCTTTAATTAAATTCACTAAATGCCTTTTTAAAACATCTTTCCTAAGACTACAAGGAAGAAGGCATATATAACTGCAGAATTTTTATTTGGTGCTAATTGGTTATACACTTCACCAATATTCTCAAGTAAAGAGCAGCCTAGAATAGGTAGGTAGGTTAAATTCTGGATTAAACTACTAATTCCTCTGAAAGCATTTAATATAAGAATAAGGGACAGAAATTAGATATGGGTTATTACTCCTCATCTCACCATTATCTGTTGGGTTCATTGCTTTCTATACATTTCAGGCATGTACTATTCCAAAGGATACCCCAAATCTGGGAGCCTTTATAATCTAATCTATCCAAAATATTCAGAGTAGCATTTAAAAATACCTATGTTAATAACCATTTTCCTGCTTGGATTAATTTTTTCCTTTCTGATTCTGTAGTAATACAACCACCATTTTTTAATAACTAGGCAAAGACTTTCTTTAAGGAAGAATGTCTGAGTGCTGGCGACTATTCTAGATTGATGAAGAGAATTCTTGGCCCTTCTAGTGAAGATGAGAGACAAACTAATTTGGCAATACAGAAATGTTTTTGTAACTTATTTTATTTTATATGTAATTGAATCACTGTAAGCTACACAGTTACAAAGTTGTTTATGATAGAATTCCAGTCACACAATGTACAACATTTCTCTCTTCAAGATTCCCAATTTACTTTCTGCTCTCCCCAACTGCCCTTTCTCCGGCCTGCCTCTGTGGCAGACATTTTTCTTCTTTTATCTCTCTCTCTCTTCCTTTTTTCTTTTAGACAATGTGGTATGCAATAACGTTAGTGAAGGGATATCAGTGCATTTCAATTTGCCTCCTATTAGCATCCAGTTCTTGTCCAGAGTGATCATTTCCAACTATTGTTGTCATAGAGGCCCCTTTGCTGCCCTACCTGTACTGCTCTGGCTCTTTGTAGTAAGATTCCAACCATGGATTGATCATCCTGGCCTTCAAGTCTGTTGTTTGGTATTATTACCATATTAACATTTTTATACCCCACAAATGAGTGCTCATATGGCAAGACACTTTAAATCATCACCGAAAAAAGCAAATGAAGACAGAGCTGGGCACTGACCTTGGAAAGGGAAATTAATAAAACACCCTCAGAGGAAAAAATGCTAATGGGCCAGAAGCCAGAAGGTGTTGGGGAGGGGCTGAGTCAGGAAGTGGGGTACAAGGCATAACACGTTTTAATAGTTGGTGTCTTCTGGGTAATCATCACATGCCCAATCCTACCACCCCATTGCAGAAAGAACCCAACCTGAATACATACACAGAAATTTAGGAATATTTGTTGAATAGAAAGAAGAAAGTTCACTGCTAAGTCACAATACCAAGAAGGAGAAGGGAAGTGTAAGTGTAAGCTGAACACAAAGATGAAGAAGAAAAAAGAAGTCCTGAGGGGGAAAAACATGGTGCGCAGGAGAGAGTACACAGCTGGTAGGACATCTACCTTGCACCCAGCTGATCCAGATTCAATGCCTGTACATAATATCATCCCCTGAGCCTCACCAGGAATAATTCTTGAGCACAGAGATAGGAATAAGCCCTACACACAGCTGGTTTGAAAAACAAAGCAAAAATAGAGCAAACAACAACTATAACAATAAAAGCCCCAAATACAATAAAAGAAGGGTGGGGAGACATCGGGGAGGTATAAGATGGGGGCACAGTGTTCTTGTAAACACAAATCACCAGCATAGGTGAAATTTTAGGGAAGAGTTATGTAGGTGATAAAAGATAACTGAGAAGGAAGCAAAGAGTCTGAGAGTGCAGGAAAGGAGCCTTATAAAGAGAAAGGACAGAATCTAATCTATAGAGAGCTGGAGGATTAATGGCAGAGTTCGAGGTGACTTGGAATTAAGAAGCAGGTTAGGAGCCAAGACAGATGTAAGAGAAGATGGTATGTGAATGGAATCTTTGAAAAAAAAAACACACAGGGTAAAAAAACCTATATATGTCTGAAGAATATTCCTGGAATAGCAGTACTAGCAATAGCTGGGGATTTGCTGGAACCCCAGAGTCAGTCTCAGGCCTACCCTCAGACCTAAGTGCACTGACCCACAAGTTAGAGGTGACTCACAGGCATGTTGCATTTGGAGAACAGACTTCTGTCTAATTCAAGGTAGTGCAACTTCCCCTTGACTAGGAGCCACCAGTAACCTATAAAATAATGCTGTTGGATAGGGCTCTGGGCTTTAGAACTTCACTGGGGCTCTGTTAACCATTCTTTACTTTAAATGCCTCATTCTGGCTTCTGGGATTTCTATCCAGAATGCCTCCCACCCTTGCTCCTGTCCAGTCTGGCAGCCCCCACCCCTAGATGGCAGGCTTTAGACTCTATTCATCAAAGAACCTTGCCCTCCATGCTTACCCAGCATCCTGGAATGTAGCAAACAGGCAAAGAGCACCCCTTCACTTACTAAGAAGCCCTCTGCTCTAATATGTCAGATATTTAGTAGTCTTGGTCTAACCTGAACAACTCTGAGGTTTCACAGATAAATTACAAGACTCTGGTGTCAGGTACATAATGCTGACACTTGCATCTTCTTAAAAATTTGGTTTCCCAAAATAATAACTGGGCATTCTCTATCTTCTTTAATATAAACAACCCACCTTGGTTCTTTTCTAGCTCATTTAAAAATAAAACAAGGGAAACAGCAGCTCTGCAGAACTTCACAAGATAAAAGATGAGGTTGATCCCAATTAATGTCATCTTTGCTTCAATGAAAGCTTTTTTCCCAGTAAACAGGGTGTGACATTTTCATTAACCCCCATGCCAAGACTCACACATAAATCAGTCTAAAAATATCAAATTTATTATCTCCCTCCTCTTTCCTTTCACAACCCCAGTGATTTCAGATGCATCAGCAAGCGACAGTTTTATGAGGATTTCTAGCAATTGCCAGTTATGAACCAGGCTCCTGGAAGACGATGCTTCATATGCTATACATTCTCATTTCAGGTAATGTTTATCAGAAAGTCACGAGATCCATATTTATTGTGAGGCTAGTCTTATAGATAGAAAAACTGAGGTTTGGAAATATCCGACAGTAATTGCACCTGTGAATGAGCGAGCCCAATTTCAAGTCCAAATGTACCTGCCTCACACAAATCATTTCAAAGAAGACAAAGCTATTGCCTTAGAGGAAGGCAATGTGGTTTTCTTGCCCTCTTTGTATCCTGAAGCATATACACAATTGCCACTCTGAATACTGCTATTAAAGAGAAGGTATGAACCAAGTCAGAAAAAAAACAAAACAGTACAGGGGTTAAGGTAACTGACACCCAGATTTATCACTGGCACTGCATTTGGTACCCTAAGCTTTTCCAAAGGCCACTTCTGAGGTCACAGCAGAAATAACCCCTAAGTACCACGAGGATGGAGGAGAAAGAAGAGGAAGATAAAGTGGAGGAGGAGGAAGAGGAGGAGAAAGAAAATTAAAGAAGGCTATGGAACTAACCTTCCCATTCCACAAGCTTAATTTCTAATAGACAGTTTTGAAAGATCAGAGAGATAGTACAGCAGGTAAGTCTTTTGCCTTACACACAGCCAACCTAGGTTCCATTACCATCACCACCACCACCACCACATATTATTGCTTGATACGTGAATTCACCATATTTTGTTCCTTCACTTCTTGTAGTGATCCCTGACCACAGAGTCAGAAATAATTCCTGAGCACAGCTGGGTGTGAGCTAAAATGAAATTAAATTAAAAAAGAAAACTTGGCCATTGTCTGCTACTGTTGTTGCTGTAGTCAGGGGACACAGAGTATTTGAAAATTGAAGCCAGAGCTTCACACATATGAGTTGTTCTGCTTACTTAAGTCACACCTCTGGTCTCTGGACTCTTGCTTATTTTGTAGAGGCCACCCATTGGTACAAGGGGGGACAACCAACACCATGCCTAATGGTGCTAAGTATATGTGCATATATGGGAGAGGTCCAGAGATGAACTTCAGGACCCATCTCCTGACCCCAAAACTTTGGTTTTTAAGTAAACATCAAAAGGCAAGATTAAATAGTTTCCCAGGCTTTAAAAGGAACAAAAGATAAGAAGAAATAAATATTCTTGATGGAGATTCCAATTAACACAGCAGTCATGAACAATGACAAACTCTTGGCACTGGAGTACAGAACCAAATACCAAAGGGCAGGCAGAAGAGAAATATGAAGACTAGAAGAGACAGTGGGGATAGTGGTGGAACAATTTAGTAGTGGTGGGATGTAGTGAGTTGGGTTTTGGGGGTGGAGAATGGGCCACAGTTGGTGGGGCTGAGGGGGATACACTTGGCTCTGGCTCAGGAATCACTTTTGGTGGGTTTGGGAAACCATATAGGGCACTGGGATGAAATCTGGGTGGGCAACATTCAAGGCAAAGGCCCGGCCCACTGTACTATTTATTACTCTGGTACCGAAGTGTAGTAAGTCTGTATATCAGTATCATAAATTTTATGAATTTTAGTGAAAGAAATTAGTTTAAATTGTAAGAAAACTATAGTTTTTATTGGAGAAAAAGAGGAGAGATAGTCAAGAGAGAACATGGGTTCTTCCAGAGGACAAAAGAGCATCAATACTTCTATACTCAAAACTCTACTAGTACTATAACTTGCTATACTATAATAAATTCAAAATATGCTTAAAAATGAGCTTAGCAAGGGATGCTGGCTGCACTGTTTAATAAATAAAAGTTTATTTCAAAAACTAAGAAAATGTTTTCACTGAATAAAGAAGAAAGCAACTTAAAAAAATAAGAAAAAGTCTAAAACTTCACCCTTTGAACCTGGTTTGGATAAATATGTCTCACTCAATTTTCATTCCTGTATTGAGTACTGTCTCACTGCCTATTTTGCTAAGCTGTCAGGTCTGATAAGGCAAGGACCAAATTAATTTTATCCTTTTTGTAAAGCACATCAAAGTGTTCCGCATAATTAGGCACTTACAGGGGTTTTGGCGATGATGATTATGAAGAATGAGAACGGTGAATACCATGCATGTCCATGCAACCTTCCTGCCTTTCTGAAAAGACAGAGGCTCACACTCTGAGACTTGCGAAATGAGTGGAAGCCTAAGCTGAAAACTAGGCAGAACCAGCTCAACCACATGTGGTCTGTGGCCCAGCAGCTGCAATATCACCCAGAAATTCATTGGAAGCCCTTGAGCCTGCCCCTACTCCCAGGCCTTCACTCTATCTGCATTTAAACAGGATGCACCTGAAAGGTTGAAAAGCACAAGCTGGGAAGCACCTCCTCTGGTCACTTTATTTGACAAAGGCAGGGTTACGAGAAGGCCTCAGGGCAGTCAGTTACAGAGCCAGAACTGAACTGGACCTCATGGCTCCCAATCTTAACATTCTACATACCACTTCCTCCTCCTTTAGGAATCACCCCCCCACCCACACACACACTCTTAAAACTACTCTTCTGAGATTTTTAATAGGTGCTACATAGTAAATAATTATCTCTAGTTTGCTGCAGTCTCAGTGGTTTTTGTGGAACACCAAACAACTTTTGTGTTTTGATGCTGGAAATATTTACAAGTTGCTAGAAAAAAAGAATGTGGAAAGCATCTTATAGCAGCAGCCATACTCGGTGTTCATGGCCAGAGGTGAGAAAGTACATTGTGGAGAACTGGACACCAAGGTACCTGGGAGGAAATCTGGATGCTATATTTTGGCACATATGAACTCCAGTGATGTGGCTCAGGATGCAACCCCACCTTGAACTTCTACCTCTTACTCCTGAGTCTTGACTTAACAGAAAACTGCTGTGAAGTTCTACAGTTCAATCAAATAAATGAATAAAATTCAACACTCAATAAAAACTATTCCACTGGGTGGTGCTGGGAAGTATGCATTGGAAAATGTATGAAAATCTTGATTGGGGTTGCTGTTAAAAAGGTAGTTTGTCACTATATCATTTATTTATTTTTCTGTTCTTTTATAATTATTATAGATCTATTACAGTTTTGGTAAGATGATTGCCTCCCTCCTTCCCCTTCTCTCTCTCACTCTCTCTCTTTCACACACACACACACACACACACACACACACACACACACACATACACACACACACACAGGAAAACCACTCATATTGATAAACATCCCCAAAGCATATTGTGACTGCCATTCTTTATTCTTCCTTATTTGATTAAGTGGCTTCCCAAGATGTTGATTCATTATTTTAAAATAGAGACTGCTTCAGATGCCCTTGTAGGTACAGAGTAAAGGAGCACTTCTCCAAGAAGAAAAAAAAGAGTACAGCACAGAGACGTTGCCATTTATGAAAGGAAACACTGACCATTGTGTGGAGAAAGCAAAGCTGTCTTTCTGTCCTTGCAGCTGATAACAGACCAGATACTTGTCATAGGCAAACACCCCATGGGGAAAAGACCATCATCATTCCCATTTTACAAATGAAGGGCAAGTTCATAGAGGTCCATTGTGAACTCAAGGTCACAAAACTAGTGGGGGCCGGAGAGATAGCATGGAGGTAAGGTGTTTGCCTTTCATGCAGGAGGTCATCGGTTTAAATCCCAGCGTCCCATAAGGTCCCCCGTATGCCCGCCAGGAGCAATTTCTGAGCCTGGAGCCAGGAATAACCCCTAAGCACTGCCGGTTGTGACCTAAAAACCACACACACACACACAAAATAATAAAAAAAACTAGTGGAAGAGGCATGACTGGGGACATAGATGTCACAACCATCTTGTGCCAGGTTCAACTCTTATTACACTTAACTTTTGCTGTTCATAATCTTTTGCTCTCTTATTGTCCTTTTTCTCCTACGAAGATTTGAGTTTTGCCCACAATAGAATTAGACACTTCTGGTCTGGTGAGGCCCTTTCCAGGTCTGGATGTTCTCTTTAAACAAAGATGACACACAGAGCTGGAACACCCACAGATTAGCTTCTGAGCAGCCTTTTTTTTTCCTGGAATTGCCCCCCCCCCACAACTTTCTATCAGAAGTTGGTGAGTCACACAGCCCAAAGTGAAGGTTATCATCTTCATAGAACGTTTCAATCATGCCTCAATCCTAACTCAATTGTTGCAAACATTGCCACCTCTTATCTAGTGCTTGATTCAAAAACTAAAACCCACTTTTCATGATAGTGATATCATTATCTTCACACAGTATCTAATCGCTTTGTAGTTAGTTCAGTGTGAATGCAACCAGTCAGCCCACTGGTGAACAAATGTCCACGCTCATGAAAATGTGCTAAGTACTACAGAGTATATCAATTTGTCACATCTTTGTCCTTCCCTTATGGAAAATTCCCCTTCTGTAAACGATTAATTTCCATTTCTTCCTAAACTATTTCAGATTTAGTATTTGCGAATCAAGAGAGTTAAAGTGAGGCCTTGAGAAAAAAAGAGGGGGAGTTCTGAATATGGTAGCCCTTGAATATTTGTAAGACACCACGATGCAGGGAAATATTCTCTTTGTGCATAAGATAGCATGAAATGATCTGCTTATAAGCATATCATTAAAACTCCAGACAGAACTAGCAGAAAACCACTAGCAAAAAATGATGAAGCAACTATAATGATTGAGATAATAACTGTTCATTATCACTCATTTCCAAAGTCCCAGAGAAGACCTATATCATTATATACATGCTTATTTTATACAGTGACTGTATTTCATTAAGTGGATTCATAATTTCAGCACCTCCATTTTTTTTTGTTTTTTGGCCACACCCAGTGACACTCGGGGGTTACTCCTGGCTATGCACTCAGAAATCGCTCCTGGCTTGGGGGACCATAAGGGATGCCAGGGGATCGAACCGCAGTCCGTCCTAGGCTAGCATACGCAAGGCAGATGCCTTACCACTTGCGCCACTGCTCTGGCCCCTAGCACCTCATTTCTATAAAAGGCTTAAGTTCCATATCTTCAAATTTTCTAACAATTCAGGTTTTCAGAAATACAACTTTAAATTTTTTTTGGGGGGGCACACCCAGTGACACTCAGAGTTTACTCCTGGCTATGCACTCAGAAATCACTCCTGGCTTGGGGGACCATAAGGGATGCTGGGGGATCAAACCGTGGTCCATCCTAGGTTAGCTGTGTGCAAGGCAAATGACCTACCGCTTCCACCACAGCTCCGGCCCCAGAAATACAACTTGAAGAAGTTTACAATTAGGGAACATCCAGCTATTCAAAATGTCCTAGTACAAGGCAGAATATGAGGGTTAAAAAAATAGTAAATGTAGCAGTTGAAAAGAGTACAGCAGGTAGGGTGCCTACCCTAGACACTGTCGATCCAGGTTTGATTTTTCCAGTATGCTATTTGGTACCCCAAGCCTCACCTAGAGTTATCCCTGAGCACAGAATCAGGAGCAAGGCCTAACACCAATGGGCATGGTCCCTAAACAAAACCAAACAAAAATTTAGTAGAATTTGAAGTATAAATTCTTAGTGAAGAGATCAGAAAGGCTGTCTGAATCACCAGAGTCATCTTTGGGGGTTTGGAGAGGATGGTGTGCAAAGAAAGAACAGACTTGGCAGAGGTTATAATTCTGCTAGTATTAATATGTAGAAAAATCACAAATTCAAGTGCTGACCGGAGTCAAGCAGATACAATATATCAATGAAGTACAAATTATGAACTCTTGGAAAGTCTGATTTGGTAGAGAAGTGGGTAGAAATGTTATTTCCTTCTATGCTACTTTAGAAAACACAACTAAGTCACACCATGATAAAAGAACAGCTAATGATAGGCAGCAATATCTGGGAGACAATATGGAATGGTGAATAGTATGGCAAGAATGCCTCATATATAGTGAGAGTTGGCAAACATATGTGTGTACTTCATGTGAGGGCATTTGGTATTGTGTACTGGGTGTTAACATATTTTCTATTTTGCTTTATTTTGTTTTTCCTGAAAAGCTAGGAACCTATACTTGACATAATATACTATTTAAGTATATGAAATTAATTTTAAACATTTAATTAATACTCTATTGCTCAACGTAGGTGAAGAAACAAATTATGCTTCAGAATTGGGACTGAGGGCAACTTAGTCAATAACTTCTGTTAAGGGTTTTGGAAAGGACCTTAATAGCAGAGGCCTGGAAAGGAATCCTACATAAAGTTTCTGATATTAGCACTTGGTTCCAAAAAATAGTCAGACATTAAGTTAATAGCAATCAATACAATGAGAGGAAACTGATTAATAAAGAGTGTAGGGGGTCGGAGAGATAGCACAGCGGTAGGGTGTTTGCCTTGTATGCACTCAATCCAGGACGAATGGTGGTTTAAATCCTGGCATCCTATATGATCCCCAGAGCCTGCCAGGGGTAATTTCTGAGCACAAAGTCAGGAGTAACCCCTGAGCGCCATCGGTTGTAACCAAAAACAAAAACAAAAGTGTAGACTACAGAAACAGACTGCATAGCTCAACTGAAACTCACAGTTCATTAGGGAAAATTATTTCACCTTTCCTTGTCTCAGTTTCTCTTCAATAAAATGGCATTGACTGGGGATGGAGAAATAGCACAGAGGTTAAAGCTTGCCTTGCATGTGGCCAACCCTATTCAACCCCTGGCACCAAACATGATCACCTGAGCAGCACCAGGAGTGATGCCTGAACAAAATCAAGTGTAGTTCCCTCAAACCATAGTAAAATAAAATGATACTGGCTTCACTGGGTGCTGGGAATTTAATAAATAATCTTCACTAACATATTCCATGTGATTATGGAGAGCTGTGACTCCACATACCAATGTAACGGTCTCTCTTGCCTTCTTTTCTAACCAGAAACAAAAAAGTATAGTTTTACTTGAATGAGTTAATTCATGCTCACATCTTTCTGAATTTGCAGTTGGACACTGAATCATATGTTTCAGATGAAATGATTCAAAAGAAATAAAAGGCATTCTTCATTTTAAAAATAAGTCACCTGAAGAAGTCATGTAATTGCAGATTCTTATGTCTGCATTGTCTTATAGAACAGAAAGGTCCCATATCTCTACTGTTTAGTAGAAATTCACTGAAACTCTATAAATAGTAGAATATTTAGCCAAGATACTGGCACCGACACAGTAAAGATACAAAACATGGCTGTTATCATAGGGATTACTCATGTTGCCTGTCTCTGTCACACCCACTTCCTGCCTGCATCTACCACATCCTTAACTCCTATCAACCACCAATCTGGTCCTTTTTCCATAGTTGCCCTTTTGTAAAAATTCATCTAAATAGCATCACAGAGTATTTAACCATTTAGGACTGCCATCATTCATTCACTCAGGAGACTGCCCCCATGATTTATGCCAATTGTTGTATCAATGGCTATTTCCTTTTAAATTGTTGAGTACTATTCAAGGACATGGCTATATAAAAATTTATTCTACCACATAGCCAATGAAAGACACAGTGCTGTTTCCATTTCTGGCTACCAAAAGCAGAACTACAGTAGGAGCAGAGAGATGGGATGGGGACTAAGGCACTTGCCTTGCACGTAGCTAGGATTTGATTCACATTATTGCAGTCTCCTAAGCTTAGGCAGAAATGATCCTTGAGAAGTGTCAGGAGGAAACCCTGAGAATAGCTGGGTATGGCCCCCAAACAAAACAAACATAAAAATAAGGCTACTATAAATATTCATGTGTGACTTTTGTTTTTAATATATGCCTTAATTTCTCTGAGATAAATACCCAGAAGATCAATTATTGGGTCATATAGTCGTTACATGTATATTGAGGGAAAAAAAAACCAGAAACAACCCTGGAAAACATTTTTCCAGACTATAATATTTTCTATAAATACCAACAATATCTAATAATCTAACTTACACATCCTTGACAGCATAAGGTATGTTGCTATTTTTTATTTTAGCTATTTTGTTAAGTGTGTAGTGATATCTCAATATAATTATAATTTGCATCTTCTTAGTGACTACGATATTGAATATATTTTCATGTATTATTTGACAACTATAGGCTATCTTTAGTGTCTATATTATTTTCTATTTCTTTTATTTTTGGGCCACACCCAGTGACACTCATGGGTTACTCTTGGCTATGTGCTCAAAAATCTCTCCTAGCGTGGGGGACCATATGGGACACCGGGTGATCAGACCTAGGCTAGCGTGTGCAAGGCAGACCCCACCACTTGCATCACTGCTCTGACCCCATGAGAAATTATTCTTACCATTACTGATTTGAGGATCATTCCCAAAGGGTGCTGGGAATCTAACCCAAAATTCCTCATATATGTAAGACAAGTGATTTCTTACTGAGATACATCCTGGGCTCAGATGGTACAGTTTTACCAGTGTTTTGTTAGAAACATGACTTGAAAATATTTTTTCCTACACTAACTTCCCCTTAACTCCATCGACAGAAAAGTTCAGTTTTCTTTCACTGAATGGCCATTCCTGGCACAGATGGTAAAGTTTTAGCAGTGCTTTGTTTGACATATGGCTTGCAAATATTTTTTCTGACTTAATAGCTTTCTTTTTTATTCCATTTACTAACAGGTTTAGTTTTCTTCACTGAATGGTTTTTGCATCTTTTATTTATATATTTACTTATTTATGTATTTTGGCTTGGAGGCCATACCCAGTGGGACTCATGTGTTTCTCCTGGTTCTGTATTCAGAAATTATTCTTGGCAGGCTTGGGAACCAAATGGGATGCTAGGGATTGAACCTAGGTGGGCAGCACGCAAGGCTAAAGCCCTACTCACTGTATTATCACTCTGGCCACTGGCTTTTGCATCTTTATCAAAATTTGGAATGTCTTTATGTTTAAATGAAGTCACATGGGGTAGCATTTTATTATAGATCAAATGTAGTAAGCTTAAGAGGTCACCATTTATTGAGAAGGAGATATTCGTATAGTAAGTAAGGCACTTATCTTGCATGTGGCTGGCCAGAATCTGATGTTTGGAATTGAATGGATCACCAAGTATGGTCCCTGGAGCCTCCCCAGGAGAGATTATTAAGCATAGAGCCTTTAGGAGTAAGCTGTAAGTATATCCAGGTCTGGCCTCAAAACAACAACAAATCTCCTTATATTATCTTAAATATCTGGAAGACAGAAACTTTCTGTGTAGGCAGAGGTGCTAGGGGAAAATAATTTTTTCTGGATTTTTCCAACTTCTATGTACTTCCTGAACATATAGACTTCTTTTTTGTTTGGTTTGTTTTGGAGCCATACCTAGTGACACTCAGTGATTACTCCTGGCTATGCACTCAGAAATTGCTCCTGGCTCGGGGGGACCATATGGGATAGAGGCGAGGTCCATTCTGGGTCAGTTGCGAGCAAGACAAATGCCCTACAGCTTGCGCCAATGCTACAGCCCCAACATCTAGACTTCTAACATTCTAATACCACTGTTTTTCCTTCCATGCTTCTTGGACATTCTCTCCATGTCAAAATCATTTGAGCTTGTGTGTGTGTGTGTGTGTGTGTGTGTGTGTGTGTGTGTGTGTGTGTGTGTGTGTGTGTGTGTTGAACATACCCAGCAGTACTTAGGGCTTATTCCTGGTTTTGTATTCAGGAATGACTTTTGGTTGGGGAACTATAAGTGCTGCGATGGCCTTGATCCAGGATCAATTGCATGCCAAGAGAAGTACCTTGTGTCTCCAGCCCTCCACCTCAAATTCTTAATTTATTAAGTAAAGAAATATACTTATAGGTACTCTAGATTGACGTGGCATTATTGGGGCCCATTATTTAGTAACCCACTCAGCACTTGCATTCATCATGATATCTTCCCAAATTTGCAAATTTTACAGCCATTGTTTCTTCAAGTACTTTTAGCTCCCTGTCCTTTTACTTTTCCTGGGATGACAATATGCACAGCTTAGATTTTTTTTTTTTCATAGTCACACAATCCCTGTGGCTCTGGCTTTGCATTTTTCTTGTGGCTATTTTCTCTGTTGTTTAGAATAGATTGGGTCACTTCTACTATTCTACCTTTAAAGGCATTTTTTCATTCCACTGTAATTTTTGCAGTTTAATTTTTTTCCAGTTTAAGATGCCCACTGTCTCTTCCATATAATTCCTATATGTTTGGCAAGATTTCCTATTTTTTTACTTGGATGAAGCATTTGTAAGTGGATCAGTAAAGCACTTCCAGTATGGTGGCTTAAAATTTCAGTCAAATAATTCTCACATCTCTGTCATTTTGGTGCCAGAATGATTTTTATAAATTTTGTATTTAGAACTCATTCTGGTTCTGAGTATGACAAGTGATTTGGGGTTGAAATCTGGACATTGAAATGTGGACAGTTTAAATTTAGACAGTGGATCTGGACATGCTGGAAGTTGGATTTAAATCTTTTTTTTTTTAATCTGCCTTCCTCTGAGATCACTTTGGCAAGAGAGGGGGAAGATGGCCATTACCTTCAGGTTAGGAAAAATCAAGTTTCTCTGGCACTGAGAAGGGGAGCCCAGTGCCCCTGGTGGCTGGGCAGGAAGGGGGTACTGCTTTTCCAGCAGATCCCACCAGTGCCTCCTTAATGAATCCATGTCCCTTCCAGTTTCCATTGACACTATCCCAGGGGTGAGTGGGGGATGGAATTCACATTCCTCACAGTTTTGGCCTATCCAGAAAAATTTAACTATAATTTTTAAATCTTGTTGGCTCTCTATCCCTCAGCCTTCATTGGCAACAGGTTGGTAAAGAGGGGGAACAAGGGCATGGAAAAGGAAGTGCCACTTTACTGCTTTGCAGGATGTTGGCCAAGATCCCAAATGCCTGTGCTAGGAAGTGGGGGCCCCTGCTTTTCTGGGACATTAACCTAAAATGCAGAAGGTGTTGTCTAGCTTATTTTCTAGCTTGTTTCTTCGAGGTGTCTCTTTTCTGGTCCTTGCACAAAAGACAAGTTTTAGTTGTTGGTATGGTTGCGACTGTTTCCACTTCCTCCTATTCCAAGACTGGAATATCTGAGGCACAATTCACCCAGGTAATCAGCTCTTATGCATTCCTATAGTCTGGAGGTCTTCAGATGATCTGCCTTCCCTTTTACTTTCTATAATTTTCCCTTTTTAGTTTTTGGATCACACCAACTACTTCTGCCTGTTTTCAGGCATCACATCTGACAGTGCTCAAGGAACTGTAAGTTGTGTCAGGGATTGAACTCAGGTAGGCCATGTGCAAGACAAGTGCCTCTTTTCTTCACTTTTCAGACTTATGTTTGCTTTGTTATAGAGCCTCTGTAGGTTTCAGGTGTCGTTTGTGGAAAATTAGAAAAAAATTATGTACTCAGAGTTAGAACTGAGATCTCCTTTGATTTTTCTATTAAAATGAAAAAAAATGCATTAAGCAAAACCTTCATCAATGAACAGAAAAAGGTTATTTGAATGAAATCAAGTCTAAAGACATATCAAGTTACCTTTGGAAATAAACATGCCATGCCTAATACCCCAATTTACAAAGACTACATTTTAAATGTTCTCAAAAAATTCTCAAGGGCTTTTAGTTACCTTTCTACTTCAAGATATTTCAATGGAAAGAAAAGAAGACTTTTCTGTGTGGGAGATGTTAGCTAACCATTTATCCGTAATACTGAGCTTTTTTCAAATATGGTTCTTTCTCCTATGTGTGTAATTACATGAACATGCTCTCTCCCAAACTGTCTCTATAAGAAGTATTTGTACAGGGCTTATGTACAATTTTTTACTTTAGGGGAAAGTAAGAGGGAGGACTACATCTGATTAAAATCAGGGCTTATTTCTGACTATGCTCAGGAATCCCTTCTAGAAGTGCTCAGGGGACCATATGTGGTGCTAACGACTGAACAGAGATGATTCATATGCAAGGCAAACCACCTTAACTTCTGTGTATATCTCTGGTTTCTTCTATGTGATTATATTCTCTGACAGCTTTTCTTCTAACTGTCGTCTTTATAGAATTTTAAAGAACTATCTAAATCTCTTAAGGAATGACATCCACATTAACTGGTGGCATTCACTATTAAAGGGCAGATAGGGTTCTAATACTGCTCTATTTTTGAAATCTGTCCTTTACTTTTGAGGTTTTAGAGCCAGAGGCAAAAGCATTGCAAAAGTTCAGTAAATTCTGCTTAAAACACATTGAGATGAAGTCTGTTCTCAGCAAAAATAATTTTTCACAGTTTAGCATGAACTTATTCTTAAGAAATTTTGTCTTAAGAAGTGTCAGAAAAAAATAAGGTACAGTAAGCAGCCAAAGTTGTGTACATTAAGACAACATTCCAACTGATGAAAGTACTTAAAGTTTAACTCTGAACAAAGATGACTATGAATTTACTTGGAATTGGTTCGGGTAAATCAGGGCCTGTGTTTCGTATTTCATTTGCCAATTAGGAGCAAGTAGTGATTCCTCAGAGAAGACTCTATATTCATACATTACCACTCCATAGAGCCATTTTCTCTTGTTGGGTGAACAGAAGGAAACTGCATGGTACAGTACTCAGTAAAATGTAAAATAAGGATTAACAAGCTATTCTGGAGACTTAGCAAAATTAGGCTTCATCAGCCAGCTTGACGCACAGCCAATTCAACAAAAAAGCAACCTAGAAAAAATACTCATGTGAAAAGTAGCACAAAAATTAAATAACTCACAGAAACATTAAAGTCAGGAAAAGGTGCATGGTGTTCCATAATTGATCAAATTTATGACCAGAATAATAGGAGTCCAGTTTCTACTCAATACACAAGTTCAAAGGAATTCACTGGCCCACAAAAATCTGCTAAGGAACTTAGCAGTTATAATACGCTCCATGATTTATTAACAGAAAGAATCACAAAAGATGATAGAAAGACTTATTTTCCCTCAGTATGAAAAAGACACAAAAGATCCCTATAAAAATCCAGGTATGGCAAAGACTAGCTCCAGCTGCCTAAAAGCTAATCAAATGAATAAATGTGGGATCTCCTTAGGCCAAATTTCATATAGAAAACTGTATTATTAATACCTTCAGGTTAGCTTAAGTGCACAGTTAATAGCTGAAGTCTTTGATGCTCAAAACCAAACCATGCTTTTATGTCACGTATGTTTTTTTAATATTTTTTCATTTATATTTTAATCCTTTATAGAAAGCAGCCCCATTTTTAAATTGGGTTGCTTTCTATGTGCTATTTAACAAAGAAATTTGCTCCATTTAATAACTTTTAAATAACCTGTGAAGTTAGTCAGGAGAAGACAGATACAGAATAAACTCCTTAATATGGAGGGTAGAAGGAAGCACAGTATGGAAATAACAATGGCCAAGGGTAATAGAACATAAGATCTGGTCTACAAAACTGAGCTCTCACAGGGAGATTGTAAGGGAATTGGAGTAAAGCAGCTACTATGGTGCACAGTATAGTGATGGAACATGATATTCATGAAATCCAATCATTGATTGGAGCATTGAAAATCACAGTGCCTTAAATAAAAATTAAAAAAAAATAAAGAGAAAGAGAAAACTAAATTCAACATGTTTTGTGACTTTATAAAAATCATCAAATTGCACGTTTTTTATTGGCTGTTGTTGATTTTGCCATGCTGGTGTCAGAGGCCTGAACCAACTGATGCTCAGAGTATCAAACCTGGTGGTGCAAGTGACACCAAAGAAAGAACAAAGCCAGGGCTTCATATGTGCAGGAAGCATGTACTGCCTCCCGAACCACAATCCTAACTCCTGAATTCCATATCTTATTATTTTCTGAGGGACAGGGTCACCTCAAGAAAAGCTTTCAATAACTCCAGAAAATGTTCTGAGAACTGTGTGGTCAGCCTCATGCAAGGCAAGCACCTGCACTATCTCTCCAGCCTTGAACTGGAACTAGTACAATTTTGAAGGGGTAGAATCTTATGAGTTACACCTTAATAGATTGGGTAATTTGGGGGGGGGAGTTGGGCCACACCCGGTGATGCTCAGAGGCTACTTCTGGCTATGTGCTCAGAAATTGCCAGGAGGATCTAACCGAGGTCCATCCTGAGTCAGCCACATGCAAGGCAAACACCCTTTTGCTACACCATCACGCTGGACCCATGAAATGCATTCTTCCATTGAATTACCATGAGATACACAGCTGCAAAGTTGTTCATGATCCAGTTACAGACATACTAGTCATGTGCCTTCACTAGTGCAGATTTACCCCCGCTAATATCCTCAGTTTCCTTCCTGTCCTCCTCTCTACATTCCCTCCTGCCTACCTCTGTGACTGACAACCCCCCCTTTAGACACTATGATTTGCTATATTTTAATGAAGGGGTAAAACGCATATCACTTTGTCCCCTTTTACAGCACCCATTTCTTTTTTTGTTTGTTTGCTTTTGTTTTGGGGCCACACCCAGTGATGCTCAGGGGTTTCTCATGGCTTTGTGCTCAGAAGTTGTTCCTGGCTTGGGGGACCATATGGGACACCGGGGATCAATACCAGGTCCATCTTGGGTCAGCCACATGCAAGGCAAATGCCATACCGCTGCAATATTGCTACGGCCCCTGCAGCACCCATTTCTTATCCAGATTTGCTCATCACTGTCAGTATCACTGTCAGTATTCCCTTCTCTGTTCTAACTGCACTTAACCACCACTATTTGTGGCCAGCTTCCTACCATGGATTGGTCCTCTTGGGCTTTGTCCCTGTGCATTTGGACATTATTACCGTACTTATTTTTTTAAATGAGTATGATCAATCTATAACTATCCTTCTCTCTATGACTCATTTTACTCAGCATATCACTCTCTATATCCATCCATATATAAGAAAATCTCATGACATTTTCCCCTAACATTTTTCCTACTAGCTGTGTAGTATTCCACTGATGTAGATGGACCACAGATTCTATATCCACTCATTTGTTCAAGGGCACTTGGAATTTTTTCTAGGCTATATTCCTAGAACTGGTATTTCGAAGTCATATTGGTAAAGTGATTATTTTAATAAAAATAACAAGATGGGGTCAGAGCAATAGTGCAGCCGTAGAGCATTTGCCTTGCACATGGCAGATCTAGGACTGACCCCGATTCAATCCCCCAGCAGCCATTTGTTCCCCCGAACCGGAAGCGATTTTTGAGCACATAGCCAGGAGTATCCCCTGAGTGTCACAGGGTGTGGCCCAAAAAGCAAAAATAAATAAATAAATAAATAAATAGGCTTTTCATAAGAGGATATAAAATAGGTTACAAAAGAGAAACTACTTGAAGCATAATAATAAAATAATTATTATAATGAATAATATTCATACCTCGATAAAAATATACAAACAATCCAACATGAAATAGTCAAGAGATATAAAGAGGCCTTTCACAAGGATCAGAAATACAAAGTGCTTCTGGAATATAGGAAAAAGTGCTGCACTTCACTGATAATCAGGAAAATGCAAATAGATCCCTAACTAGATATCATTTCTTATTAAACAGACAAACAAATTAACAGAAATGATAATATGCTGTGGTATACATGAGACATATCAAAAAATCCGTATTTGGAGGCAAATCAGATGTGACTTTGGAAGTCCTAGGCTTTTGGATGGGGGTGACGGTGCAGTAGTCTTGTACATAGAAGCTATAAAAGCTATAAAAGCTAAAACTATTACAACAATGTTATCCAAATCAACAATAAAAGTTTCAGGGTGTAGGATGTGCGCCTTGCATATGGCCCACCAAAATTTGATCCCTGGCATCCCATTTGTTTCCCCTAGCAATGTTGCGAGTAATTTCTGATTGCAGAGTTAGGAGTAATCCCTGAGCATTGTTGGATATGGCCCATCCACTCCCCCTAAAATTCTGAATTTTCATTTGCATAGCAAAGGACCAATTGAAAGAACCATGCTCAAAAAAAGGTGTTTATTGCCCATGAAAATGAATGTGTCTATAATTGATGAGCAAGTTTTGGATGTTTTGAAGCAAGTCAGGTTCTCCTTTTTACATTTTTAAATAGTTATAAAAATAAAAAATTAGAAGGAATCACAATGGAAACCATAAAAGTTCTGCAAAACTGAAAATACATTTCATATGGCTATTTACAGAAACACTTTGCCAACCCTGTTTCAAAGCCACTCTGACACATTCCCTAACATGTTGCCACCAGCATGTACTACCAGTACATGTGTGAAGAGCTTACACTTCAATGTCACTTAAACAACACAAGTTATAGCACCGACATCAAAACATAAACTGTGTTTGTAAGAGAATAGACCAATAAATTCAAATGTCCATCAACAGGACTTTGAATCCACTGTTCAACAGTTGTACAAAAGAACTCTATTCAGCAAAAGGACAGCTGGGGGGTCACGAAGGGACCTGGGGCAAGGGTGAGATTGGCACGATGGTGGTGCCTTAACACTGGAAGCCCAGAACTTACATATTATCGCAAAAGGAGAATGGACTACAACTAGATACAATGCACACACAGATCAAAAACAAATGAGTGAAGGAAGCAAGTAAGTTATAAGATTCACAAATCAAATTTCAGTTACATAAAATTTAAACTCCCCCAGGCCATAGCAGTTGAGCAAGTGGTGGGGCATTTGCCTTGCATGTGCTAACCTAGGACAGACCATGGTTCAATCCCCCGGCATCCCATATGGTCCCCCAAACCCGGAGCAATTTCTGAGTGCAGCGCCAGGAGTAACTCCTGAGCATCACTGCAGAGAACCAAACCCTGCAACCAATGGTTTGGAGAGCTACATGAATGTCACTGGAACTTGAGCACACAACCAGTGCTGCTAAAGACATGAAGGCAGTTCAGCTGTCTGCTGCCCACCAGAATCCTAAAGAATGAGATGGCTATAGGAAAGGACAGGTATTGTAAGCTCTTTGGTTCTACTGAGGAACAGTGGAAAAAAAAAAAAGATCAAAAGCTTACTCCCAAATCACTTAATCACCCCACATTATATTAAAAATAGTTCTATGATCAGAAGAGAGCTTTGGATTTGGATTTTGGATTTGCACTTCTTTGATTATCTATAATTTACAAACCATTTTCCTCCTAAAAGAACCTGAAATAGCCTGAGTGGTGTGTAAGTTCATGGAGAAAAGTACCAGGCAAAAGTAGAGCTCTATGTGGTTATATTAATTTACTGTCACCAGACAGCAATGTTATTTTTATAGAATAGAAGCCATTTATTATTTTAAAAAAATGTAGTTCTTAGCTCAGTCATTGCCTGAGTATTCTCTTTCGCCTATATTTTCTTCCGATGCCTATTACAAGAGTTACAGGCATTAGGAGTAAATAGAAAAATGGCCATCATTTCTTTAGGTCTATTCAAAGGAAAAAACTGGGTAAGAAGAGTTGTAGAAATAGAAAGTGCTAAGCATTTATTTATTTATGTATTTATTTATTTATTTATTTAACTTTTTATTTGTTTTGAGCCATACCTGGCAGTGCTTAAGAATTAGCTTTGGAAGAGTTTGGGGAAACATATGTGATGCTGGGTATTGAACTGATGATAGCCGCATGTAAGACATGTGTCTTTATCTTTGTATAGTTCTGAGCCCAAGTGTTAAGTTTTAAAAAGAAATCAATGGTCCAGGAACTTGGCTCCATGGTAGACATAGCCTTCCATGCATGAGGTCATAAGCTATATTGTTGGCAATGACATGCATGCCGAGGGCTGCCCTGGCAGCATTGCTTGTTTTTTATGATACCTGACATCACAATACAGTGTGTGTGATCTCCTGCACATCACAGTCATGTGTGTATATGAGAGAGAAAAAGAGAAAGCAAGAGAGAGCAAGAATGAGAAAGAAGAAGAGAGCAAGAGAGAGTTTTCAAGTACCAGTAATGAAGGGTACAACCCCTGAAAAGCACCATCAGTTTGTGACTCTGGTCAGTATAAGAACACAGGCAACAACAAAATGAGGTGAAAATCATGATAAAATACAAAAGAAACTCAAACCAAAACACCACCACTGAAAGAAGCCGGAAGTAGGGGGATTGTAGGGTGGGGAAGCTAGTCTTAACAGGTTTATGGAAAAGTAGAAAATATAAAATGAGCATAAAAGTGATTGTTAAAAAATAATGTAAAAATATGCAAGGTCCTATACAAATTAAAAAGACATATTGGTCATCCCTTCTGAAGAAAAAAGAGAAATCAGCAAAAAAAAATTGTCTTTCTTGGCACTAGTAGCTGGTCTATTTGCTTTTAGTTTCTTGAAAAGGCATTGTTCCAAATTCTTACTGTTCTGTCTTGAAATTCAATATGCTAAATTAATTTTGCAAGTGAAGATTTATCACAACTCTGTCAAAGAATTGAAAGAGTCTGAGCTTGTATCCAAATTGTTAGCTTACAAATCGGTCTGACACATTTTTATAGCTGCTATATGAAGACACAAGATTCCTGGGTCAGGGCAAGGAATTGTACCTCTGGCACAGAGTAAGCAGCTAAAGTTCATGTTCCAGCATTTCTGCTTGGTTCCCAAGTCTCTGCAGTGGAGAGTGAGGTAGGCATTGTGTAAGCAGGGGCTTTGCATAGCACAGAGAAAACACTTGAGTCTGAAGAACATGGGTCAGTCATAATAGAGCCCTGTATTAGAAAAAGGCATCTTTATTATACTGAACAGTGGGCAAACCTAAGCTTTGCTTTGGAAGGAGATACTCTATCTTCTAGAATTGTACATTTTACAAGTCTTTTTGACAAGACAGTCAAGACAAATTGCAGTTAGGGCTTTTATTCCTAGAAATGCTGGAATGTGAAGTATCCTACCTAGTATTCTCATTTTAAAAATAAGTCCTGTGGACCAGAGAGCTAGTACTGAGCAACACATTTGCTTTGCAAGTTCCATCCCTGGCACCACTTATGGCCCCTTGAGCACTATCATCCCTGAGCACAAAGCCAGAGTAAACCTTGAGCACAGAAATGTCCTCCAAACCAAAACAAACAGCAACAACAAAAAACTCATGAAGAAGACTGAAATTATAGATTAATCTGGGGAAGGAAAGCATCTTTCAAAGTTGAGTTTCTCAGCCCATGAACACTGTATAGCTTTTCATTTATGTTTTTATGTGCCTCAGTAATATAGTGTAATCTCATCAAAAACATAAACTCATCAGTATGTTCTATTCTTATGTCCCTAATAGTTTTTAATGCTGATCTATAGCCTTTTTCTATTATTTAAGACAATCCCTTGCATATTAAAACACAATAATGATGTATACCAGATTCTCTTGGACTCTGTTAGATAAATTCTGGCATTCCCCTTATACTATAGCAACCCACAAGTATTCCATAAATATTCAGTGAGTACCTTATCTTATGTTCTTTGAGTAAACTATCAAAACAGCTAAGCATTTATAGAGCTCTAGGTGCCAGGCTCTGTCCTATTGTTTTTTCTGTAGCAACTCTTCTATTTCTCAAAAGCTCTACAAGATCAGATCTGTGATTTAGAGGAGGACAATGAAAAAGGTAGAATGTGTAGCTTACCCAAGATTGCACATTGAAGATGTGCAAGAAGATGCAAAATGCCCTCGTAAACATATGAATGTAAAAATATCAAATTTTGATTAATACCGACTTCCCTACCCAGTAGAGTGTTTCTGATATTTGTGGAAATGGAATTGTGGGTTTTGAGTTCAGAAGCATAAATTGGAGTTCTTCCCACAAATCTAGCTTTTCTGGTGTATGTAGGTATGTCACACCCCCACTGTAAGTTTCATTTTCTCTGCCATGAAAAAAATGCTGCTTACTATATCAATTTTTCAGGTTTAGAAGGGGAAGCAAGGGGCCGGGCGGTGGCGCTGGAGGTAAGGTGCCTGCCTTGCCTGCCTGCGCTAGTCTAGGACGGACCGCGGTTCGATCCCCCGGCGTCCCATATGGTCCCCCAAGAAGCCAGGAGCAACTTCTGAGCGCATAGCCAGGAGTAACCCCTGAGCGTCACAGGGTGTGGCCCAAAAACCAAAAAAAAAAAAAAAAAAAAAAAGAAGGGGAAGCAAGTTAGAAAATGATAACAAATTGTGCAAAATGTCATAAAATATAGGCAATTTAGGTGTAAAGTATTATAAAAAATGTAGGTACTTTTCCTTGCTCTCCTGTATAACCAGTGTCCATTGAATACATATGTACATATATATATGTATATATATATATATATATATATATCATTCTCTCCATTCTTCATTCCTCACTTTTTATTTTTTTATAGTTTTTGTGCTTTATTTTTCCAATACTAGGATCAAACCAGAGTTTCAAATATGTGAATCATATATTCTATTACTGAACCACAGCCTCTATCTCCATTCATCCTCATATTTTTCCTTGGGAGGGGGCAATGAGACACATCCAACATTACTTAGAACTTACTCTTGTCTCTTTGCTCAGGAATTATCTCTGATGATGTTTGGACTAGATATGAGGTGCCAGAGATTATTCCAGGGTTAGCCACATGCAAGAAAAGCACTTTACTCCCCTACTATTTCTCTGCCCTATTCAGCCCTCCATCTCATTTTTTTAAACTTCAGCTCATTTCAGATTAATACAGCAAAAATGTTAAATTCCACATGACACACTATGAAAATAATAATAAGAATTGCTGTCTGCCTTCAATTAATTTATAGTCCATCTGGAAAAAGTGAGACCTCTACCAAGTAACAGAGCATGAGATTCCCTTAAAAGGTCTATAAATGAACATCAGTGGAACTGCAAGCAAAGGCTATTAAAACAGCTAAGATGAAAATGGCTGGGAGGACACCAGGCGGGGAAAATCCGCGAAAGTACACCGGCCCAGTGGGGCTCAGCTGTGAAAGACTGTGAGTGTGACCTGTCTATGTCTGTCTACTGTCCTCTTGCGTGAAACTCTTGCGAGTGGGGCAAAAAGAGGCTCAGAGGAGCACGGCCGCTCCGCTTCGCTACGCGGCCGTGCACTCTTTCTAAGGAAAGAACTCCATTGCAACAAGAAGGAAAAATCACACTAAGAACGGCGCTATATCACAGAAGCAAACATTTCTCTCTGGACTGTCTTCTCTGTTGCATGCTCGGGCCTAAGATTTGACCCAGTGTGAGGCTTCATCCACGGAGGACTCCCCTCCCTTAGAGGCAAGTCAGCCCATCCAGAAAGGGAGGAGCCAGAGGAGTGTGCTGCCTACATCATATAGACAATGAATACCACTACAACACGTAGAAAAACCCACAATACAAATGTGACAATGGGGAAACAGCGCAGGCCAGCATCAGACATAGAGAATGAAGATGACAATTCTGAGGACCAGATAATGACTGAACAACTAATCAACCTCTCAGATAAGGACTTTAGACTAGCAATATGGAAGGTGCTCAACAGACTCCAAGAAACCATGGATCGAGTTGAACAGAACACTAATAAGAACCAAGAAAATATGAAGGCAGAAATGACAAAACTCCAAACTGAAATAACATGTCAACTAACAGGCCTGAAAAACTCAGTAAACGAAGTGAATGACAAAATGGATAAGCTCTGGGACAGGGTATCAGAAGCTGAGAATAGACTTGGTGCTGTGGAAGATGAGATACATAACAATTCCATACAGCAGGAGAGATTGGACAAAAAACTTAAAGCAAATGAGCAGACAATGGAAAAATTAGTCAAAGAATGGGAACAGACGAAAATAGAAGTTTATGATAAGATCAACAGAAACAACTTAAGAATCATTGGAGTCCCAGAGACCCAGGAAGAAAATTTCCAGGAAGAATCAATGGTCAAGAACATCATTAAAGAGAAACTTCCAGAGCTAAAGAATATATGTGATCAAATCCTGCATGCCCGAAGAGTACCAACCAAAAGAGACCCCAGAAAAACCACCCCAAGACACATCCTAGTCACAATGACAAATCCCACAGATAGAGACAGAATTCTGAAAACAGCAAGATCAAAAGGGGAAATCATGTTCAAGCAAGCTTCCCTGAGATTTACAGCAGACCTGTCACCAGAAACGCTCAATGCCAGAAAGCAGTGGTGGGATATTGTGACAAGACTGAATGAAATGAATGCTTCACCCAGAATACTATACCCAGCAAAACTCACTTTCCGGTTTGATGGAAGAATACATGGTTTCACAGACAAAAAACAGCTCAGAAACTTCATAGACACAAAACCAGTCTTAAGAGAAAAACTGAAAGACCTAATCTAAGACAAGACTACCCAAAAGACACACCAAATTTTGAAATAAAGATGGCGTTAAATCCCAGGACAATTCTTTCTCTCAACGTCAATGGACTAAATGCACCAGTTAAGAGACACAGAGTGGCTAAATGGATCAAAAAACTCAATCCAACCTTCTGCTGCCTACAAGAAACGCACCTGAATAGTCAGAACAAACATAGACTCAAAATAAAAGGCTGGAGAAAAGTTATCCAAGCAAACAACACCCATAAAAAAGCTGGAGTGGCCATACTAATATCAGATAATGCAAACTTTATACTCAGGAAGGTTGTAAGGGACAAAGACGGACATTTTATATTAATCAAGGGGTACGTAGAGCAGGAAGAATTCACTCTCCTAAACATATATGCACCGAATGAGGGGCCAGCAAAATATTTAATACAACTGTTGACAAATCTGAAAAATAATATCAACAACAACACAATAATTGTGGGGGACCTTAACATGGCTTTGTCAACACTGGACAGGTCAACCAGACTGAAACCCAACAAGAATATACTAGACCTGAGGAGAGAAATGGAAGAAAAAGGCCTAGTGGATATATATAGGACACTCCATCCCCAGAAACCTGGATACACATTCTTCTCCAATGTACATGGGACATTCTCCAGGATAGACTACATGCTGGCACATAAAACATACCTCCATAAGATCAAGAGGATAGAAATTTTGCAGACTACCTTCGCTGACCACAAGGCTCTGAAATTATTTGTGAACTCCAAAGGGACTCAGAAGAAACACTTTAACACCTGGAAGTTAAACAGCCTCATGCTCAATAACCAGTGGGTCCGAGATGAAATCAAGGAGGAAATAAAAAGGTTCCTGGAAACAAATGACAATAAAGACACAAACTCTCAGAACTTATGGGACACAGCAAAAGCAGTACTGAGAGGAAAATTTATAGCTTTGCAAGCACACATCAGGAAGGAAGAAGGAGCTTACCTGAGTAGCTTAATGACACAGCTAATAGAACTAGAAAATGCTCAACAAAAGGACCCAAGAACAGGAAGACAGAAGGAAATAACAAAGCTGAGAGCAGAAATCAACGAAGTGGAAACTCAAAAAACAATCCGAAAGATCAACGAAAGCAGAAGTTGGTTCTTTGAAAAAATAAACAAGATTGATAGACCACTGGCAAACCTAACAAAGAAAGAGAGAGAGAGAAACTTGATAACTCGTATCAGGAATGAAAAAGGAGAGATCACTACTGATATGACAGAGATTCAAAGGGTAATCAGAAACTACTTTGAAAAACTCTACGCCACTAAAAATGAGAACCTGGAAGAAATGGATAAATTCTTGGACTCTTATAATCTTCCACGGTTGAAGGAAGAGGATGTAGCATATCTAAACACCCCCATCACCATTGATGAAATTAAAACAGTAATCAAATGTCTGCCGAAAAACAAAAGCCCAGGTCCAGATGGATTCACTAATGAATTCTATCAAACTTTCCAAGAGGAACTACTGCCAATCTTGGCAAGACTCTTTCATGAAATTGAACAAACAGAAACACTCCCAAATAGCTTTTATGAAGCCAACATCACCTTGATACCTAAACCAGACAGAGACGCTACCAAAAAAGAAAATTACAGACCAATATCACTGATGAATGCAGATGCAAAGATCCTCAACAAAATCCTGGCAAATAGGATTCAATGCCTCATTAAGAAGATCATCCACTACGATCAAGTAGGTTTCATCCCAGGAATGCAAGGCTGGTTTAACATCCGTAAATCTATCAACATAATACACAACATCAATAACAAGAAAAATAAAAACCACATGATCATATCAATAGATGCAGAGAAAGCATTTGATAAGGTCCAACACCCATTCTTGATCAAAACTCTCAGCAAGATGGGAATGGAGGGAACCTTTCTCAATATAGTGAAGGCCATCTACCACAAGCCAGTGGCAAATATTATCCTCAATGGAGAAAAACTGAAAGCCTTCCCTCTAAATTCTGGCACAAGACAAGGCTGTCCTCTCTCACCACTCCTATTCAACATAGCACTGGAAGTACTTGCTATAGCGATTAGGCAAGAAAAGGATATCAAGGGAATCCAGATAGGAAAGGAAGAAGTCAAGCTCTCACTGTTTGCAGATGACATGATACTCTACTTAGAAAACCCTAAAGACTCTATCAAAAAGCTTCTAGAAACAATAGACTCATATAGCAAGGTGGCAGGCTACAAAATTAACACACAAAAATCAATGGCCTTTCTATACACCAACAGTAATAAAGAAGAAATGGACATTAAGAAAACAACCCCATTCACAATAGTACCACACAAACTCAAATATCTTGGAATCAACTTGACTAAAAATGTGAAGGACCTATACAAAGAAAACTATAAAACTCTGCTCCAAGAAATAAGAGAGGACACACGGAAATGGAAACACATACCCTGCTCATGGATTGGCAGGATTAACATCATCAAAATGTCAATACTCCCCAAGGCATTATACAGATTTAATGCCATCCCTCTAAAGATACCCATGACATTCTTCAAAGAAGTGGATCAGACACTTTTGAAATTCATTTGGAACAATAAACACCCTCGAATAGCTAAAGCAATCATTGGGAAAAAAGAATATGGGAGGAATTACTTTTCCCAACTTTAAACTGTACTACAAAGCAACAGTTATCAAAACAGCATGGTATTGGAATAAGGATAGGTCCTCAGATCAGTGGAATAGGCTTGAATACTCAGAAAATGTTCCCCAGAGATACAACCATCTAATTTTTGATAAAGGAGCAGGAAATCCTAAATGGAGCAGGGAAAGCCTCTTCAACAAGTGGTGTTGGCACAATTGGATAGCCACTTGCAAAAAATTAAACTTAGACCCCCAGCTAACATCATGTACAAAGGTAAAATCCAAATGGATTAAAGACCTCGATATCAGCCCCAAAACCATAAGATATATAGAACAGCACATAGGCAAAACACTCCAGGACATTACAGGCATCTTCAAGGAGGAAACTGCACTCTCCAAGCAAGTGAAAGCAGAGATTAACAGATGGGAATATATTAAGCTGAGAAGCTTCTGCACCTCAAAGGAAATAGTGCCCAGGATACAAGAGCCCCCCACTGAGTGGGAGAAACTATTCACCCAATACCCATCAGATAAGGGGCTAATCTCCAAAATATACAAGGCACTGACAGAACTTTACAAGAAAAAAACATCTAACCCCATCAAAAAATGGGGAGAAGAAATGAACAGACACTTTGACAAAGAAGAAATACGCATGGCCAAAAGACACATGAAAAAATGTTCCACATCACTAATCATCAGGGAGATGCAAATCAAAACAACGATGAGATACCACCTCACACCCCAGAGAATGGCACACATCACAAAGAATGAGAATAAACAGTGTTGGCGGGGATGTGGAGAGAAAGGAACTCTTATCCACTGCTGGTGTGGGAATGCTGTCTAGTTCAACCTTTATGGAAAGCGATATGGAGATTCCTCCAAAAACTGGAAATCGAGCTCCCATACGATCCAGCTATACCACTCCTAGGAATATACCCTAGGAACACAAAAATACAATACAAAAACCCCTTCCTTACACCTATATTCATTGCAGCTCTATTTACCATAGCAAGACTCTGGAAACAACCAAGATGCCCTTCAACAGATGAATGGCTAAAGAAACTTTGGTACATATACACAATGGAATATTATGCAGCTGTCAGGAGAGATGAAGTCATGAAATTTTCCTATACATGGATGTACATGGAATCTATTATGCTGAGTGAAATAAGTCAGAGAGAGAGAGAAAAACGCAGAATGGTCTCACTCATCTATGGGTTTTAAGAAAAATGAAAGACACCCTTGTAATAATAATTTTCAGACACAAAAGAGAAAAGAGCTGGAAGTTCCAGCTCACCTCAGGAAGCTCACCACAAAGCGTGATGAGTTTAGTTAGAGAAATAACTACATTTTGAACTGTCCTAATATTGAGAATGTATGAGGGAAATGTAGAGCCTGTTTAGGGTACAGGCGGGGGTTGGGTGGGGAGGAGGGTGATTTGGGACTTGGGTGATGGGAATGTTGCACTGGTGATGGGTGGTGTTCCTTTTATGACTGAAACCCAAACACAATCATGTATGTAATCAAGGTGTTTAAATAAAAAAAAAATTAAAAAAAAAAAAAAAAGAAAGAAAGAAAGAAAGAAAGAAAGAAAGAGAGAAAGAAAGAAAGAGAGAGAAAGAGAGAAAGAGAGAGAAAGAGAGAAAGAAAGAGAAAGAGAGAAAGAAAAAAGAAAGAAAGAAAGAAAGAGAAAGAAAGAAAGAAAGAAAGAAAGAAAGAGAGAGAAAGAAAGAAAGAAGGAAGGAAGGAAGGAAGGAAGGAAGAAGAAAAAAAAAAAAAAAAAAAAAAAAGAAAATGGCTGGGAGGGGCTGGAATGATAGCATAGAGGTAGGACATTTACCTTGCATATGGCTTATTCAGGATGGGCCTAGATTCGATCCCCGACATCCCTTATGGTCCCTCAAGCCAGGAATGATTTCTGAGCACACAGCCAGGAGTAACCCCTGAGTGTCACCGGATGTGGCCCAAAAACAAAACAAACAAACAAATAAAGAAAAAAAGGCTGGATACTCAGACACAGCACCTCTGAGAAAGGGATCTGTGAGAAGTCACGTGCTCTTTCTCTCCAAGTATTTCCTGAAAATTGAGGAGCAGATTTAGACAAAATTCTGCTTCCTTTGGGGCTAGAGAAACAGTACAGCAGGCAGGGCATTTTTCTGGCACATGGCTAATCCTGGTTTAGTTTGATCACTGGCATACCAAATACTCTCTGAGCACAGAGCCAGAGTAAGCAGAGATCATCTGGGTGTGGCCTAAAATTTTTAAGAAATTAAAAAAGAATCATGCTTCCCTAAAACTCACCTGTTGAATCCCTAACCTTGAATCTCAGAATAGGATTTTATTTAAACAGAGGACCTTTAAAGATATATTAAGTTAAAATGAAGTTCCTTGGGGGACAGATATAGCACAGGAGGAAAGGCATTTCCCTGGTGCTGGGCCAGCTCTTGGTTCAATTCCACCACACAGCATATGGTTTCCAATACTGAAAGGAGTGACTCCCAAGCAGAATGAAGAGTAAACCCTGAGACAATAATCCCAAATTAAAAAATAAAAAGGTCATTTAGGGTTGTTGAAATCCAACATGAGAAGTGTCACTATATGAAGACTGGGACGCAAAGAGAGAATTCAGGGGTTGGCTTGCACAGAGGATGGTAGTGTGGAGATAACTAGAAGCAGCAAGCAATCCAAGGAGAGAAGTCTCACAGAAACCTGACTGACAGGTGGTGGCCAGACTCCAAACCAAAAAGTCAGTCATTCATTTCTGTTGCTTCACCCAATTTGGGCTATTATATTATGGAAGTCCTAGCAAATATATCCAGTGGGAGCCCAAGCATAATATAGCCATGGCTTACTGAAATTCAGGCCAATCCCAGTTCCATTATGAAATTAAATCTTCCAGATAAATGCATTCGATCCTATACCAACCAAAGAAAACTGGCCTAGAGCTTCTTCGTCTTCCTTTCATGTGGGGGTAAGAGGTAATTTATTTAAGTAAATGTATTTTCAAGGCAGCCTTTAAACAAGATTTCTAATTATCAGCGTGCTTTTCACTCTGCAACCCCCCTCCACCTCTTCAACATCATTTTCACAACTCTTACTTCAAGAGCCACTTAAGAAATAAATGATTCATGACAACTGAAAGCAGGAAGATTCTCTGTGAAGCTTAATGGTTGGGTTTCTAGGACTATGGGTGGTTTTAGAAATATACAACCCCCTTCGCCCTCTTAACTTCTTTTATGGAAAAAAAAAACGGCAGAAAAACACAGCTAGATAAAATACCTCTTCTTTGCAATATAGATTTGCCCCATCGGCCTCTTAAGTACACAATGTAACTTTCCCCTTGCAGAAAAGAAAAGCAATAAAAATATGAGCATTTTGGATTTTTATCGCCAGAGGGGATATACTGCATCCTAAACTGAGAGGCAGATCTTGTTTAGTGATAAGATACATCCGGTTCCTGAAGGCTTTTTCTAATATGGAGGACCGCCTCCCTCTTTTGCTTTCTCCCTTTACATGCAGGCAAGACTATCTTCGAAAGGGACAGATTGCTTTGCCAGCCATCAAGAGCTCCAGCAGTGTAACCCTAGGCCAGATGTTCATGCCTTTGTCCTTATTTATAACCAAAACATTACTCTCCCTATGTCCAGATGAGGACACAGTGGGACATCTTGGCAACAACACAGTTCTAGGCAACATCTCTCTAAGATTGGTCTAGAGATTTCATACATCAGTTTCGTGGGTGCTAAGAAAGCATCATGTCCCGTTCTTTGTCCCTACAAAACAATGCTTTTTTTTTACCCCAAATACTTTAAAAAATAATTTCAGTCTACTTTCCTTGCCAGACTGAGAGGTTGGATCTGGACAGAGGCCAGGAGAGAAGGGCTGAAAATGGAGCCCAACATAGTTGCATGCAGTCAGCATGCTCTCTCTCTCCCCAGGCAGGTACTCTAGGGTTTCAGTATTTGAGCTCTAGCAGGAGCCCCATTGTTTTTGGCTCTGGCTTTGATTCTGGCCCGAGTTCATCTTGCTTTGTTTGTTTGGAAGAGGGATACATCCATCTGCTGATGTTCACAGGCTATTCTCACAAGTACGCGGAGGTCATTCCCAGTGTCACTTGAGAAGCCTAGCAGTACCAGATATGATCCTGGGTCTCTGCATGCATGTACCATGGCCCAAGGGGCTCTTGACTCCCATCCTTTTTTATATTCTGCTGCTCATGAGAAAATGTGACAGAAGTATAATTTCTATAAACTGATCCCTCCCTCATTAAAGAAAGCTGATGCTTAGATCATTTCCAGAATTTCAGAGTAGTTTGCAAAAGGAAGCACTTCTTCATCTGACATATTAGATGACGGTTCTTGATTTTCCGTAAAAGTCACGTCATTAAAAATAGCTGTGCGTTGTATTATGACTATCCAAATCACCTCACTTAGAAATGTCCCACTTACTGATTAAAATTTTGTTTTGGAAATGAAATTTCCTTCAGCATAAAGCAGTTGAGTAGATGGGATTAGAAGTCTTTCTCTCTGTATGATTATGCTCAGCCACTTTGGAAACAGGACCAACGCAGTCCATCTTGGGAACAGAAAATGCAAAGATGAGGGAGACAAGCCGAATGCACCCCCTTCTGAATATAGATTCTTCCCTGGATCAGAAAAGATTAGAGTCCCACAGGTCCCTGAGGAATCAAAGGAAACTGACTAGATGGCAGTTTTGATTTTAGAAATGCCTCCTATTCTCCTCCAAGTTCAAAAAAATCATGTTGCATGCACAAGTCACCCATCTTTCTCATGTGAGGGAAAAAAATCTCTACTTTGGCACCTCAAATGCATCTTTGGCTATTTTTCCAGAAAGTGAATGAGCAGCTGATAAGGAAAGAGAGTGCTGGCTTGAGTTTTCAGAGTTACAAAACAGAAACATGGAAATGGTTGGCTGCAAGGCATGGGGCCCAAGTTATGAAAGGAAAGCCAGGCCCCCAGCGACCAGCCTCAGAAGTAGATGAATAGAGACTTCAGTCCATATGGTCTCCAGCCTGCCGCAGACATATGGCTGTCAAAAGGTTACTGATAAGAAGAGGAGTGTGCTTGTGTGGTGAAAACCACAACAAATGGACAGGCCTACGTCCCACTCACCCAAACCCATTGCCCTGAATGGAACCTCAAATTTACACAGACTGGCACTGGTGGTTCCCAGCAGGGGCTCCCACTTGATATGGCATTATTAACAACCTGTTAAGAAGAGGCAAGGGAGGGGCCGGGAAGGTGGCGCTAGAGGTAAGGTGTCTGCCTTGCAAGCGCTAGCATAGGACGGACAGCGGTTCGATCCTCCGGCGTCCCATATGGTCCCCCCAAGCCAGGGGCGATTTCTGAGCGCATAGCGAGAAGTAACCCCTGAGTGTCAAATGGGTGTGGCCCAAAAACAAAAAAAAATAAATAAATAAAAAGAAGAGGCAAGGGAGTACTAAAACTGGTGGCTATCATGCTGTCTCTATCACCTGGGGACTCTTCAGAACACCAGGGTCACAATCCCCAACCCTGTTTCCAGGACACAGTAATTAGAACTACTAGACACAAAACCTGGGCATCAAGAGGCTTTAAAACTCCCCATCTGGAGGCTGGAGAGATAGTACAAGGGTAGAGTACCCACTCCAAATGAACACCAGACAACCAAAAGGTTGTTAGATCTGTTTTATCTCCTGGGTAGAAGGTTCCCCAAGCACAACTGGGGTGACTCAGGTCTCACAGTACTGGAAGGCCCCCAAATCACTGCATCTTTGGACCCTCATATTGAACTGTTGGCAAAGTTGGGTAAGAAATTCTGGAAAGGGCCCCAGGCCTCCTGAGCTCTACTTAGGAGAAATGCACATTTAAAAATATTTAAAAAATACCAAATATCTGACACTCCCAGGTAATGTTCATGGGCACCAACATGGAAAAATCACAGCCTTTACATGAACTAAGGGGGAAAAAAGGAAAGATACAAACATGAGTAGAATCGCAAAATCTGCCCAGTAGTGACAACCTCACTTGAGGGCTGTGTGTGACCTAGAAAATGAGGAAGGCTGCAAAAAGACACAAGGAGGGCGTCCATGTGGGCTGTCAGCTTTTTAACAACAGGAAATGTGGTAACAAGCAGAAATGTCTGCAAACTCAGGAAGATGCTTGGTAAGAGAAACAGGTGCAAACCCAAGGCAGGACCAGTTTAGCACATTAAAGTGGGTAAATGAGAAAAACGAGACTTGTGCAAGATGATAAGACTTCTAAAGAAACTAACAGGTGGGTGTAAAGTAAGACACCCAAGAATGCAGTCCAGAGAATGATAAAGGTAAGAATTCAACATCTCTTCCTATTGATGGTTCACCTTCAGATATCTGGGATCACAGTAAAAATGTAATAATTTTTAAAATAGGTAACAATAGCAAAACCCAGAGCATTTTCCTGAGTACTCATCAAAACATCCATATCATCACCTCACTTGACATTACATTCACATTACTCTTCAAGAATGTATTACTCCCTACATATGTTTTTGATTCTTCAAATGCAAAACTCTTGGAAGACCCTTATAGAGATCTTCGCTGAAGATTGTACAGCCCTACTTTTTGATCTTTCCTCTAATTCAGAGAAATCGAGACTCACTATCTGTATTGTGATCTGTCTAATAAGTCATCTTAATGCACACATTCTATGGCACAAAAGCGGTTTTTTTACAAATAGAGTAAAATATTAATTCTGGGCTAGGGAGAGATATAGCAAATAAGGTTCTTTCCTTCCATGTGGTCCCCTTAGATTTTTATCTCCAGTTCTGCATATGGTCTTTCAAGAACCACCAGGAATGATCACTGAGCACAGAGACAGGAGTAACCCTGTCCTCTGTTGAATTCGGAAAACCCCCAAATAAGCAAAAATGTTCATCCACATGCCTGATAGGTAATGGTTATAACAAAGTGCCATGGAAAACCAATTAAAGTTCATTGGGCTGCAATTATAATTTCCCTAGAACTATAGGTGAAATCTGGACATGAACTAAGTCATGAAAAAGATGGTTAAAAAATAAAGCTTGCTAGATACATTAGAAAAATTATGAAAGATAATGATGCAGGAATTTTAACAATTTTAACTAATCCAGAAATATCTGCTCTATTCTATTTCTGAATTGTAAACTCGATATTTAAATCTATAACTTATTTGTAATTTTCTCTTTTTTGTTTTTGTTTTTGGGTCATGCCTGGCAGTGCTCAGGAGTCACTCCTACCTCTGTACTCAGAAATTACTCTTGGAAGACTCGTAGAACCATGTGGATGCCAGTAGTTGAACCCGGTCGGCTGCATGCAAGGCAAACACCCTATCCACTGTACTATTGTTCTGGCCACATAATTCTTTTTTATTTTTTGGCAGGAGGATATGCGTACACAGTGGCGCTCAGAGCTTATTCCTGGTTCTGTGCTCAGAGACCACTCCTAGTGGGGCTCAAGGAACCATAAAAGGTGCTGGGGATCAAATCTGGGTCAGCTTTGTGAAAGGTAAATAGACCACCTACTATATTATTGTCCTGACGCCTGAATTCTATCTTTATATCAAGATCTTTTACTCAAGTACATTGTCTTCCTTGGTTTTTAAACTCTTCCTACAACTGCCCAGTTCTATCTTTATATCAAGATCATTTACTCAAGTACACTGTCTTCCTTGGTTTTTAAACTCTTCCTACAACTGCCCAGTGCCAAGATTTGGCAAGGGAACAAAAATGACCAACCATGAGTCTGGGAACAATCGCTCTTATTATCTTCATATTTTTCTCCAAGTAAATCTTTTTGACCTTATAAAATACTATCTTCATCTTTTGGGTCTCAGGAGCAATAATAAATGAACATGGCTATGATCCAGACCAAAAAAGAAAGCAAAACCACAAACCACAAGAGAATGTAGCTCTGGCTGGCCATTCTACATCCATTCCTGGCCTTCATCCACCAAACTGCACAGCTAACTTGGCATTTAGTCAAGTCTGATGGGAAGTTAATGATGTGAAAGAAAGACAAGTACACCCATGGCTAAATTGCATGAAGCCTTATATGGCGCAGGGAATGGGATAATGGGAGATAGAAAGAGGATAGAACAAATACTTGCAAGGTAATATCCTGGGATAGAAATGTTGGACAGATTCATAAATCTTGGCCACACAATTGAAACAATTTTATGAAGAGTTTCTTTCTTTCTTTCTTTCTTTCTTTTTTCTTTCTTTCTTTCTTTCTTTCTTTCTTTCTTTCTTTCTTTCTTTCTTTCTTCTTTCTTTCTTTCTTTCTTTCTTCTTTCTTTCTTTCTTTCTTTCTTTTTCTTTCTTTCTTCTTTCTTCTTTCTTTCTTTCTTTCTTTCTTTCTTTTTTCTTTCTCTCTCTCTTTCTTTCTTTCTTTCTTTCTTTCTTTCTTTCTTTCTTCTTTCTTTCTTTCTTTCTTTCTTCTTTCTTTCTTTCTTTCTTTCTTTCTTTCTTTCTTTCTTTCTTTCTTTCTTTCTTTGTTTCTTTCTTTTTCTCTCTTGCTGTCTTTCTTTCTCTTCTCTCTTTCCTTCTTTCTTTCTTTCTTTTTTTTTCTTTCTCTCTTTCTTCTTTCTTTCTTTCTTTCTTTCTTTCTTTCTTTCTTTCTTTCTTTCTTTCTTTCTTTCTTTCTTTCTTTTGTTCTTCCTTCCTTCCTTCTTTCTTTCCTTCCGTTCTCCCTCCCTCCCTCCCTTCTTCCTCCCTCCCTCTCTCCCTCCCTTCTCCCTTCCTTCCTTCCTTCCTTCCCTCCTTCCTTCCTTCCTTCCTTCCTTCCTTTCTTTTAAATTTTTTTGTTTATTTTGTTTTTTGGTCACACCCACCAGTGCTCAGGAGTTACTCCCGGCTCTGCACTCAGAAGTTAGTACTGGCAGTCTTGGGGGACCACATGGGATTTGAGGTTTCGAACAGGGGTCCATCTTATGTTGGCCACATGCAAAGCAAATGCCTTACTGCTATGCTATTACTCTGGCCTCTTATGAAGAATTTCTTTCTAACTTTGCTAGCAACTGAATCTTCTCCCCAAATTGGCCTGTACTGACAAAAAGTTACCTGATCTTTCACTGCCCAATGCAATGTCTATAATCAATGCTTTACAACAGAAATTACTGTTCCCTGAATCCCATAAGAGTATCACATAACACACAGTACACAAACTGTATTACCTTTCTAAAAGCTAAATTCTGAAAAAAATTGGGTTTCAAAGGGACCAGCTCAGGGACTTTTGACCACAAATTCCCAGGCTGTGAATTTTCTGACCTCTGTCCTCTGTAGCTTCCCATTCATTCAGGCATTTATTTATTGCCCTCCACTTTTCAATACTATTGTTATTTTGAGAAATAGAGTCAGTCACAGGGAAAGAAAACAGATCTAAGATAACAAAAATGTATGTACTTTTTAATGTAACACATGTGCTTATGCAATACCTCTTTTCCACATATTTCATTTAATTTGTGAACCTCTTGTTTTGTTTTGGGATCCCACTCTGTGGTGCTCAGGGGCTATTCTTGCTCTGTGCTCAAGAATGACCCCGGATGGTCCTCAAGATACAGATAAAGTACCAGGGATTAAAACAGGATTAAATTAGGTCAGTCAAGGGTTAAGTAAAAAGCTC